>NC_092646.1:20710257-21077757 GCF_039555335.1 Amphiura filiformis
GATGTGAATTATTCATAACCGATCGATACCTTGCCTCACTTTGTTGTGAGCAAGCCAACAAAATTGCCATAGGTTTGCGTGGCTAAACAAAAGCCGTGAATTTAGTGTCACCCTCCTGACAGAACTACACCCACCCACCGAGTTTGAGCCTCGTACGACCTAGTTTCATGCCGATATGACAGTTTTTAGTCATTTTACCTCAAATGACCCCTGGAGGGGGCCCCGGGGTCGGATGACTTAACGAACATAAACTTCTTCTTGCCAGGACAGAACTACACCCACCCACCGAGTTTGAGCCCCGTACGACCTACGACGGCCTCACATTAGCAGTCACAGACAAAACCTAAATTTACAGAATATATCCATTACTCGTCGATACTCGAAAGAGCTCAAAATAAATAACTTGATGTCCTTTAAAGTTACACGAAGAAACGTATAAAAAACGTATAAAAGACGTATAAAGTTGTTCTCTAAAACAGAGTTTTCTCAGTAATTAAATACCGCAGCAAGTGAAATGTTGGTGCATTGGATGTAACTTAACATTTTTCTTGTGTGTTTATACAAATTTTTAGAATAAATTTGAAAATCCTTCGTTTAAAGCCGTTTTACGCACCATGTTCACAAGATCAAAAACGCGTTCCATGACGTTTTTTTCAAATGTGCGCCCCGTATAAAACTACCCCGAGTGATTGTTTTCCTCTTTTTTGTATTGTACTAGAAATCGATTAAAGAAATAATGTTGCCATGGGGAAGAACCAAATACAGTACCGATTAAATTTTAAAAGCCCGTTTTTGGGGAACATTTTCGAGAATCTTGCCTGAGAAAAAACTGTTTTGTGAAATTATCGATATCTTGATTACGGGACGTTAATTTAGACATCTGAATACCTACATTATTTCTCAACATTCTGCCAATTGCTATCCCATTTGATTTTCACTCCAAATTGAAGCTAGTATTGCAAAAAACGAGGTTTTTCCTTCATCAGTTCGTTCAAAATTTCAGCGCCGACATGCGTGTTTATTCTAAGAGCCATTGTGCGGACGCGATTGTAATCAAGTAATTGCATCCAATTATGAGTTATTATATACCCTTCACGTATGAGCTGTTGCGTAAGCCGATGTATGGCCGAGTGGATAGAGCGTTGGACTAGGAATCTGTTATGAACCATTTTTGTGGGTTCGAGTCCCCGTGTGGCTGAATTTTCTTTTTTATTCTCTTTTTTCATTTTTACTTCCTTTCTTTCCTCTTTTCTTTCTCCTTTTCATTTTTCATTTCTTTTTTTCATTTCTTTCTTTCTTTTTCGTTATTTTTCATTCTCTCTCTTTCTTTCTCTTTTTTACTATTTCTTTATTCTTTCTTGATCCTTTCTTTTTAGTTTTATTTGATTGATTCGCTGACTGTAGTGAATCGTGATTGATTGTTTTTCACTTTATATAATTCAGAAATTTGTAGGCATGCTAAGTATTTGTCTTGTTGAATATTCTTCCCAAATTCGATTGGCAAATAATTGCTTTTTGATATTGTTGTTGATGTTATTGTTGTACCCTACAAGCTGTATCAAAATGATTGGTACCCATCAGTTTTCATTGATAATGGATGAGCCTGGCACGTGAACATTCAACATAAGATCCAAATAATTTGTAGATTAATTGTAAAACAAGTCATCAGCTATACATTCTGGGCATTTCAAGATATCCAACATTGTCTTTGGAAGAGGCAGACGTTTCATAAACATCAAAATAGATGGGTACCAATCATTTTCCACCCTGTATTACATTGTAATCAGTAGCAATATTGATTTATTTCATCAAAGATATCAAGGCTATAAATTCAAAATCAACACATTTTCAGGGCGTATCAAAGTTTTCAATTTTCAAATTTATAAAATCCTTATGAAAATTGCCGAAAATGGCTTGTACCCCTCCCCCGGCATCCGACCCGGCATGCCGCCTCTCATGACACCCACCCGACTCACGAGCCCGGGGGGGCACTCAACTTAAATTTTGGTAGGGGTGTGCGGCGCGGAACTCAAACTTGGGAACTAAGAACTGATTTTCGGGCAAAATAGGGGCTTGAAGAACTCAAATTAGGGCCAAATTATAGGCTGTTGAGCTAAAAAATATCTAAATTATTTCCAAATTTGATCAGTTAAAGAGCTACAATTGTCAGAGTTTGAGGCTCAAAGAACTGGAGCAGATCCAAATGTGGGGCTTAAGGAACTGCCGGAGAGCCTGAAAAATGGACCCTTGAGCGCCGCACATTGAAAAATGGACCCTTGAGCGCCGCACATACCCGTACACACCTTAACATGTGAGTGTCCCCCCCCCCAGGCTCACGAGCTCCGGGCACGAGCTAAGCCAAGTTTCATAGCCTTTTCATGTCTTGACCGTGTATCGATATTCTATTGTAAGTAGGCCTACGTCCCGGTACGCTTGTTCATTTTCTGCATGGCTGTTTCTGGTATGAAATTACACCCCTCTGAAATCCAGCGCATGAAAAACTCTCGGCTAACCTTAAGCTATAAATACTGCAAAATTCTTCTTAGCAAATCCGGAATTAGATGTTACATACCTCGATCAATGACAGTTTTGTGCTAACACTTAGCACTTCCTGAAATTGAATGACCAATCCCTGCACCTCGACGACTGCTACCTGACGTTAGTGGCGCTGTTTGTTTTAGGACATGGTCATTATGTGCGGAAGAAAGCAGCTCCCTTCGTCTCTGTTGAGTGTTTTGGTCCCCTTCTTTCTTATCCAGATGGCTTCCTTGATATATCTCTTCTTTCTATTCTGTTCTTTGTCCTTTGTTCCCATCCAATAACATAGTTTTCCTCAGAGACATGATCCGTCATTGCCGCTTTGTTATCCTCCCCTGTAATGGAGGCCTGTCTCTGAGATCTAGTAAAGGCTTTCTTTAAAGCCTTTTCTGCTTCAGTTTTGTGTTCTTTCAGTCTGGTGCCGAATAATCTAGATGTTTCGCCTATATATGACTTGTCACAATTGAGACATGGTATTTCGCACACACAGTCTGACGTTTGGGTTGCATCCTGCTTATCTTTTGGATGGACCAAAAAAAATTCTAAGTGTCTGATGTCATGGATGTGGTTTAAAGGCGATTCTGATGGCATGTTTATTGAATACTTGTCGTACGCGTTGGGAGAGCCCTTCTTTATAAGGAAGGACTGACATCCCCCTAGATTTAGACTCTGTTTGTTTCTTGTTCGGCGTTTGCTTAAAGGCCCATTCAGGGTATCTACATGTTTTGAGAGCTTCCTTGATTTTCTGCACTTCCTCCTTTTTGTCTTCTTCTTCTTCTGTAATAACCCTTGGTCGGTGTGTGTCTTTTTACGATAAGCCAATAGGTTGATGGATCCATCTTGCTTTTTGACGATTAGTGTGTCGAGAAATGCGATTTGGTGGTCAATTTCCGTTTCATATGTGAACTTGATGTTCCCGGTTTTATCGATTTGGTTGATATGCGCGGTTAGTTTCTCTGCCGAACCTTTCTTCACAATTTCGAGCACATCGTCTACATACCTCTTCCATAACCGGGGTTTGATGTCTAATCGAGCTGTAACTAAGGCTTCCTGCTCCAGCCATTTCATGTAAAGGTTGGCTACAATATGACAGACTGGGGACCCCATCGCGGTACCAAATATTTGTTGGAATATTTGTCCGCGAAAAGAGAAATAGGTGGTGGTGACAGTAAATTCCAAAACTTCAATAATGTCTTCGATCGTTAAATTTGTTCTCTCATCCAGGGTGTCATCTTAAATTAGCCGCCGTTTTATGACTTCCAATGACTTGGAAGTCATATATGACCAAGTCCTAAAACAAACAGCGCCACCAACGTCAGCTCCGTCAGGTAGCAGCCGTCGAGGTGCAGGGATTGGTCATGCAATTTGAGAAAGTGCTAGCACGAAACTGTCATTGATCGAGGTATGTAACATCTAATTCTGGATTAACTAAGAAGAATAATTTTGCATTATTTATTTCATTGACAATCCTGATGAACTTATTTGCGGCTGTTAATCTATCATTAATGTAAATCCTTAGTTAAATATAGTTCAATAAACACTAAAAAGAGGGTTCTGCGAAGGCCAGAAAGAACCATTTTAAGGTTTTGGCAATTTTCTAGAACCATAGCTGTCCTGCATGTAGCAACTCTAGAAATGTCCCAGGTTAGATAAAAAAATAAACCTATGAATGAATTTAAAACGTTTTCTGCCATATCAAAATATGGTTTGTTAACTTTCAATAAACATAATGTACAACGTTTTCCGAAACCGTAATGCTAAATCCGTGAAGCCTTTATAGATTACCCATTCATATATTTCTCTTGACATCTTTTTATTTGCTCGCCCTATTCCTTTTAAACCAACTTTTTCGCCGGTGCTGTTTCTGATTGACACTCAAACTGACCTTTTAAGTGTTTATCATATCATTATTAAGCATTATATTAAAAGGGCATTTCGTGATCCACAGCCTCATCTCCCCACTTTTTTCAAAAAAGTTGAGATTTTTATACCAATGCAAACCTCTGGCTACATAATATCTATGTACCAAAACAATTTTGCAAATTAATTCGTTTACCAAATATATCGTCAAATTTGAATTTCGTTCTGGTATACCAGAATGAAATTACAACAAATAAATAAATAAATAAATGTCGGTGATTTAACTGCGCTACACCTAAGTACCAGCACACTTCAACAATTATTCCGCTGCTATTAGGATATTTTTATTTATTTATTTATTTATTTTATTTTACAATTTCGGCATCAAAAACCAAAGTAAAATTACAAAATACAACAAAAGGAAACAAAAGTAAAAATAGATTTAATTCGCCAAGTTCCGCCATTAAATTATATGCAGAGCCTCGAACTGGCAGCATACATGAAAGGAAGAATTACAACCTTACACAGAATGTTATATGACTGGTTCAATTCCCATTCATGTATGCTGCCAGTTCGAATAGTGCATAATGGCCCGTGCAATGGCGAATGGGCTAGCCAGGAAGAGTCAGAAGCATCAAGACACTGTCACCAAAAGGTGTGACTCCTCCAACCCACTGGGGCAATTACATAAAAAGATTTACTATTGCACTGTTTAAACACATTGTGTGTACATCCACATTACAAGGATGCACCCGCCAGCCACCACATGTGTCTCCCCACCCACCAGCCAGGAACAAAAACCAGACCCATGCCACGTGGAGGCCACTCCATTTCATCCCCAAGCCACATTGCCTACATGAAGGAATACAGAAAACATTCCCAACAAATGAAAAGAGACACATGCAGCAGCCGACAAGCCCACCCTCCCGATATGGATGTACACATCATTACATTATTACAAGATGGAAATCTGCTCAGTGACCCCTACCTATCAGACACATGGATTTACCCACCCCTCCTCCCCGGCCCACCTGAACCCAACCACCCCATCCAGCAACACCCCACTCCCACCCACCAGACCAACACAGGCCATAAAGACGGATGAAGTAGGTCACTGAGCAGAAAACCGAGACAACAAAATTTAAGAGTCCTGCTCTTCAGTACTATTATTTACTAAATAAGTTTTCAAATGTTTTTTTTTTTTTTTGTGCCCATGTACAAGATAAAATGATCCTTTACAGAATTTGGCAAACCAGCCCACAGGCGAGGGAAATTTACAGCAATGGTAAATTTGAAACTGTCAGTTTTGGGTGTGATATTATGATTAAAAACTAAGTTTTCTGAGTGACGTGTGTTTACAGACCAATTGCTGAAACCAAAAGCGTTACAATTTAATATACAAGTACAGGCAAAACATATAGACAAATATTTCCTTCTGTTGTTAAGATCCATATATCAGAATCATTTCCGCTTCTACAAGTCCGCAACTGATACTCTCAGCTGACTTAGATTGTGATTAACCCCAGCAGCTCCCCATTTCACACCTGGGTGGAGTGAAGCAATTGGGAATTAAGTCGTCTTGCCCAAGGACGCAACACACTGGCCGCGGTGGGGCTCGAACCCACAACCTTTCGATTATGAAGCTCGCGCCCTAACCATTGGGCCACCGGGCCAACAGTGGCGTATGGAGCAGCATAATCATGCATAACTCGCAAACGCAAAATCGGAGTCAACTGATCTTTGGAAATAAACTTTTTTCGTGAATATAAACTGACAAATGTCATAAAAAGAGGATGCTAGAATCACGAAAGCCTCCTATCATATTATTATTAAGCACATATTTATCACATATTATCGCTACTCACATCCGGTTGCGAACCAATCTTCCATTTCGTTCATATTACACTCACAATGGCTCCTTTTTTCTCTAACCAACTCTTTGACCGGTGCTGCTTCTGATTCAAGCATCAATGAACTGAGAGTAACCAACACCACAAACACGATGAACATCTGGGTTTTCATGGTTGATACCAAATCTCTCTTCAACTTTGTCTAAAGGAAAATTGTTACTGATTTCAGCTACGAATTACTCGGCGAACTAAGTCTGATGAATACTGTTATTGATATGAGTATACGTGTTATTTTCCCATACCTATATATAGATGTCACCCAAACTAAAGAGAGCAGTATCCTGAAGTATTTAACATGGGAGATACTGCATTTCAAATTGGGCCCAATGGATTATTCCATTTGAAAATCACACTCCTTGTAAAAGATTTTGGAATTCCAACCACCGGGTTCCAACCAAATTCAACAGTTTAAATGGTTCTATCGGTCGGGGTTGTTCCATCTATTGCACTTACCCACTTCTCAGGTCTGCCTAATGGTTTGTACAGGGCCTTTTAGTTCCAGCCAATTTTCTCAGCACAGAAAATACCAATTTGCCTTTTCTTTGGTAATTATTGGAAATTGATTTCCCTGATACAAAATCGAACTTTTGGAATTGTTTCATCAAGAAGTATAAAATTAATGGCATGTTTTGTGATTTTCCCCATTGAATATAAACAATGGTATTAACGCGTCTCATTCGTGTCAGAGGGCGCGAGATGAAACAGCCGAATCCCGGAAAAACAACCAATGGGAAGAAGCGATCTATAGCAAGTGACGTCATGCCGACCGACAGAAAAGGTAAAGGTGTAGAAGATTTCAAAACAAAAATTGAGACCAATTTGTGCCTGATTCAATTGGAATTTTCAGCATAAGGTGGCACGCAGGATGGGAAAATTTAGACATTGTTTTGTATTGTATCTTTAAAAGTAATGAAGATAAGTACATAAAAGTACACATTTTCAGAAAGGAAATGATGCAAGGAATCCGATTTCTGCAAAACTTAACACTTTTTGAAAAAGCACCAAATTTGATTTTCCATGCCAATTTTTTCGGTCCGCTATAACAACTTACCCTACTATCAAAATTGACGAAAATAAGATATTTGTGTTCTAAAGACACAAATCCTTTTTGACCCATATTTTTAAAACGAAGAAGAAATTCAAAAATTTGAGGAAACGCTTTCTAGATTTGTGTCTTTAGAACACAAATGTGCAATTTTCATCAATTTTGATATTTAGGGTAAATTGTTATGGCGGACCGAAAAAATTGGCATGGAAAATTAATTTTGGCGCTTTTCTCAAAAACTGCTCAATTTTGCATAAATCTGCCGTGCTAGTTGGATTTCTTGTGTCATTTCCGTTCTGAAAATGTATACTTTTTATGTACTTATCGTCATTACTTTTAAAGATACAATCCAAAACAATGTCTAAAATGTCTTTGAGTCATCCTGCGTCCCACCTTAACTAGCCAAAATTTCCAGTTGGGTTGAACATAGGGTGCAACTGGAATTGAGATGACAGTACACTCTTCTGCAGGGGGTGTTTGAATTGTAAATGGAATAGCCTAAATCCAGGTGAGAACATAATCCTGATTGTTACATATCACATTTTGTCAAATTTGACACCTAGCCTTTTGTGTGCGGATTTAAACACCGTATGTTTCACGCCTATCATAATCACTGTGGGAAAATAAATAATCTAACAATAATATTTCAAATCAGCGCGTATGTTATTATGTTATCAAAGTTGACCCTCAAATTTGAAGAATGTGATTGATGGTACTACACCCCTTGATAAATTTGTGACTATTTTTGCATTTTTCTCAAAAAATAATAACACACTGGTATAATTAAAGACAGAGATAAAAAGAATTTATCGCGTCTGACGTCATCTGTCAATCAAATTCGAGCACGGTTTGTTTACAAGTGTCGTGATGATGACTTCCTGAACGCAGCGGTACAACGGGCGCCTTATTGTATTCTACACCTTGTAAAAGTACGTAATTTTAGGTCATTTGCTTCTATTCCTTTTCTCCGATCAGCACCAGATAGATCGGTCTTCCTTTACGCGCTATTAACCTGTGTAAACCAATCAAATATCGTAATTGACGGTGACATCAGACGCGATAAATTCTTTTTATCCCTGTCTTTAATTATAACAAAAGTTTTGTATATTATAGGGGCAAGGAATCCAGTTACTTCACTTCAGAATGTACCTCATTTCTTAACATAATAATTATAAGGGGCTACTTGTCTTATCAGCGAGGGATATTTGATTCGAAGGCCAGTAAAATTAAGAACTCACCCAACACTAATTGCAACAGATTCCATTTCACATGTCCATCTCCCAAAATCTCTCACAATATATAATTATCAAAGTCCCGTAAAATCCAAGCAGCGGAACAGGGCCTAACTTGCATAAATCTAAAATGGCCGCGCATGCAGGGTTGAAATTTTAAAGCTAGTCCAATCTTCTTAATATTATACCAATGTATTCCTCTCGTAATAAGGATTCAGAAAAAGTATAGTTTGACCTAGGCCTATTTCCGATGTATAGTTCGTAAATTATAGGGGGAAAAGTCAAATGTTAACATAGGGGACAAAAAATGGAAATTTTTCAGATTTCTCTAAAAAAGAATAGTTTGTCATACCTCAGTTGTGGTGTTATTTATCTCTTCTCTCAGACATCCTCCTGTGTTGCGCAAGCACGACCGCCGGCGCCATTAAGGGCTCGAATAGCGTCGTTTTCACGTACTTTTAGTGGGACCTGAGAGCATATCAGACACACCAAATTGCATTTTGAATACGAGAAATGATCTTCTGATATCAAATAATTTTGATTTTTTTTTAAATCCTTGACAATTCTGGACATTTTATGGCAAATTATTAAAAATTACATTTTGTGGAATTTAACAGTCCTCGAAGTAAATTGTATAAATCTAATGATTATACTTAAAGTGGATGTATATAGCTTGGATGAGAAGCCGACCATCAATTAAAAATTGTGACTTTTCGTATTGAAGATATACATTTTTGTCCCAAAACACCTTAAAATTTAGGATTTTCGGGAGAAATGTATATCTTCAATATGAAAGGTCAAAATTTTCAATTGATAGTCGGCTTTTCCTCCCAGCTACACACACTTTACGTACATATTATTTGATTGATAAAGTTTACTTTGAGGATTGTAAAATATAAAAAATATCAATATTTAATAATTTGCCATAAAATTTGTATTATATCGCGAATCTCAAAAATATCCAAATTGTTTTGATATTAAAACAATATGATTCCTCATCCAGAATACCGTGCAAAGTTGGGTGACTGACTGGACAAAATATACCAGGTGATGATCGTTATGATTTGTGAATGTATTTTTATCGTTTCAGTGAAAATTTAAAATATACATGATCATGATTATCACTTTCCGTGAAATTTCACTTGTTGAATTTTTTTGTAAGCCCCATTAACTTTGCGCCGCACCATTGTTATGAAATGGGAATGTGTTTTTAAATTATCGTTTCATGTGAAATTGAAAATACATTATTATGATCATTACTTTCAGTGAAAATTTTGTTGATGATATTTCTAGCCCCATTATCTTTGTGTAGAAATTTAATGTAATATACCAGGTGTGATCGTTCACATCTGTTTGACCTTTCAAGAAAACCTCATTTGAACCCATCTCGATCTCAGGCAGTGTTGCCGGTATGCTGATGCTATAAGCAGTGAAAGCACAAAGGTGTTGCGAATCAACAATCGCCGGCCATCCCAAACCGCGTCAAAATGTGGGTTTAAAAAATGATCAACTCGTAAAGCAAATATACTTTTAAACAATATCCAAAACCGGGATCTAAAGTTATATATTTTACTGTACACGATCTTATATTATATACACAATTTGGTGCCTTAAGGTTAAATACCACTAATTATGTATTACACGTGTTTCAATGGGAAAATGCCTAATTTCGGGTGGAATTTTCTCATATTCAGAACTCTCACAGTTCAATGCCACCAATATCAGGTGAAACTATATGATTTAGATGCCAAATGATCAAAAATTCAACATAGGTTGACCTGAGACTTTTCTTGTTTTAACGCACTGAACCGTATACACCTTAAAATGACAGTGCGCCCTCGAAGCTGAAAGTTACAATATGATAAGGCGACTATTTACTAAAACCGAAGCCGTGCGTATGAATTTTGGTACTATTACATCAAAAATGTCATATAATGAGAGAAAATGTACCATTTTGAAGCATCAAACTCTAAAAAGTACTTTTTTGGCTATATAACTTGATCAATTTCAGCGATTTTAATTCTGTCTTTTCGAACAATTAGTTCATCATCGTATTTCAATGTATCGCCCAGGCCTATTAGTGGTCTTTAAATATAAGCACAAAGGTGCTCCAATCTCGGGTAAATGACATGAATGTAAACATTGACATTTGCAATACATGTTTTAACAAGAAAATTTCTGGAAAACAGCATGACGAGTAAAATATCAATGATTTTCGGACACCCTGTATTATGACTGTTTCGCTGTTTTTGCTTCAACCTAGGACTATATCTGGAGATTCGTATCTGTAGCCTGTCCTAGCACGATAAGATCAGATTAAGATTGATTTAGGGTTAGTGTTCATCCGATATAGGCTTGCTCTTTAGTGTTAGAATTGTTGATTAGGGTCAGGTTCGCATTAGGAATAGGGTTTTTATAGGGCTAGGCTCATGGATAGGGATAGAGATACGGCTAGGTCAGAGGATTAGATATGTGTTTAAAATAGAGTTATATATCAAGTTAGGGTTCCGGCTTGAGTTAGGATAGAGTGAGGCCACACAGGATGTTGTAGAGGCCCATAGACAACGTGTACACAAAGACTAGGTTTTATTTTACACGTGACTATAGGCCTTACATGCGCCTTAAAGCTTAAGCAAAATGCCTAGCCTAGGCCTATACTGTATTTACACGTATAGGCCTATGTACGTTATTTAGGGCAAGGAAATCACCAACAAAATGTGCATGTGGGTCTAATTAACAAAGTGGCATGTCTATATGATCATCAACATTGATTTTTCATCATCATTAAGCTTTCTATATGTATACGCAGGGAAGCTAAGGTTGTTGAATTTAGATGCCCTGAAATCACAGAAACCAGCCGTAAACCCAATACTAATGCCACAAGTCCCCCCCAACCCGTTACTACCTCAACGGGTTCTAAAACATACCTTAGTAGTCGAAGAAGATGCACGTTTTCTTGCCAGGGCAAATACAGTTAAATATTGAGAAATGTAAGCAAAAATAGCCAGAAAAGTCTCCATGACGAATATCAGATCCATAGAATTCAGTGTTTCTATAGGTTAAATACCACTAATTATGTATTACACGTGTTTCAATGGGAAAATGCCTAATTTCGGGTGGAATTTTCTCATATTCAGAACTCTCACAGTTCAATGCCACCAATATCAGGTGAAACTATATGATTTAGATGCCAAATGATCAAAAATTCAACATAGGTTGACCTGAGACTTTTCTTGTTTTAACGCACTGAACCGTATACACCTTAAAATGACAGTGCGCCCTCGAAGCTGAAAGTTACAATATGATAAGGCGACTATTTACTAAAAACCGAAGCCGTGCGTATGAATTTTGGTACTATTACATCAAAAATGTCATATAATGAGAGAAAATGTACCATTTTGAAGCATCAAACTCTAAAAAGTACTTTTTGGCTATATAACTTGATCAATTTCAGCGATTTTAATGCAGTCTTTTCGAATGCCATGAAAACAAATAGTTCCTCATCGTATTTCAATGTATCGCCCAGGCCTATTAGTGGTCTTTAACCTTAACCGTGGTGTTGGCAATATTGTACCTTATCAAACAATTGTGGCAATTTTGATAATTTTTAGCAGGGGGGGAAGGAGGATTATGGCCTGTTGACTAACTGAATACTACTATCGCGGATTCAGGGAAATATGATTGCCCAAATACGGAAATTAACGTGGTGTAGGGATTTTTTGAGCACCATCGTTAGAAATATAAAACAAAGAGAAACATAGACATTCATTTGATCTGCCCCATTTCATTACATTCTGAAATGACTCTAAATTAAAACCATAGGAAAAAAAAAATAAAATCTAAATTTTAGCCATATATATTCCAGTATCTATGGGCCGTTTTCTAGCAAATGTAGCTTTTGTAATAACCTCATGGCGTCAAAGTTTACTCACAGGTCCGGTCAATGTTGCTATGTAAGCGATCCGTTGAGTCTGTTATTGAGACTGTAAATTGTGTCGATATCGATTACCCCGGCAGCAGACGACGTTCGCAGGAACCTGAATTCGACCTACTCCCTAAAATCTTTATCACGTAATGAATACGGAATAAATCACAATTATTAGGGGACTAGATCGGGTTGGAGGTTATTGCGGATCCTTCATCAGTTTTCGGCTGTGATATTCATGTAGGGTCCTATATCATAATTAGGCCTATTATAAATCATATTACATTACTTTTAGGGGAGTTCTTGAATTCCATCTTATTTATTTATTATATATTTTATTCATAATCCAGGGTAGCACAATTCAACCAAATAGCTGGTCTAACGGGGGCCCTGCGATACATTTACACAACATTAAAATGCAACAATTATCCACATGCAATTTATATAAAATAGGCATAGCCGGACTGTTACAGTAGGCCTATACAGAAATGCATACAAGTAAATAAAACACATCATTAACAAGTACATGCTCAGAATCTTGGATTCTAGGCCTATGCCTCCAAATCAGTAGGCATAGGCCTACTCCCTGTACTAGCTGTAGAAGTAGGCTATTAACCGGAGGTGGAGGGGGGTACGGGCCATGAATAGGCCTAGGCCTATATAGGGGGTCATAAAAATATGGGGAAGGGGCGATTTTGCACTAAAATAGGAGGTCTTGATAGCCTATTTGGGATTGGTACTAGGCCTATAATTGGCCTAGGCCTAAATATTGTTTGAAAAATTAGTTGATTTACAATCAAAAGGCCTACAAAACTTTCGCGCGCTTTCAAAATGGACTTTAGGCTTAGGCCTAAGGGAACAAAAGAGACCTGTAGGTTTATTATAGTTCAGATGTTTAATTATATAGGCCTAGGAATATAATTAAACACCTGAACTTTGTGGACTCTAGGTCTATTATAGGCCTAGCTAGGCCTATAATAGGGGCCTAATAATTAAACGGGAATTAAACGCCTGAACTTTGTGGAATCATGTGTGCGCGGAAGGGGTGTCATAACAATTTTCAACCAGAGATAGGGAGTTTCATGGGGGCCGTAATTTGTTTGAACCGGTCATTGTCTCTGGTCACTGACACATTTTGGGATTTTGGGCCAGAAATGGTGCAATTTGCTCATAGGGCCATTGCATTGTATTTGAACGATTTATAAAAATAATCTATAGGCCTAAGCCTACCACTCATGTCCCCTCTCCCGGTGTGGATGAAAAACTGATAATCTAAATCTCAAAAATGGGGGCCGAGCAAAACATAGGCCTATTGCAATGTTTCCGTACTGTTATAGGTGCCATGCCCCATAAATGTGTGCCAAAAGTTTCCCCTCATTTCAACCTGCCAATAATTCCCCCCTTTTTTTTCTTGCCAAACAAACCCCCCCCCTCCATTTTATCCTTCCCATGGCTCATAATTGCATAGAGCCCCTAACCATTTGTTTGTTATTTCTAATTGGAGCAATGTATTAAGTAATTATCATAATCGGCTCGGGTATCTGGAGAAAGGAAGATTGGGATGGGGACAAGTTTTGCCGAGAATAAGTTTGGTATAGGCCTATGAATAGGGATAGGGTATGAACGTTTGGACATTATTTATTTTGGGACATTCAGTGGCGTACCGTGGCCGGTTTCAGGCGCTAGCGCCCGAAAAGGAGCGCATTTTGATGTATAGTGCCATTTTTTTTCAAAATTTTTTATGCTTTATCAAATTTTTCCGCCCTTTTGTATTTACTAATTCTTTTTACCGCCCACTTCGTTTTTGCCGCCCATGTTTTTGCCGCCCCTGCTTTTACCCCAGGGGCTGGCGCCCCAAAGCCCCCCCAAAAAAAAAAATACGCGCATGACATTAGAGCACATCAGACATCGAATTGCATTCTGAATACGAAGAATGTCTTTCTGATATCAAATAATTTTGATTTTTTGAAATTCGCAATGTAATACACATTTTATGGCAAATGATTAAAAATTGTAATTAAACAGTACTCGAAGTAAACTTTATAAATCTGATGATTTATGCCCCCCCCCCATGGATTCATTCAGCGAAACCTGTCAAGCTTTTGGTTAAACAGGAGCCTAAATAAATTGGGCAAAATTTGGGGAAAATTGCACAATTCTGGTTGACTCAAAAGGATAATTTGGTGAGAGCTTATCTAACATTCACATCAAAACTATTTGAGCGGGTCACTGGGTGACAGCAAACAAAAAAGAGGATCGGTCATTGAATGAACATTAATTGAAAAATGTGGGTCAATAGGCCACACATCACCGTCACCTATTTCAGGGAGTGCCCCCATATCAGTGATTGTCCCCGGCATTGTTCTACAAAATATTAAAGCGGCTCGTGCATTGATTTGAAAGGCCTACAACAAAATCATATCTAGTGATTAACCTCTAACATGTCTAATTTTGGAGAGTTCTACTAGCCATGAGACAATTACTATTAAAGATCTGTAACACATGCTTTTTTATTAATATTATTTATTGTTCACATTGTAGCTTTTCATGATTTTTACAAATTTCAATATTTATGACAATATCAAGTATAACATATTTTATTATTGTATGTACACTAGAAAAATTTTAATAATGATAAAACCAGATTCGAACTAATTATTCTTACAGACTGAAAATTGAAAAAAATTGAAATGTCAGATAAAAATGCAAAATTTTATTGGAAAGCCTGACACTTGACTCGTTTCAGTCTCCCATTTGTTTTTATCAGTCGAGATACAATACATGGCAGATTGGTTTGTGTGGTGCTGGGACCATGTATCAAAATGATTGGTACCATCAGTTTATGGATGAGTCTGACACATCAACATTTAACTTGAGATCCAAATAATTTGAAAATTAACTGCCATAAAAAGTCATAAACTATACATTCTGAACATTTCAAGAGTTTCCAAAGTTGCATTTGGAAAAGGCAGGCTGTTCGATAAATATCCAAATTGACGGGTACCACATTTTGATAGAGCCTGTCGTGTGGGCCCTGTTCTCACCAATGGTCAAATCATCAACGTTACTTCCAAACTTCTGTAGAGTTAGAACATCCAAGGCATCATCATTGATCACTAATCTTGCCGTAAAATGGAATGAACAGGACCAATGACATTGCCTTGAGGAACACCTTACACCACCATTGTCTTAATATGAAGTTGTAAGTTTTTTTTTTATTTATACACTTGGATTTGCCTTCCAACATTTTGTAAATAGCTGTTTTTGCTGTTTGTTTTGCAACAGACTTGTAGTTGAGTCACTAAACTTGAGTCTCGAGTATTCTTGAGGTTGAGACAAGTCTTTTGGTCTGAAAATTGAGAAGAATCATAACATATTTAGTGAAGGCATAGACTTTGTGCTGAAATGCATATTTTCCAAACTTGGACTTTTCAACAACAAAAATTGACATAAGGCACTATAAATGGTACATTACAAACATTTATACAATGTATTTTCATTTTGAAAACATTTCACAACCACATCAACTTACAGGTTTAATTTTAATTATTGCTACTACATAATTATCAGACTTGTACCTCAGTCCACTTCATTCAAGTCTGAGCCGAGCCCAGTCCATTTATATTTGAGTCAGAGCCAACTTCAGGTCCAAAAAAGCTATGACCTACACCGCACAGTTGACACTTCAAAACTCAACCTATAACAAGAATACAAACAACAACTAAATGTACAAAACAACCATGATAATTAGTAGAGAGGCCACATTTTTTGTACATTATTTTTAGACAAAGGTGCCAGCCAGGTTAGAATTAACCATTAGGCGACGAAAAAAAGAAACCCTGTTCTACGGGCGAACAGACCTTTCAAGTAGGGTCGGTCGGTCTGCTTTTTTTTTTTTTTTTGAAATGACCCAAAAATCACCAAAAACTTTAAATAATTTGCAATTTGAGAAAATACAAAAAAAACAAAAAACATTTTTGTTCCTGAAATTTCCGAAATTTGGGTCAGCATTCATTTGTAGTTTTTGTACAAGAACGTAGTTTTCCCCAATTTGTTCAAAATCTGGGTCTTGTCGGGCCCGTAGAACAGGGTTTTCTTTTTTGTTGCCTTAGAGACTCATCCTTCTGTTTAACACGGCTGGCATTTCCAAATGAGCTGAGATATTTGGGTTGAAAAATGCAGTTTGTGAATTTGTTAGCTTTTTTTTAACCAAAAATGTCACTTTGAAAGTAAATATATATTCATATTTGTTATGGAGCATACATGTCACAGGTGTATTCAATATTTGTTAACAAAAAAATGCATCTTTATATCTTGATGCAACATTTTGGGAGAAATGCATTATTTTGATGAGTTTGCATAATTTTGACCAAAAAAAATGAAATTTAATTTTTTTTAAAGATATTTGAAATAAAAAGTATACCAATACACTGGTATGAATGTGTTACTGTACATCAAAAAAGTCAATAATGGCAACTTCCTGAAACCAAAGGTTTTTGACCTAAGACCTCTTGAAAATCAAATGTCAACATAAAATCGTTTTGGGCAGTTTTGTCATCAAAAATCAACTGAAAAATGGTGGGAAACATGGTTGCTATGGTATGGTAGCTGAACAACCTGTGACTTCTACAAATATCCTGAAATTGTGGTACCATTTTTAACATCAAGAACATCAATTGTAGTTAGAGCTTTTGTATAAATTGTAGGCCTATAGCAACAAAACAAATTTTAGCAATTTTCACCCAAAAAATGCACTGGCAATTTACAGCCCAAAACAAGCATTTTATGCCGACCTTTGATTTTCAAGAGGTCATAGGTCTAAAACATTTGGTTTCAGAAAGTTGCTACAATTGACTTCTTTGATGTACACATTCATATCAATACAGGTATACTTTTTACTTCAAACATCTTTAATTTTGTTTTTTCCATAATTTACCATTGTAAAATTAACTTTTTTGGGTCAAAATTGTACAAAATCACCAAAATAATGTATTTCCCCCCAACTATTACATCAAGATATATAGATGCAATTTTTTCATTAACAAATGAAGAGCTTTGTTTCAAAACCCCTTACATCCACTTGCCCATTTTTGAGAATACATCAAAAAATCATCAAAAACAACCACTGATATATGCGTGGTTGCAACAAAAGCAGTTTTTCCAGCTCATCCTACCCAAGCATCCCGCCAAAAACAGCTTTTGTTGAAAAACACCTAATATCAGTGATTATTATGATGATTTTTTGATGTGTTCTCAAAATTGGGCAAGTGGATGTAAGGGGTTTTGAAACAAAGCTCTTCAAATATTGAATATATGTAGGGATGTAGCTACAGTGGGGGGTGGTGGGTGGCACTGTGGCAGAGCCCACCACTCAGTTTTGGAGCACACCAGTCAGCTGCAACTTTAGCACTGGAGGCCAACATTGCACTTTTTATTGGATTAGTCAAGAATTTGGTCCATTTTGGCAAAAAATTGCCAAATATGCAAGATTTTCATTAAATGCCACCCACAACAAAAACTATCCTAGCTACAACCCTGTACATCTGACATGTATAATTCTCCACAGCAAATATGAATTATGAAGTTCATACTTAATTTAGTTTCAAAGTTAAAGCTATTTTAATATTCACATTTTTGGTAAAATGGTACTCACAAAACTGCTTTTTTCAACACAAATATCTCAGCCCATGTTACTTTTCAGAAATAACAGCCAGGTAAAATGATAAGATCGGAGTATATTGTAGATAAATTTTAACACCATTTAGAAGCATGAAAACCTCAAAATCACTGGCCTCTCTAAATCTCTTGTAACTTGTTCCCCGAATGGTTTGAAAAATAGGGGTGGGCTATAGCCGAAGGTGGGCTTACCCGAGTGGTTACGGTAATATAACAATTAAAATTCACCTTTCACAAAATATCAATAGAAAATGTATGCTGAAGACCGAAGTTCTAGTTTGCCATTTTATTCAGCAAATATTCAGTTTACTTTTATTGCCTGAAAATTAATTTGTTATAGGTCGAAAAAAATATTGGTTCTCGTCCCCGCCAAATTGTTTAATTTATTTTTTAAGACTTGGAATGCTTTAGAAAAATGTTTTAGGTACAAACAAGTTTACTAGAGAACAAGGATCACTTCCAAGTTTTTTTGTGGTACTCTAGTGGCCGGGTTTGTCCCTCAGAATCTCACATTTGAAAAAAGAAAGAAACAGGGCCTCCTCCTTTCCTCGAGCACTGTTGGAAAAGACAGAAAACTACTAACAATGCTAATTTTTACATTGAAGAAGAAAACTAAACACCTCCTCCCTGAATCCCTCATCAATTCATGAAAATCCTCTGGACGAGAACCAAAACATTAATTTTATATATGGCCAAGTTATAATATTCATTTCTATCTCAAATTACATGATATGAAAGACAGGGGATATAACAGTTCATTGGCTTAGGAAGATTTTCAACATGGGGGGAGGCTGAAACTTGAAAATAAAATGTTTGCCACACTGGGGGGTTTCGCAGTCAGAAAAGACCCAAAAGGTCACAAAGACCCATTTTCCCTCTATTTTATCACAATGTTTTAACTTCACCTAGGTTTATTGGGGGCTGAAAGGTATTCCAGCCCGCACCAAATTTATTGAGGGGGCTGAGCCCCCAAGCCACCCCCTTCCTAAGCCTATGCAGTTCATGAATGTGTTACTAGTACAGTGTAGTATATCACAGACATAATGTATTATACTTTGTACTTATAAGATCATACTTTTTCTGATACCAATTCCAAACATCTTGGACAAAAGTGCAGTGCATAGTGAATGAGTGATTTCACTGATTTGTGAACACACACCTCTAATGGTACGTGTACATATACATACATGCATCACAGTACTACCAGTGTAGTGCCCTAATAAGTGTACATATAGCTCAAGAAACCATTAAAACCATGTATTTATAGATGTGGAAATAATTTTACATTATACAAGTTGGGTCAGGGGCGGACTTCATGTATTTTTGCAGAGCGGCGCTTGACTTGGCTCTAGCTCCCTCTATTGAAAATTCCTGGATCCGCCCCTGAGTCGGGTCAAATGGTCTTAGAGTCAAGTCCGAGTCACCAGAGTCTTGAGTGAAATCATTGAAGTCTTGAGGCAAGTCATTTGGAGTCGAGTCGAATCCAACTCAACTCAACTCCAATGACTCGACTTGTTACAAGTCTTTTTAGCAGTGCTCCTTCCCATTCAAAACAAACGAAGTTTAATGTTTAGGAAAGAGAACCATAATCTTTATACTGATTTCCAATTGTAGATCAGCGTTGTGGGTTGATTTGATCTTGGGCAACTAATGTCATAGGTGACTTCCACTCTGGTACGATATCCAATTGCCAGGAGTAGATGATGCTGGAGGGGGGGGGCACAATTTTTCCGGGCCATCCGTCTCTGGTTTTTGCGGTAAAACAAAGAAAATTGCTATTTCATTCCAGTGCCTGTAATTATCATCAACTGGAATAGCCCATTGCAACAGTAAGGACCATTCACAAACACTTGTTAAAAGGGCAGCCTGATGCAAAAAGGGGGGCCCTGAAAATTTTTGAACCTCCTAGGGGGGGCTGAAAAAAATGACCAAATTTTCCTGGAAAAATTTAGTTTATATGCTTTTCTATGGGGTTGACTCATAATTTTCATGTCATAAAGGGGGGCCTGAAATTTTGAGGTCTGTAAAGGGGAGGGCCCGAACAATTTTCGTGATGAAATTGTTTTGCATCGCCCCCCCCCCTTACAAGTGTTTGTGATTCAGATTCAGTGCCTAAGCTTACAAGAATGTTTTAAAAGCTAAACAATATTGTCACATGGAGAGCACACAACAACATTTCTATTACTGCTGTTTGTTTGTATGTTGCAGTATTTTGCGGCTTTCGCACTAGCCAACCACTTGTACTGATCATCACGTAAAATCTGGTAAAAGGAACTAGGTGATGTGGACGGGCTGTCCACATCATACAATGCTACACCGCTTGTTCATCAATCGAATGAGGTGCCGAATTGATGGTGCCGAATTGATGATGACATACTTCAATTAGCAATCAGAACCCTATACTTCCTGTTTACATGCCAAATTGTTTGTTACAGGCCAGTACGCAGAATTTTTGTGGGGGGGTTGTGGATTTGGAAAAAGTGGACCTTTTTTTCAGTGGAAGTTAAACAAATATTTGACCTTTTTTAACCAAAAAAAAAAAAAAAAGCATTGTAAATTGGGATTCTAGTGACTTTTCCAAATTGAGGGGGGGTAAAAATGCTGTTTTGTCAAAATAAACATGTTGTTGCATCTTCCATTTATTTATTAGATGAAATCACAGTATTAACAAATGCCCAGTAAGTCCTTAAATCAAATTATGGTACAAATTACAAACTTATACTATAGAAAAATTATCAAATTCGTGGACATCGTGGAACATACTCTTTGCGTGGCTGTGCGTAGTAAGCAGTTGTACGCAGATAGCCTCGCTAATATGGATGCGTAGAGTCGTGGTCAAGCGTACGATGTCCACGAATTTGATAATTTTTCTATAGTTGTACATACCAGGTCTTTGTGCTATTTGTTCACTCTGTAAAATCACATTCTCCTCACAACTGTGGCATGTGGCTAGTTGCTGCATTCTGCAATAGTTCACACTAACCTAGCTGTTGGCAAAAGTACAAGAAACATGACTTCAGGTCAAGCTAAAATCATATAAAAAACAAAAACCTTTTTAGTCCTAGCCCAATTTTAATAGTCGTTGAGTAGACCAGAGTCAGCACCTATGTTAGGCCTATATTGATGTCATGACATGGGTCTGAAGAAATCCCAACTCACACTTGCGTAAATTCACATTAGGGTGCGCCAGTCACACAATACACAACACGGACGTTGTGTCCACGAAGCAGGAATCTCTGAGGTCTCTGGACTTAGGACCAGACTCTGGTGGGTTAAACCGGTTTTAGGGGGCCCCAACCGTCCCACTTCCCTCAGAGATAGACTAATTATAGCTTAATAAACGCGTATCACTTGTTGGGAGTGAAATTGTACAAAAGAATGCATGCATACTGATTACTGAGATGTTGATGCGTCTAATGCATGAGCCCCGAAGGGGGAGTGCATCAGACCCATCAACATCTCAGTAGGCCTACAATTGCATTAAGTGATTAAATACGCATTTTAACCTATTTCATACACAAATAAAAAAATATTATAAAATCCTGTGATTTTTGTAATTTTTATAAGGCCCTTCGCACTTAATTATTAGTTTCCTGTTTACCGCCCGCGTCCAAAATTGAAAATCTCAAAATAATTAATTATTTTATTTTTATTTCTAATTTTCTCCTTTAAAATAACTTTCAACTGCATCAACTTGCCATTTTCTGACTTTAATAATATCAACAATAATGATGAATAAACTAAGAGTACAACTCTTCCTTGACTTATTAATCAAATATTGTTGTGAAATAATTAAATGCCCGCCCTAGTCAAAATGAGTTGAAGGTTGCTTGTAATAGTTCAAACTAAATAAAGAAAATAAAAGATAATTAATAATTAAAAGTCACCTCGTCCCTTTTTCAAAATCTTGTACAACAGGAAACTAATAATCAAGTGCGAAGGGCCTAACAAAATTGTCATTAAGATGTTGGAAAATAGAAACAAATTTTATATAAATGCCTCGACCCGCAAGAAAAATGAATGCGTCCAGAAGCACTGCGCATACTTCGCGGAGTACGTGCCCTTGCAATTATACAATATTTATGCATAGCTAGTAATTGTGTTCTGTTTTCAAATTAAAAGAAGAAAATGTGATGTAAATTGAATTAAAAAAGTGAAAAGTGACGCGGTTATGAATGAGGTTAATGACTTTGCATAAGTTATTTTTCGGGTATTGTGAAATATCTAAACATTAATTAATTGTGCTTTGGACCTCGGAATATCCCTCGGGGCACGGTTCCAAAGCACAATGTTTAGATATTTCACAATACCCTCAAAACAACTGATATGCAGTCATTAATCTCTAAACTAAGTGTTAATGGGTACATAGGCCTACACTCAAGTGTTTACGGATATATGCGCGCAAGTGAATATGGGTATGCACGCGCACATATTTATGGGTAAGCACACATTTTGTGTACGCATGTGCATGCGCAAGTGTTTGTTGACTACGCACACACAAGTGACTCCACTTTGCAGGTACGCATGTACGCAAGTATTTGCGGGTACCCGCGCGCACGCAACTTGTTATGCTAGTGCTACTCACTGCAAGCGATATGCTAGCCCGAATGCAAAGCAAAGTTAAGGCAAGTCTAACATGCTATGGCATGCTAGAGAAATACTTCACTTTAGTTCAAATCAGTCTTCAACACACCACTATGTACTGTGGCTCAAGAGCCACGATTTATGGGCTGCAGGCAGTGACTTCTCATTTGAACTGTATGCGTCACATGCGTAGACTAGTACGGCCATAAACACTTGCAAACGCATGTGCGTACCCATAAACAATTGCGTTTATTAACACTTGTGTGCATACCAATAAACGCACACGTGTGTGCGTACCCATATTAACACTTGCAAACACATGCGCACGTGTACTGTACCCATAAAACAGTTGCAAACGCATGTGCGTGCGTAGTTGCGTACCCATGCCAAGCATGCAAGCAATCTCCCGTTTCATGGTTTATTTTAGTCGAATGACGGAATCCCATTATAGGTATATTATTCATTGTATAGCTACTTTACTTACCGAACATTCATGTCAGAAGTACTGTCATCATGATCAGCCCATGCCGCCATGATCATGTCTCATGATGGCCATGTATGCTGATTTTTAAGCCATTTCAAATGCAGCCATCGATCGGCATCCTGGAATGGCCGGGGATCATGCCGTAGAGTCTTCTTCCTGGTCTTCTTCTGACACATGGACATGTCTGATTAGCATGATCAGTGTATGAGTATCTGGAACTCTTGCAGTTATCTCAACTAACTATACACACAATCCATGCATGCATGGCATAAATAATGGGTACATTTCTGCACCCTTGGCCGGCATTACGTCCTGAAAGGATCCTGCTGAGTATCGACGTAAACGTAAACCCCCGGCGTAAACCGTAAAGTCGCCATTGCAATTCACGCAATGATTGCCAATAACAATGTTTTACATGTGAGCTCGACAGTCATGTACTTGCATGTCATTGAATTGTATACGAAAATTGTCAGTTGCCGGTTCGCTTTCTGCAGTGATTTGACGACCTTTTATGGGCAAAATCTCTCAAAATCAAAGAGTTGCGGTGTGCCCATTTTGATCTATGTCCGAAAATCTTTACATATACGAAGTTTTAAGTCATGAACATCAGGCAATGTTGACTTTTTTTGGAATTTAAAAACTGTGTTTTCCGACGACAAAATGGCGGCGTTTTTACCAGAGTTTTTCCGATCCAGACCGGCCTGGCAAAATCTGATCACGATTATCGATTAGGACCAGGGAATAAATAAAGGGTTGCCAGTCATCAAGAAATCCTCCGTCCCCCCCCCCCTGATTTTTACAGATGATGGTGGATGCGATATCGCTATTTTGACGTCGCCATTGGATTAACACATAATCATGAAATCTTCACAAACAATTCTAAATTTGTTATGTGGTGTCAAAGCAAAATTATCTTACTCTAAAACCGTTGGGGTTCTGCAAAGTACCCCACTGCAAGTATGTTAATTGTCCATTTATAATCGCTAACCGTGTATTGTGAATGGGGCTGTCAGCCCTGTATCTTCGCCAGCCTCGTACGTCCGTGTTGCGTGTCCTATGCCGCCTGGATTTTTAGGCATATTGAAAAGCGCCCTCTATCAGGAGTATCCCAACCATGCCTCAGGGGTCGACGCTAAGTCAGGTCAGGTACCGCGTGAGCAAACTCAAAATAGCGCAAACAGCGCGAGCGTACACAAAAGAAACTTCTCGCGTAAGATAAGCGATGTCGCCAGGTCTGTACGCTGTACCGGCGTCAGCTGAATTCGACTACGCTTAGAGGGCACAGGCATGGAAATTTCCAATCTGTGTATTAATAATCTAAGGTCCCAACATTGACAAGGTTGCATACTTTACTTTTAAATGATTCCCATGCTTCAAAGTGAAAGATAGCACTTTCAAATCTTATTCTCACCCTTACTATTTTACATCCCCATCTAGTATTATATGCACTTGTGTACTTCCCGAACACAATTATATGCCTCAAAGTTTTTTCACACGCGTAAAAACAAACATTTCGCATGATGATAAATTACGCGAAAGTAAGCAACACTGGCACGAGACAGAAAGATCAAATGATTGACATGACTGTGACGCTTCAAAATAGGTTGACATTTAAAAAAGGCCGTTTTCGTTTACATTTCATAATGACTTGCGCGAAAAAAACCCTCGGATTTCGCGGAGCAAAAGGAAATAAATCGCGGTACGCCGCGAAAATCGATGCACCCTGGTAATAAGCGGGTGAATACGTTAAGGGGGAATAATACCCTGATTTTCATCAGTATGATTTATGAAGTACATAAATATGTTCAAAATCATCACCTCATGTCTTGAACTTATAAAATATATCTACATACAAAGTGTTTTTAAACTATTTTAGTAAGTCATTTTAGCCCTATATATTTTTTGTTTACTGTATCCTATAGTAACTCAGATGCGTGTTTCATAACAAACCATAATTTATTCTATTCAACATGTTCAAGTAGGGTACATGAATAGAATACATTAAATCCTTTGTTATACTCTCTATAGAAAATCTAGTGGTGCATGCAAAATATATAACACTGAATAAATTAAATAAACACTTACACAATGGATGCATAGTCATTAGTCAATTTAATACTTAATGTGTTGTTAGGAGAGAAGAAAAGGCTATTAGGTCACCGTATGTCAGGTTATAGGTCAATTGGTTCAGGTCAAATTTAAGCATCAATTTTGAATACACATGTGAGAGTCTGTGATATCATAATGACAGACTTGTACCCGAGTCCAGCTTGTCCGAGTCCGAGCCGAGCCGAGTCCATTTGTATCCGAGTCCGAGCCGAGTCCGAGCCAAGTCCGAGTCTTTTTGTGTCCGAGTCCGGACTCGAGTCCAAGTCCGGGGGTGCCGAGTCCGAGCCAAGTCCGAGTCCAACAAAAATAAGACCCAAGTCCGGCTTGAGTCCGGACTCAGCGAAGTCCATGCCCGGAGGTGGTGGGGGGGGGGGAGGTCATTCAACTTTAATGTGACACTGGTATCTGCCTACTGGCATTGCATAGTAGGAGCCTATTTGTATAAAAATGGGTCATTTGGTATAACAAAATGAAAAAGGATAATTGGGTATAAAATTTTGAAAGAAGGGGGTCATTTGGTATAACATTTTGAAAAAATGGGTCATTATTTTCAAAAAGTGGAGCAAAATTATATATTTTGTTTCTAATTTGAAAATTTACAATTCAAATTTGCTGAAAAAAAAAAGAATATTTCAAAGTTTCTGCATAATGATGATAAAATTGTAGAAAAAGAAGGTCATTGGCCAAAGGACACTCACTACACTACACCACACACCACTCTCCCTATACACACCCACCCACCCTACCAAACCCCACCCCATCCACAAAGTTAACATTTCAAAGATTCAACCCAACTCAACCAACCAACTGTACACACACCCCTTCAAGAACCCATACATGTACCCATGAACAGGTAACCATGGTAACTCCTGAAGGTAAAAACTACATGTATCAGACCACCTGTATCAGACAGCAGCCATGTGATGGTATTTTGTGTGTGTGTGTGGCACACTACACAGTGGCGGATTTAGAGGGGGGCGCACCCGGCGCGCGCCCCCTCTATTTTTGCAGATCGGCGCCTGACTCTGTGTATTTTTGCAGAGCGGCGCCTAACTTTGTGTGGGCGCCGAGCCGTGGCGGCGGCGATGTTGGCTCGGCGCCCCCTCTATTGAAAATTCCTGGATCCGCCCCTGCTACATGTATGTAAACTCACAGGGAACTTGCACCAAGGGACTAGAGAAGTGTCACTAGGCTGTGTACAGCATGTAAATGAATTGCAATGTATTCAAATACATTATAGAAAAATAACATCATCATCATTATCATCATCATCATCATCGTTGTCATCATCATCATAATAATAATACTAACAGAAATTCTTTAATTCTAAACATCTTGTCAAAATTGTCCCACACAATGTGCAGTGAGTATAGTGCAGACTTGTAGTACCCGTACCCGTACTCGAGTCCCAATTTCCGTACCCGTACCCATGGCTCCATACCCGTACCCGTACTCATGCCTTATTTTGACTTCGGACCCGTACTCGTACTCATGGACTGGGACCCATACCCGTACCCATGGACCCGTACCCGTACTCATGGCCCAGGGTACGGGTACGGGTACCCGATGATACAGTACATGGCTAAATGCATGCAGGAAAGTAAGAGCTAGAGTAGATCTACTCTCACTTCCCACTCATGAATCCCACTGCACTGTGAGTCCTATGATCATAATCAAAGCAAATCTATGTTACATGGGATGGGGATGGGTGGAAAGTAGCACATTGAGCCAGATAGCAAGTGCCCTAAATTTTAGCCTGGCCCAGGGCCATGAAAAAGGTAAATATGGCCCTGGCTACACAAAATGTGTATGCTATGTACAGTGTTACCTACACATACTGCAGTTACTGTCCGTTTTCCTATACACAATACACAGTGCTCTCACCATTGACGCGTGACCCCTACAAATGATGTATGTTGGGAGAATGGACACTTGCCTAGTTAACATCACTGTGTGAAAAATAACCAGCCAATATTTTATTTATTCTCCAAAACTTCTAGCAAATATATTTCTCTAACATGACCTAAAATTACAGCTAGGTTAGATGTTCAGAAATGGTCGTACTTTTGTAAAATATGAGTGAGGGCAAGGCATAGCTAGCCAACTCCCCATGTTATTTGAATGGAGATTTGACCGAAAATATTGGTATCGGACCGCTCACTTCTGAAGGATGCCACAAAAAAAACCGGTAAAAGCTACATTTAAATTATTCTAAATAGGTTCTAGAAAATAAAGTTTTGTAACATGTCCTAAATTTTTAGCTAATTTAGGTGTTTGGAGAGGGTCGTACTTTTGTGTTTTAGGAAGGACATGTAAACGACAGATAACACCAAAAATATGAAGAAATTATATCTAAACCGTGTTAAGTCAAAAATCATTATGTTGCTCATTTTCAAGAATGCTGGTTTACAAAAAGCACGACATTGTCTGATTTCGTGAACAAAGCCACACATAACATTGTTTCCTTTCGTTTCCTTTATAATCGGTTACCCAACTGAAGCTATGAATACCAGCTTTATTGCGATATCGCACATGAAAACAGTCACTTGTGCACAACCAGAGAAGATCCGATTTAATCAGTTGAGCTGTTTCAATGAGTGTTATCTTGGTTTAATAGCTTTTAATGGGGTTAAGTCCTGCAAAGGTCGAGATGAATTCTACTGTAGACATGACTGCATCATGATAAGCTTACACTGTGACAGCCTCCAGCCTGATGTAGGCCCTACATGTACACACTTGACTTGATGCATGTATTACAATACTACATGTTGCATTCACCATGTTCACACTCTGACTGATACAGAAAATAAGTCAGCAAACTGGAAAAACATTTCAAGAAATTGTCTTTTGAGGTGAATTTCAAGTTATCATGTTCATAGCTTTTGTTCATCATTTTAATATTCCCCACCCTAATAAAGTGCACACATGAAGAACTATAATGTGACTGGTGTGAGCAGTGAACACTTTCCGCCATGCACATGTATAGTCACATGAATAGAGAGTTCTTTACCACATCTGTAAACACTGAGAGGAACTTATAGGCAAAGTATTAACAAATCTTGGATATAATTATCCTGATGTGCATAATTAATGATAATAATTATATTAAGCTAATGGATAATCTGGTGTGTGCCAGGGATGTGTGGATGTGCATGAAAGGCTCCACTTATTTGGAAAATTGACAATTAATTAAAAGTCTAAAAATTTTAGATCAAATTTGAGATCCAATTGATGTTTCATGTTTTGAAATAAATAACAACTTGAATGCTATATCACTACTAAATGTCAGCCCCAATTAATTAGGAAAATGGCCAAATAAGTAAAGTCAACAAATTTGAGATCTATTTTGACATTTTAGATAAGCATTTCACATTTTACAAGGATTTATAAATTGACTGGACTCGGACCGGACTCGGCTTCGAGTCCGAGTCCTTTTGTGTCCGAGTCCGAGCCGAGCCGAGTCTTTTTGTGTCCGAGTCCGAGCCAAGTCCGAGTCCAACAAAAAGTGGACTCGAGTCCGGACTCGAGTCCGAGTCCGGACTCGAACGATACATCACTGCATAATGAGGCATAATTTTGATATTCTGTCTTTAACTGGATATATATCGAGAAGTGCAAGGTGGATATACTAATATACTTTGGGATGTAAATGGTGAGTACAATTTAGAATGCCTAGTTGAGATGGATTTCACAAATAAATATATAAAATGTGACCGTCCACGGCGAATGAGCCGTAAATTCCTCCCTGGTCAATTTTGTTTTATTTCGTGTTTAAAAAATAAACATCATAAACTTAAAAATGGTATATCATTTGACTTCAAACGATATCCAGAAGCGGGGTTATGGTTTGTTAAACTTTGCTCCTTCAATTAACAAAATTATAGCTTTTTACGTTTTTACATGTGTTTCTTTTTCCACATTGTTGGCAATAAAAATCAATTTGTGCTGCCGGGTCACAAATAGTTACCAAAATCAGAAAAGTTAAGCTTACGGAAAACTACCCAATATGGTGGTATAGGTGACAAGAAATACAATTTGTTCAACATTGATGTAGTATGGTCGTGGTAACCTGTTACCTGTGGCTTAATTAAGTTTCAGTGAAATAATGTCGCAAGTTAAAAATACAAAATATAGCTCAACATTGAAAATAGAAGCATTTTAACCAGTTCCTTTTTGATAGTTGTGGAGCACCAAATTCATGAAGTCATAAAAGAAATCAGGAACCACTTATTCCCATTTTACATATCAACTTTATTTCCCTAATGTGTTAGCAACACATATCCAAAATTATAACGAAATCCGTTGATAGTAAGCTTTCCAAAATGAAGTGAATTTAAATCATCAGTGATGTACCACCATTTGGCTTCTACTTTTAAAAGCATGTAAGCTACGTTGATACCGATGCCACCAATAAAACGAGAAGATTTGCCCCTTCATTTTGCATACCACTTTGTCATTTTTGTTTCTTCACAAAATGCAAAAAATGCAAACAAAAAAATCAATGGGTGTAGTACCCCTTAATGTGTAAGGATCGATTGAAAATACATTTCTTTTCTAGTTGGCCTATGTACCTTTTATAGAAAACACATAATTATTTGAAGCTCGTACGTTTTTAGAGAAATTTTGTGACGTGCCTTCGGTAATTTAATTTCAATAGTATTTACCTTTGTTTACAATTTAAGGGCAGAGTAATGGGAGAGAACATGGACCTTTTCGAGCTTCATTATTTCTGAATTGTATGACCAAAGTATATAAAACTATACATTTTTGGAAAGGAAATGAGTCAAGGAATCCCATGGTGACGTCAGATTTGTTCAAAAATCTCAAGTTTTTGAAAAAAATCACAAAAAATTCACTTTTTTAACCCAATTTTTTTGTGACAACTTGGAAAAAAATCCGTTCGGAGTAAAAAAAATTTAGTGAGCTTTTCATGAAGAAGAGACATGAACTTAGGGAAGGTTTTTTTATTTTTTTTTGAAATTCGTCTCTTTTTTCAAAATATTGAAAAAAACATGTGGAAAAAAGCCATTTTGTCACTCTATTAAGCTAAAAATTGCACATAATGGTGTATATATTTTTGTTTAAAACAAATATTTTGAAAAAATGAAAAAACCTTCCCTAGACTTTGATGTACTCTAAAGGATAGTGCAAAAAGTTTACCCTTTGCTTGCCTATTTTTCGAGGTATCTTGTCACAAAAATCGCGCAATATTCTCAAAAGTGAACTCTGAGAAATCGACGTTTTAGTAAAAAAATGTCAAAATTATGCACAAAACGTCCTTAAATTTTAAAACGGTAAGACTTTCACACTTGTAAAAGCTGTATCTGGTGCATGGTCTAAATATGCATCTTTTTGCACCAATGAATCTATAATCTCTGCTTTCAGTGCGCCAAAATTCAAAATAATTAAAAAATCTAAGTGACATTTTGACTGCAAATTTTTGTTTTTTTTACACCACATTTGCTGACGTTAACAACATACCGAATGCGCCGTAGCAGTACTTCCAGTGGTGGCACCCCAGCAAACACACAACGTTTTACAGAAAATGTTTAAATGCTGGGTATGGCTCAATCCCGACGCTCAATGTAACTTAAAAACACACTAGGAAATTTTGTTATTCCAGAAATAATTTCCATATTCTCAACAGCGCTCTCAAAACCCGTTAATCCAACAGCCATTCAATTGTATTCTATTAGAGAATGAATTTGGAGAAAACCTTCTGATAATTACAAACACTCGCTGAGCAGCAAGACCTTCCTCTAAGCTTTTAATCCGATAAGCTGATTATCTATTTGTTTTCATGAATTGGAAGACATTCTTTGATGTATTACTGAGCTCAATCATCTGAAATTACTGGAGCGTGAGCCATCCAGGCTGGAGGCTCAGCATAGTATTTTATTAACAGAAGGTTTTCTCCAAATTCATTTCTCACATTCAGAATACAATTTTATTGCAATTTATATTGCCCTGCCTCTTCGCAATTAATACAGCCAATTAAATAATACAGCTTACATAATTCAGTATTTTTTTAAACAATATAACTTTTATTGCTTTAATTACCATGATTACAAATTTTTCAAATAAAAGCTGAAAACATATTTATGCTTAATTTATCTTCTTTATGTCAACAAATTGCCCAAGAACAGTTCATTTTAAAATGGAAATGGCTCGGTATGAAAGTTTCTGATTGCAATATTTGATTGATTACTTTATACGATTGATATTTAATCGTCCACAAAACAAACTTTATAAATCTAATGATATAGCTTGATATGTATTTAAGTATAATTATGAAGCTGAGAGGAAAAGTCGTCCATCATTTGAATATTTTGACCTTTCGTATTGAAGATATACACCCCCCAAAAAAAAAAAATAAAGTCTTAAAAATATCCCTGGCGCATGACTTATAGCCTGGATTGAGAAAACACTCGCTTGCGGCAGGGGCGTAGCAAGAGCATCAGGGGGCCCATGGACAAGGAGCAGTACGGGCCCTTTTAACCAAGGCGGGATTTACCTTATGGGGGCCTGGGCCAGGCCAAAATTCGGAGGCTCCGGGCTCACGTGCTGAGGAAGGCATGTGCACTCAAGTCAGTGGCCAAGTTTTGGTTTACATAATATAGAGGGGGAGTAACATATTTCGTTCCGATGTTGCGCAAAGCACACGAAAAAATTTAATTTCAGACTATTTTAGCTCCAGATCAACATGGGTTTTGCTATTTGAATGTGCGCGAAGCGCTGCTGTTGTTGCAGTTAAAAGAATGATGCATAGGGCAATGTTGGGGCCCTTGACCCGGGCCCATCTGGCCCAATGGTAAATCTGGTCCTGCTCTCCATTATCAGCCCTTATTTCATTTTCGCTTTTGTACTCGGGGCCCCTGACCTCCCGGGGCCCATGGACGTCGTCCACCCTGTCCTCCCGCTTGCTACGCACCTGCGCTTGCGTGCCGCAGACTCCCCGGGCGCAGACTTCGGTTCATGCGCTAATATAATATGAGATGTGGTTATTTTACGTCTAATTAAAATATAAAAATTGGACCAGTCTTCTTTTTGTCATTAGACATTACTAAATATCAGCCGCAAAAAAGAAAGCAACGGTGAAATAGTCTTCAAAAACAGTTCTGATGATAAAAATAGTTCTGATGATTTTGTAATAACCATTTCAGGCACTGTCGTGTCTCAGGTGTTTTTCTTCTTTTCTTTCTTGCTTTTCACAGGCACATTTCTGAAAGAGAAATGGGTCAAATTACAAACTACCCACTATCCACTGCACTGTCAGCACTTTATGGATATTTAAACATCTCAAAAATGTAACTCCCCCCCCCCCCCTTAAATAATGGTCATTATTCAAAAACGGGCACCTCATTTGTAGCAATTGTCTAAATATTGACGTCACAGTGTACATTTAAATCAATGTAACCCAAGATTTGAAAGTTGCAGTATTTATTAAAAATATTGAATTGTATTCTGTATAATGGAAGGAAATCTGCTCAGCTCTCATGGGAATGTTCGTTTTGTTTCATGCATTTGGGGGTCAAAATGTCGGGAAAATCATTTTCCCGACATTCCCAGTCAATATCAATTGTCAGTTATTCAAGCAGAATAAAGCCACACCCGATATTAACTAATATGAAAGTGAATATTATAACAACAGTAACAAGAGACACTTGTAAAAACCATTCACATGAATTTACAACTAAAAACGTCAATGTGTGTAATGATATAATGAGTGTTTTTGTATTGTTGTAATCTGGACCTCACTATATTAAATTGAATGGTGTTTTGTTGTTTTTTCTGGGCTATCGTGTCAATTCTGCTTCCAACGCATTTTACAGATTTGTAATACAATAGGCCGTTTTTGAATAATGGTCATTATTTAAGGGGGCTAGTTAATTATTTTGAGACGTCTATAAGAAGTCAATAGTATTCGGACTGCACCCGGGACTGCAAGAAAGTGGTTTATTATTTCACAGGTTGGTTATACATTTTTTGTTCTTTTTCCTGGAATTATAGAAACCTTGGTTTCATAATTACTAAATTGTTGTGCTGATAGTGCAGTGGATAGTGATGGGCTTACAGCTTTACGCAACATGTAATAATAAATCAAAGGAAAAAAAATATACATTGCTAATAATTTTAATTGATTACATATTGTTATTGGACTCTTCCAAGGCTAATGATTCCGATATATTGATTAAAACGTAGCCGAGCACCGTAAAGTCTAGTCTCTATGTAACCGTGTATGTATAAAATTAAGAAAATGCAAATAAAGGCAAAAGAGATAACTAATTTTTATCCTATCAACAATGATTTTTCGATTTCTTACGCAGTAAAAATAATATCAACTTTACTTTTTTCGCCTATATAAAGCAGTTATTCCTGCATGAAACAAGAGTTGGTGGGCTGAAAAGTCTGGAATTCCAGACAAAAAAGCTATAAAAATTTCAAAATCCTCTGGAAGGGGGAGTACATTTTTTTCTGGAATATATGGGAGACCGGGGATGGTTGTTACAAAAGTTACATTTTATGCTTTATCAACTATAGTCGAGGATATCGACCATTGACGACCCAGTATAAGTGCGAAATTGCATCACCCATCAGTGGCGTAGCCAATGGGCAAAGCGTGTGAAGTCTTCCTTCTTGTCGCCCCGGATGCTAGCCGCTTTGATATTTTTGTATGCCTTTTTTTGTGTCCGTTTTTGACCTTTTCTTCACATTTGCCCCTGAAAGTTGTCTTGTTCCCCGTATATAGCATCTGAAAAAGTTCTGGCTGCACCTGCCATGCTCCCCCTCTTAGACTGGGTCAATATTTCATAATAGCGAAAAATGTGAAAAATCATGAATTAAATGTTGTTAAATAATGTTAGACCCAACAAGTTTTCAAGTTCCCCTTGACAAACCTGATGATGAACACTTAATATGTTAATTCTTTACAAACTTGGTATTTCCCGTGATTTTTTAATAAAAGCTGTAGAACGTCGGGTAATATAAACTTTTCTGAATCAATCCATTTAGTGCAATAATCGTAATAAATCGTAGTATATCAATACTGTCAATAATTATTAAAACGACCTTTAGACTAAGTTTTGCTTGAAAAGATGTATTACTAGGACGTCATTGCATTGGACAATTTCGGCGCCCGGGAATTTTCAATATCACGTGCTGAGAAACGGCTGTATTAATTCGTTTTATATGGTCAATATGAGTTTGTTTCAAATAAAACCACGTGATTTGTGCTTGATTATATCAGGCGGATTTATCCTAAATCTTCTTCTTTCTTCTTTAGTAGAACCGAAAAACGCTATGGTGCCAGACGCTTGCACCAATTTCGACCATTATTATTATATTTTGATGGATCCAAGTGTGTGAAAGTATTGGATCCAAAACATAATATTGATAAAATTGGATGCTTTACGCCCAATATTTATTGGTCTCGCTATGAGTTTTAAAATATTGGACTTGACTACGTCTCGTCCAATATTTTAAAACTCATAGTTCGACCAATAGAAGACCCAAGTATAGATAAAATAATCAAGTGCCATTTTGACGAAATTGAGTTATTGGCAGATTATAAGTCACTGGGGGTCAAACATTTTTTTCCTGAAAAGTAGGGGTCACGTGAGGGGTCAAGTGGGGTCAAAATTTCAAAGTGGTCCGATTTGTTTCAAATTGGTTCCAAATTATTCGATAGGGTACAAGGATTACAAAAATATACAGTTTGCCATATCTAACGTGCTTAGTTTAGCAGTTCAAGGTCAATCAAAAGTCAAACGAGGTCAAATTTTCAACAACATCTGATTGCATAAATGATACACCAAATTGTTCCTCTCAATATGGGCATTTTAAAAATGTATACTTTTAACTATTATTAGCTTTGAATTTTGTGAAAAATGCAATTGTTTAAATCTGACCCATGGTTTTAGTAGAAAAAGTAGTCAAGTACAAAATACTGATTATTGATTATAGAAAATCAATAAATGACAAATCGTTGATTGATAGCTAAATTAAGTACAATATCCATATCAATTCATTACCAGGTGGTGGCCGCATTGCATTCTCTAAATTCAGTAAATTTTTTAAAACGCTTGAAATATCACAAACAAATAGGCCTATGTTGATAAATAATATAAATACAAGCTAAAACCGTTGGGGGTCGATAATGAACCCCACAAAACTAACCGACTATATTGGAAAATGCCATACGACCGGGCGGTTTCACAAGTTGCCGGCTCGATCATGTCATCCGCCGCCTGTTCATTACAGCAAGTTTTATACCAAAATAACTAAGTTTGTGGTCAATAGAAACAATTCATAAATTTAAACCCATTTTATTCAAAACTGTTAATATTTTGGCACTAAACTACTTAATCCACTAATAACTTCTACACAGATAGTGGTCAAAGGTCACGTAAGGGTCATTTTGTGAAAATATAAAAAATGCTACTCCTACTTTAAACTGCATGTTATGACCACCAAACGTGATCTGAAGAACCGCTGACCCAAGCTTCAAATAAGTTGTACCACAGATTGGGGTCAAAGTTCATGTAAGGCTTAATAGGAGTCATTTTGCGTGAATATTTGCGTAAAATGTAATGAAGCAGCTATCATTAGAGGCAGCAATTTGGCAGATAACTTGTTCCGGGAGACAGCTTGTCTGCTATTTTGATAACAAGCATATTGTTTCCAAGAAAGTGAAGTAAATAGTGAAATTCCCGAAGTATTATTAAAACAGTATCTTAACCACAGTAATGACCAAACTGGACATGTCTAAGATCGCCCAGTGGAATAGCCCATTTTGTGGTTAGTTAAATAGTATTTAGATCACAGGAAATTATGGTGTCCCATGATGCATTTATGAAAATACACACTAAGGGTATGTGGTAAATGCTACATAGTTGCCTCTGATTGCGCAATAATGGTGAATACTTGTGCGGTGGCGGTTTGGTGGTCAAATGTTATTCCTTCCCATGATGTATTTATGAAAATCAATACATACACACTAAGGCTACAATTTAGATGCTATAGTTTCTACCAAAATTGTGAAATATGTCCGATTAAGCTAAAACTTAGTACAAATAATCCTTGATATAAGGGGATCATGAAACATCATCTGAGGTCATCCAAGGTCAAAGGTCAAATGTTAAAGCTGCTCCGATGAGGCTGTAACTCTAGGAAACAATCCCCGGCAATTGGGGAGTATGAAACGGTAAAGGTCATCTGAGGTCAAAGGTCAGGTCCAATTTAAAGTTGCTCCGATTGGGCTATATTTGGAGAAAATGATCCCTGACACTTGGGTAATATGAAACCACAAAGGTCATGTGAGCTCAAAGGTCAGGTCAAATTTAAAGTTGCTCCGATGGGGCTGTAACTGCGGGACAACAATCCGCGACATTTGGGGTGTAACTTGGGAAAAATGATCCCTGACACTCGGGGAGTATAAAACCACAAAGGTCATCTAAGGTAAAAGGTCAGGTCAAATTTAAAGTTGCTCCGATTGGGATGTATACTCTGGTTGCTCTACGAAAAAAGGAATTACTATCGAAACCACTTATCTATCCTTCCCCTGCTGATGCCCTATTATATAGCAATCAACATGGTGTGAAAAGTGTGCCAGCAGATTCCATAATACCATTATTACATAACAATTTTCTATCTTTTGGCGTGTCTACTGTGGTTTATCATTGGGGTGGGCTTGTCCAGCTGGGAGTGAATTTGACTAAAGGGGGTATTACTAGTAATTGGTCCTGGATAAACACCCCTTTTTCATAGAGCAAGAGGACTATAACTCAGGGGAAATGATCCCTGACACTTGACAAGTATGAAACTGCAAAGGTCATCCAAGGTCAAAGGTCAGGTCAAACTTAATATTGATCTGATCATGCTGTAACTCAAGGAAAACAATCCCTGACACTTCCGCAACTATAAAACTGCAAAGGTCATCTGAGGTCAAAGGTCAGATCAAATTTAAAGTTGCTCCGATTGAAGTGCAACTCGGGGAAATGATATGATCCCTGACACTTCAGGAGTATAAACTGCAAAGGTCATTTGAGGTCAAAGGTCAGGTCAAATTTAAAATTGTTCTGATTGAAGTACAACTCGGAGAAATGATCCCTGACACTTCAGGAGTATGAAACTGCAAAGGTCATCCAAGGTCAAAGGTCAGGTCAAATTTAAAATTGCTCCGATTGAAGTGCAACTCAGAGAAATGATATGATCCCTGACATTTCAGGAGTATGAAACTGCAAAGGTCATCTGAGGTCAAAGGTCATCTGAGGTCAAAAGTCAGGTCAAATTTAAAATTGTTCTGATTGAAGTGCAACTCGGAGAAATGATCCCTCACACTTCAGGAGTATGAATCGGTCATCTGAGGTCAAAGGTCAGGTCAAATATAAAATTGTTCCGATCGAACCTGCAGAAAATGATCCCTGACACTTCGGAAGTATGAAACCGTAAAGGTCATCCAAGGTCAAAGTTCAGGTCAAATTTGGAGTTGCTCTGATCGGGCTGTAACTTGCAGAAAATGATCCGTGAGTATGAAACCGTAACGGTCATCTGAGGTCAAAGGTCAGGACAAAATGTAAGTTGCTCTGATCGGGCTGTAACTTGGGGAAACCCTAAAGGTCATCCAAGGTCAAAGGTCAATTCAAATTCAAAGTTGCTCCAATCAGGCTGTAACTTGCGGAAAATGATCCCTAACACCTGGGAGTAAAGGTCATCCGAGGTCACTGGTCAGGAAAGGTCAAATGAGGTCAAATGTTAAAGAAGGTCCGATTGGGCTAAAATGTGATGCAAATTATCCTTGAGTTGAGAGAGTATGATTAGTCAACCTGAGTTTACCCACGGTCAAAGGTTAAATGAGGTAAATTAAAGGTCACCGCCTGATATTCGTGGCTCGTGAGCCACACTAGCTCTAGTTGAATTTTCTATCATATAAGGCATAATGTTGTTAATGCTTTTGAGGTCTGTACATAACGTGTCCAATATGATATGATCCAAGCAAATGTACCTATTTTCAAGCAAAGCATAGGCCTAGTCCAAAGGTCGAGTTATGTACGTCATCCACCAGTGGAGCTCCTGCGCCCCTCCGCAGAACTTTTATTAATAAAATAAGAAAATAATTTACTCCGACCGTGGATGTTCTGCGCCCCCGAGCGCAGAAATGATCCACCAGTATTAGGCCCTATAATAAGAAAATGTATTATATTGCTTCCGAGCGCAGTTACTCCAACAGTGGATGTTCTGCGCCCGAGCGCAGCAATGATCCACCGTTACATATAAGGGACTGCGCCCGGGCGCATGAACTCCGACCGTGGATGTTCTGCGCCCGAGCGCAAAAATGATCCACCGTTATTATAATACGAAAATCTATTATTTTACTTCCGAGCGCAGCAACTCCGACAGTGGATTCTCTGCGCCCGAGCGCAGCAATGATCCACCGTTACGTATAAGGGACTGCGCCCGGGCGCATCAACTCCGACAGTGGATGTTCTGCGCCCGAGCGCAGCAATGATCCACCGTTACGTATAAGGGACTGCGCCCGGGCGCATCAACTCCGACAGTGGATGTTCTGCGCCCGAGCGCAGCAATGATCCACCGTTATTATAATACGAAAATCTATTATTTTACTTCCGAGCGCAGCAACTCCGACAGTGGATTCTCTGCGCCCCCGAGCGCAGAACATCCACTACCGGAAGTTCTGCGGAGGGGCGCAGGAGCTCCACTGGTGGATGACGTACATACATGAAAGGTCCTGTAAAGAATTATTGACAGTATTGATACTACGATTTATTACGATTATTGCAATAAATTGATTGATTCAGAAAAGTTTATGGTACCCGATGTTCTATAGATTTTAATTTAAAAAATCACGGGAAATACCAAGTTTGCAAAGAATTAAGTGTTTATCATCCGGTTTGTCAAGTAGAACTTGAAAACTTGTTGGGTCTAACATTATTTAACAACATTTAATTCATGATTTTTCACATTTATCGCTACTTTGTCAAATATTGACCCGGTCTAAGAGGGTGAGCATGGTGGGTGCAGCCAGGACTTTTTCCGGGGGGCACTTCAATATGAAATGGATATAGGTGTAGGGCTGGCACTTTCGCACTAAGGGGCATTCGGTGAGAGCAAAATGTAAAAAATATGGGGTCAATGGGTGAGAGCGTGATTTTTGGCATTCGGTGAGAGCAAAATGTAAAGAATATGGGGTCATTGGGTGAGAACAATACCTTTTTTGGAAATGGAACCTTTGGGTGAGAGCCGAAACAGCACCACAGAAACATCAAACACGAATTTTGAGTTCTAAATGGCTTCAAATTTCTTTGTTTTTTCAAAATAAGTAACAAAATCAGTGATAAATGAAAGTTGCTGTTCAAATAAAATAAAAAATAAGGGTCTTTGGGTGACAGATCAAATGGAAAAATAAGGGGTCTTCGGGTGACAGAGCATGTGTTCTTACAAAAATATGGGGTCTTTGGGTGACAGCGACGCTTAACAGCCCTACATACGCGTCACCTCCAAAGTTGAGTGCCCCCCCCGGGGACTTTTTCAGATGCTACGAGGGGAAAAAGACAACTTTCAGGGCCATCAGGGGCAAATGTGAAGAAAAGGTAATCAAAAATGGACTAAAAAGTACAAAAAAAGGCATACAAAAATATCAAAGCGGCTAGCATCCGGGCGACAAGAAGGGAAGACTTCACACCCTTTGCCCATTGGCTTCGCCACTGATGGTTGATGCAGTTGTCCTCCCTAAACATGGGCATTGCATCCCCATCAGAATACACAAAACACCGTATACTATATGTTGGTCAATAGATGCCAAATTGCCCCCCCCCCATTTCATTTTGCAGCCATTGTTTCTCGTTAACCCCCTTAGCACTACCTGTCGATCTAACATTGCCTCTGATTGGTCAATTACATGATATCTTCACTTTAATCACCAATCAGAATGAAGCTTTGTAAATAATTCACCCCAATTTTTTTGTGTAGTGAAATTATTCTAACAATGTTGCTGATTGGTCCAATTGATAATGAAAACTTCTTTTTGGCCAATCGGCAGGTAGTTCTCATGGGGTTAATTTGACTTACATTTCATATCTCATGGGGTTAATTTGACTTACATTTCATTATCTTTTCCAACTATCACAACAGTCTTGTCATGGAGAGCGAGTCGATCTTCGGGCGTAAGATCTGTAAACAATAAATAAAATGTCGTTCAAATGAACAGGGAACAAACCAAATGTGCTTTCGTAAGGAGAGTTGAAAACTCCAACCCGAAACCTTGACCGATATTTTAACTGTATAGTCATGATAGTTATTGTAATCGGACTTTTTCAGGTTCAGGGGTCCCGAGTAAAAGCGAAAATGAGTTTAAAAGGCTCGTAAAAGGCCCGAGGTCCATAACGAAAGCACTTTCGTTTATAGGGTGTCATCGAACTTTTGGTTTGTTCCCTATAAGAGGTTTCGATTTCATACGCCAATGTTTAGAATTATATGAAAACGGGTGTTTGTAAATAGTGGAATTGATTGAAATGAATTAAACTGGTCCAAATGGGGTCAAATTTAATAAAGCAAAATTAGTCATTAAATTTTAAAAACAAATACTATAATTAAATAGATAGTCATACAGTAGGCTATGATAGGCCTATCTCTTACCTGGAACTGGTTCTTGTTCTGCTGAAGTTGGCTCATTTTGTGCGCTGGTCAAAATAATAAGAGTTGTTACCAAAAGTAGGCCTACCACACACAGTCTAGCGTTCATGGTAGAAAATTATGAACGAAAACTAGCGTAATTCAACAGTTATCGCTTCGATACTGGATGTTATCAGCAAAATATTGTTCAATTATGTTAGTTATCAGAATATTATTGTTTTTCAGTAGTAAAACAAACAAGGTTGCCGTTAGTCGCAGTCCCAGTCGGTTTGTGCCCCTTCGTCACTAACAAACTGGTTTGTTTAGCTACGAAGGAACACAAACCGGCTGGGACCGAGGCTAGCCTATATGGGTTGCCGTGGGATGTAAATTATTGATATTGGTCACCTATAATACTACAGGTGTTTGGAAATATATTGGTGGATCATTATACAGGGTGGTTAAAACAACAATGACAAAATATAGGCCCTATAAGGTTTTTATCTATAATTCCTGCTTTCTGTAACATGTGGAGTGGTCTCAAGGATGCAGAACGTGGGAGAGCGGGGAGCACCGCACCCCGGCACCGCACCTGAAAATGACTATCAATTAACACTGAGGAACTGAGAAAAGAGGAAAGGGAGAAAAGTGGAACATGTGAAAGGCGTCAAAGAAACAGAAGAACGTAGAGAACCTCTCAGTGTGTCCATTCTCCTGGAGAAGAAGACGAAGAAGAAGCAGGAGAAGTAGAAGAAGATAAATAGAATTTAATAATTACTGATTCCAAAAACAACTGTCTCTCCGTGTCCTCCGTGTCGGACTGTGTGGGCACGTGAGGTGGGCGCACGTATCACATCTACCGTAGAATTCCGTCTACAAGCATATACGACGTATATGCCTCTAAACGAGGTATTTTTTGACGAAAGAGACGAAAGGCAAATACCCTCCACAAACACATTACAATAGATTGGTCTTACAATAATACGTGTTTGTACAGTCGCCTATATCAGTAATATAGTTGTTCAAACTTCAAATAATGTTTTTGTGGAGAGTTTCTGCTTCTCGTCTCTTGCATTAAAATTTTAAAAAACACCGTTTAGAGGCATATATATGCTTGTAGACAAGGTTTTACGGTATTTGATCCCGCAGAAAAACCTCATTTGAACCTAGCTCTGATTTAAACCCATCTCGCTCAGTCAGTGTTGCCGATACCTTAAGCAGTGAAAAGCAAACGGCGTGGCGAATCAACATTGACCTCCCATTCTGAGCAAAATGTCCCAACGTCGGCAACCCCAGTGGGCACAGGTTAGGATTTCGACGTTGAATCAACGTTGATACAACGTCGAAGTTTCAACCTGACCTGATTTCAACCTACAATCCAGGAAAAACATAGTTGGCACACTTGCACTAAACAATGGAAATGCGTGCCCTATCAAACTTGGAGAGGCTATGCAATATAATTATGTGAAGTACAGACCCCCCCCCTATATCTCACCCTTCCCCACTCCCCATCTTTCAATGTTGGAGGGTCTCACGGACCTGTTGACAACATGGCTTGGTCCAACATTGAATTGGGGGAGCGGGGAAGAAATATAATGATATGTATATATATATATCATGATATGTTGACTACGAAAGCTCCACGACATTGGAGCATCTGAAGATACAGTTAAATGGTTTGCTTCGTATTTGTCATGTAGAAAGCAAAGAGTTACTTTTAAGGGTATTGTTTCTGATTCACTAGAAATGAAAGTTGGTGTTCCCCAAGGCAGTATACTGGGCCCATTATTATTTCTCATTTTTATCAATGATATGCCAAATGTAGTATCACATGGGAAAATATCCATGTACGCAGATGATACCACGCTGTCTGTAAATGGTACTGATACTGATATTATTTCTAAAAAGCTCACTGAAGATCTTTCTGCGATTAAGGTATGGTTAAATGTTAACAATTTGTTTCTTAATACTGAAAAGACAAACGTTATGCTCATTGATAGTGAGCCTAAGTTACGTAATGATAAATGTTCAGTTTCAGTTTCCATTGATGATTGTCAACTTGAAAGAGTTCATAGTGCCAAATGTCTTGGTGTAACGATTGATTCTAAATTACTCTGGCACAATCATGTTAACTCTGTTATACAGAAGCTTTTTTGTAAAATAGGACTCTTAAGACGTCTTAAAATATTTCTTGACGTACGCGCTCTTAATATTTTATACAAAGCTCTTATTCAACCGCAGTTCGACTATTGTAGTGTAGTGTGGTTTGGTCGCTTCAATGTGCGTAAATTAAGTGTGTTACAGAAGCGATGTGCAAGAATAATATTACGTGCCAATTACCTTACGTCTTCTGATATAATGTTTCCTATATTAGGATGGGAATCACTTCCGAATCGTGCAATGTATTTCAAATCTCTGTTAATGTTTAGCCTAAATGTCTAAACGATATGGCTCCACAGTACCTAATCAACAGGTTTTCTTATATACACGAAAAGCATAATGTTAACACCAGACAAGCTGCGACAAATTTATTGGCTCTACCGCCTTGCATGAATGGTTATGATACTGAATATTTTAAATCGTCTTTTTCGTACAGTGGGGTTGAAGTTTGGAACAAGCTGAGTAATGAATTAAGAAACTCAACAAATATGCCGACTTTCAAGCAAAGATTCAAGTCCTAAAATGTTGTGCATATACTTGTAAATGATGTGTTTTTATTTACTTTGAAAATTGTATGTATTTTTGTATTTTAAATTTGTATCTAAGAGTTGTATATACTATATAAATTGTATGTTGATAATTGTTGCTTTTAAATTATTGTATATATGTGTAGCAGGGTCCCATGTTAGACCAGCTATTTGGCTGAATTGGGCTACCCTGGATAAATATGATTAAAATAGATAAATAAATATACCAAAAGACAGGCAAAGTGTGCCAACCTTTTCCCGGGCCTTTTCCTGGATTGTCTGAGTCAAATCCTAAATATTGCATCTGTTTTCCGTTTTTACTAAATAACTCTAGAACGGAATGTTGTATTAACTTTATATTTCACACAAAAACATGTAAATGATAGGGCTTTACGATAAGTAAAAAAATAGAAAAATTTATTTGTTTCTTTAGGGTGTGGTCATTAAAAACATCGCTAATGCCTGGTTTTGCGTCATGGCTTGGGTCTGAAATTAGGTGAGAACTTTTTTTCAAAAAAGAAAGAATGGTTTTAAATGCAGTATTACATCAAATTGCTTCTAATGCAAATGATAAGTAAAAAGAACTGAATGAACAATTTTCAACCCGCTATTATTACTTCAAATTAATGTAATTGCACCCGTATCATAGATAGGGCAATGTTACGTATGTGGTCGAATCCAACGAAAAGTGTACACGGCATGTTCAGGGTCATAACTTAAAAGTATTAATCAATTGGCATTCGTTTTTGTATCGTGTTTATTCGCCTTGATCATACGCTTCGCGCCATATATAATAAGACCCCCTTCTGTGAAAAACGTAGACACAGAGACCCCAAAACATGCTATTTTTACCCATTTTTTCAAAATATTTCTTAAAGTACTTTTAAAAACATCTAAATCAGTTATGAAAAGAAGTCATTGGATTGAATCTAAATTGATTTCCTGAAAGGTGTGTATTCAAAGATTGCCTGTTCAATTTTTCACATATTTGTACATAATTATGAATTTTTTGTGATAATTTTTTGAGTGGTATTTTTTACATTACCTACGAATACAATTTTTCATAGCACTAGATATATCTTTAAAAATGGAAATCACTAATAAATGCGCAATTGATACAAGCTTTGATATGTCCAATATTGAAATGCATTGCATTCGGACATCTTTATTATTGTGTTTAGCTGCCAGAAATTCTAAATGGCACAAAGGTAGGTTTGGTAAAAAATATGCATTACCTCCGAATACATGTTAAAAGCTGTGCCATTTCCACAAAGTGAGAGAATAGTAAGCAATAGTTAAGCAATAGGTGCAGGGTAATACACTCTTTATTTCTACCAAGTTTCAATAACCTGCGTTTAAATATTTCTGAGATGTCAACAATAAAAGCAAGTATTCGTAGGTAAATTTCGGTAACCGAATGTTACCTACGAATACACTTTGACATCATGACAGTATTGTGAAACACCGCCATTCATGCCAATGCCCATATTGGTACATAACGAAGGCCTGTATGTTTGCTCTCAAATCATATGTCAATGAAAGTTGCGAATTCACATACATGCCCACCATGCAAAACTGAATACGGCTTAATTGGTGAAAAATATGTACTGAAATAGACGACGGTCTGCTCATTTGAAAGAAAAATCAGATTCAAAGAAGATTAGAAGGGGATATACTTGGATTTGTCAACTGTCATGTGTGCTTCATTTTAAATGTTTACCGACCTTCTGGTTTCTGAGTAATTTGTGTCCAAATTGATTTATTCGAAGGTAACTTTTGATGTTTTCGCTAAGGTTACCTACGAATACCATGGAAAAACGACTGTTCTCATTGTCTCATGATCTAGACAACACATTGATGGACCCTGGTATAAAGGTCATAGTAGTTGCCCTCAAACGAAAGGCCACAAGACGTAACTGACTCCAAGATGGACTTCACAAGTCTGCAATAACGGTTTTAAGCGATTTGTGTGCAATTAAGCAAATTAAAGTCACTTTAGTGCCTTTGTTTCTTACTTCAATCCTCTTTCAACCGCTGTGAACCGACATTATTAATACATGATAGGGTCTAAAGTATCAATAAACGCACATAAAGAAAATAATACATTCAAAGTGCTTTATAAAATGAAGTTTTGATTGCGATATCCACCAAAAGTCTAATTCTTACCTACAAATACTGAAATGTTACTTACGAATACAGCATAATACATGACATGTGTAATGAAGTGTCCCTACAAATGGAAATTAATTGTCAAAAACTTTAAGCGGTACCGCAGGACACTATTATTACCCATATACGGTTTCATTCAACAATTATTTATTATGTAAAATTGCTGATTAACTACTTGTATATCAAAATGAAGTGGTCAAAATCTTGCTAAAAGCATCAAAATGTTTTTGATCTAAGGTAATAGCATTTATTCATTTGGACGTACCATCTGAAAGAGATCTAAAAACTACCATTTTATTAATTCATTACCAGAATAGCAAAATTTAAACCTATAAACTCAATATAGATATTGTTAAATCGCTCATGTTACCTACGAATACCCGGGTTTCTTCAACTTTTCATTGTATAAAGCGTTAGGTGTATGCGTATAATTCCTAATATTCTTGAAAACATATATCATACTCGTTCTTATACAATGTGTAAATTGATTCATACTCATTTGGTAAATAAAATACAGAAACTGACCTAAACTTCATTTTCAAATATAAACTAGCATAAATTGACTAAGATCATATTGATCGCGTTATAAAAATAAAAACAAATATTTTCTGGTTGAGCTAGCATTTTCCTGACACCCTGTGATCTACATTACACGAAAAAAGCGTTAATGGGAATATTCCATTTGTTTTAGGCTGATTAGTATTGCGATAGTGAAAGCATCCTAGTGGTATTCGTAGGTAACATTGGGTTTTGATATCACATTTACTATCACACGTCCTGGATTTATTTTTCAAGATTAGTAATGGCACTTTTGGTTCCTATAAGGCCAATATGTCATCAATCAATGGGCAAAAGGAAAAAATTGTGGAGACATCTTTATTTCGGACTTTTATTTTTGGCCCGTGGACAATTTTGGTTGGATTCGACCATGTACGTCTATATTTATAAAAAAAAACACACCATCAATGCGGCAATTATGGTGATATTTGTACAGTGCCGTAAAATAAAGGTAGAAATAGAGAAAAAAGACGAACATTGGCAAAGATTAATAGAATGACAAATATAATATGATGAAGGATATTGTAAAATGATAATAATAAAGAAAAGAAAAAGAAATATAAATATATTCAGGGGCTCGAACCCGGGCACCTGCGCCTGTGTCAGATGCCCTAACCATTGCACCACAGAGATCTGTATCTTCAACAGGCTTAACCCTAACAGGACCAAGTACTACAAAATACTACTTGATATATGCGCTGTTCGTGCGTGCATCCCACGTGGTGTGATGACGCAATCGCCCAAAGTGATATATGGGCACGGTTTTGCTGGCCCGTGAAGCCCAAGACCCTTGGCAAGGTGTCGCCGACCCAGTGCTTGGCATGCGAGGGGTCTCAGTCGGGTTCGAATTCCACCCAGAGCAAACAACTTCTTCTTCCCGTCTCGAAAAAGCCCTGAGGGGGTTAGGGTTAAACTATAATATAGTGCTATTCAAGATGTATGTATATAAATAGACGATATACAGTCCAAAAATCACATTTTTACGGCATTTGTTTCATTAACTGTATATTTATCATATAGCAGGTGTTGGCTGACATTGTGCTCCACATTTAGTTTATTTTTGTCCGGGATAAATGACTTCGGGACGAAATCGAACGGTACGTCTTTGAAGAGTAAAGAATTTTAATATAATATTACTTATACTTTTCTTTTACAGATGTGTATATCGTTCGTTTTTGTTCCGAAATCATTTTATATTTTTAATCAAAAGTTTAATTGAATATACAGAATTGATTTCGTTGACATCATCCGTAAGTGCTTTAACCCCCTGGACACTACTGGTCATCTAAAATCATTTCTGATTGTTTGATAACTTGAAATGCTCATTTCAATTGCCATTTATTTAAAGGCTTTATTAAACTATTTATGGTCAAACTTGCATTTGCAGATGATCTTATTAACATCCTCCTTGATTGGTTCAAAATTGGACACAATAGTCATTTTGGCCAATCGGTAGGTATTTCTCATAAAAACCCTGGGTTGGATACTAATAATTATAGTAATATTTGTATTGCTGTAACGGATTTCGCTATTGCCTTTTTATTTAGCCCCAGTTGATCAAGTCCGGTCCATCATCATGAATAATTTGTGAAGCTACGTGAAACAAATCAAGTGTAACATTATGTCAAAACGTATTATTTGCCCGGGATATTGTCCAAGGAAACGGAACAAGCATCACAGGATATATAGATTTTGTGGTAAAATTACAATTTATCTATTGCTTTTGTGTGTTGTCATTGTCATAATATTTCAGGAAATTTGAATTTGTTTTCAATAAAGAAAACTAGTGCATTATGTGGTTCAATATTTCCAAATAACAAACAGTTTACTCATTCTGTGTTTAAAGAGCATTTCATGATCCACAGCCTCATCTCCCCACTTTTTTAATAAAAAAAAAGGTTGAAATTTTTATTGGAATACTCTGGCTACAAAATAGACGAGTCAATTTACGTATGAGCTAGACAGAAATGGACCACTCTCCTGAACAACATATCCAAAAAGGAGAAAAAAGAAATAGGGGGAATGGTAATTTGCCTACATTACCCAAAATGGCTACTATTGAAAGGGCATTTAGTGATCCACAGCCTCATCCCCCACTTTTCTTTTTTTTAAAGTTGAGATTTTTATACCACTGGATACCTCTGGCTACATGTACCAAAACTTTCTTGTAGATTAATTCGTTTAGTAAAAATATCGCCAAATTTGAATTTCGTTCTGGTATACCAGAACGAAATTACAACAGTGGCCTATGGAGCAGTGTAATACACTAAATCATGCATAACTCGCTAGCGCAAAATCGGAATCAACTGAAATTTTGGGAATAAGCTTTTTTCGTGGATATCTACCGAAAATTGTCATAAAAAGAGGATGTTATGATCACGAAATCCTCCTTTAAATGTAAGGCTCAAATTTCATAATTCTTTTAAAAGGGCTCGAATAGTAACGTTTACACAGTGTTTTTTCTGGGACATGAGAGCACGTCAGACATATCGCATTGAATTCTTAATACGAGGAATGTCCTTCTGATATCAAATAATTTTGATATTTTGAAATTCGTGATATAATACAAATTTTATGGCAAATTATTAAATTTTAATATTTTTTATTTTTGATGTCCCAGAAAAAATAATGTGCAAACGTTGCTATCCGAGCCCTTAATTAAATCTTAAATGTCACAGCTATTGCGGTAAATGATATAAAACTACATTATTGATGCTCATGAAATAAATATAATTATCGGCATCAAATAGGAATGGAAACAAGTACTTTGACAAGACGCGTCCTTGATATTTTCATTTTCATTTGGTGACCCACATTTTCTCGCACCCAAATTAAAGTAATTTGTGGCTTTCAAAAAGTCATTTTTAATTATCGGAAAATCTAGTACCAAGTGACAATACAATCAGGCAAGGCTATTTATTTTCCGCGTATAAGAAAATCTGATTTGATTATCGGAGAAACCGATTGAAAAGGACAAAATTTACACGCGCTATCGAATTGATCTTTTGTTTGTAAAAATGCGAATAAAACTTTTGTATTAATTTCTTTTAAACTTCTTTTTTGTTTTTATTGTTTCACGAATGTAATATGACGTTGTGAGTGGGCAATCATCATTGTACAGTGTGTTCCAAAAAGGGGTTGTTCTCCATTCCACTTTCTCGTCCTTTTTCCACTCTTTCCACTCGGTGTTCATTTAGAGAAGACATACAGTACGGTATCGAATTCAATTTTGAATACGAGGAATGTCCTTCTGATATCAAATAATTTTGATTTTTTTTTAATTCGCGATATAGGCAAAATACAAATTTTAGGGCAAATTATTAAAATTTGATATTTTTTATCCCAGAAAAAATACTGTAAAACGTTGCTATCCGAGCCCTTAATTCAATCTTAAATGTCACAGCTATTGCGGTAAATGGTATAAAACTACATTATTGATGCCCGGTATTGATGCTCATGAAAGCAATTGATATAACTATCACAATAATTATTCACTATTATGGACCACAATGGCCTCACCCCAATGGCATAGTTCAATAACCTCAAACAACCATAGTGCAAAATTTGACCTCAAGTTATAGAGTATGAGTTTTTGTCCCCAGATTTTCAATGGTCATTCAAGGAATGTACAAATATATTGGGGTTAAAGAACTGTGCCTTGATAGATGAGCATGTTGTGGATCCTAGTGTATTGGTATCAAATAGGAGCGGAGACAAGTACTTTGACAAGACGTCCTTGCCATTCCAATTTTCATTTGTGGCCCACATTTTCTCGCACCCAAATTAAAGTAATTTGTGGCTTTCAAACAGTCATATTTAATTATCGGAAAATCTGGTACCAAGTGACAAATACAATCAGGCAAGGCTACTTATTTTCCGCGTATAAGAAAATCTGATTTGATTATCGGAGAAACCGATTGAAAAGGACAAAATTTACACGTGCTATCGAATTGATCTTTTGTGAATAAAACCTTTGTATTAAAAGGTCCAAATTTTGAAAAGAAAGTCCACTTTATCAAAATCCGCCCCGAAGTCCACTTTTCCAAAATCAAATAAATCTTGGTTACTGGCCTGGGAACAGGTTAAAATACTCAATATAATAGATTTCGTCGTTTTTCGGAAATTATTCGAAGTAAGGAAATTTGTCAGTAATATTGGAAATATTATTGTCAGTTATTAAGCAGTTAAAGCGCATGAGGTGGTACTCCCGGGGGGCACTCCAACTTTGGAGGTGACGCGTATGTATGGCTGTTATGACCCCCTTTTTCAGCGTCGCTGTCACCCAAAGACCCAATATTTTTTTACGAACACATGCTCTGTCACCCGAAGACCCTCTATTTTTTCATTTGATCTGTCACCCAAAGACCCTTACTTGTTCAATTTTAACAGCAACTTTCATTTATCACTGGTTTTGTCACTTATTTTGATAAATTTGTGACTATTTTTGCACTTTTCTCAAAAAACAACAATAGTTAACAAAAAAGTAACAAGAGTTATGTATATTATAGGGGCAAGGAATCCAGTTACCACACTGGAATTTCAGTGACTCACGACAAGCGGTACGTTATTTAGGCCTATGATAAGAAAAGAGGTACCGCTAGAAATTATGTATAGGCCTACCTCATTTCTTAACATATAGGCCTATAATGAACCACTTGTCTTGAATCACTGAAATTTCAGTGAAGTAATTGGATTCCTTGCCCCTATGGTATACATAACTTTTGTTACCAGTGTGTAGTTATTTTCTGAGAAAAATGCAAAATTAGTCACAAAAGTTATCAGGGGGTGTAGTGCCACCTTAATCGTAATCATTAAAACATTTTGTGGTGTGAGAATTACAAGATTCTGACTGACATTGTTGTGTTTGAAATACAACTATTTTAAGTTCACAGAGTCAGAAAAACAATAGAAAATAAACGAAATGTAATCGTAAGTAAGGTAGGTTTTTAAACAAGTTAAATATTTAAGAAACCTATAAAAGTTATCATTTTAATGTTGGGAAAATGAAGATTTCATCAATACCATTAACTCCAAAAACACTAAAATGTAATAGTTATCACTCTATAATTTTCAGCCCATATTACAAAAATACACTCTCTTAGCATGCTGTGAAAAAAGTTCTAAAATAATTATGTCCCCTATGTATGGAACTCTTAACGATTCTCTAACGATCTAAAAAGATTATACAAAGGTCAAAAATGGTTCTGGAAAGGGTTGGATGACACTTTTTCTTTCTAAGGGTATAGACTAGGTATTGTTGGTCGAAGCATCCAAAAAAATATCGATTTTCATTATCTAAATCAATATATTATTGAAAAATAACACTTTGATGTTTTGCAAAAGTTCATTCTACAAATCATGTACTTTGAAAACTAGCTTAATTTATTGTTCTTAATGATTTCTGTATGTTTTTGAAGAAGTTGCCAAACCCGTTATAGAAGCCCAATTGGGCAACTTCTGATGATTTTGAAGACAAAATGGACCACAACTTTAAAACTATTATGAGTAGAACCCCTTGTGTTTTTGTATTATATTCTTTACTTCTTCCTCTTTCATTTCACACCACTCGGGGGTTCATACCTTCGTAGCATTTAAAGATATATCCATTTCAGACCAAAAGGTTGGTCAGTCTGTCAAGTAAGTAAGATACACTAATGTAGGCTGATACCATTTCATGGTTCAGCAAAAAAACAAAACTTCTTATTGATAAGTAAAAGGAAAAGTGACCTTTGCCATTTGGCCCAGATATTCAAGGTCAATGACCCCCACCGCCCAAGAAATCGCTTGACCTACTTTACAAGCAGATATAGCTAGAAATTAACCAATATATGATTGCATTCTAACAAGAAAGATGTATTTAGACTTTATAAATCAATTCCAGGTCATAGCATATCTATAGCTTAAGGGGGTACTACACCACTTGATAAATTTGTGACTATTTTTTGCATTTTTCTCAAAAAATAATAACACACTGGTAACAAAAGTTATGTATATTATAGGGGCAAGGAATCCAGTTACTATACTGTGGGAATTTCAGTGACTCAAGACAAGCGGTGCGTTATTTATGATAAGAAAAGAGGTACCGTTAGAATGTACCTCATTTCTTATCATAAATAACGTACCGCTTGTCTTGAGTCACCGACATTCCAGTTTAGTAATTGGATTCTTTGCCCCTATAATATAGGCCTACATAACTTTTGTTACCAGCAGGGGCGGATCTTGATATGGTTATGGTGGTGCAGCGCACCACCCTAGAATTCCAAAAAATAGTGTGATCAAATATGTAATTATCATGTTACTTAAAAATCAATAAAACCCTACAAATTCCATTAAAAATGGCTATTCTGGCTTATTCTGTGAGTCTTAACCATGTATCATAGGGATTTTTAAGTTTTTGTCCAGTGCATAATTAGAAGTAAACTGGCAACCTCAAAATGGTACACATTCCAGTTTCGCTCCACTAGTTGCTATCTCTCCCACATAAACCCACTATGCAATGACTATAAAAGCTTTTCCATTAGCTTCTATGCGACCCCTACACTACACCGTGGTGCAGAAAATAGGTTCGCTCCACTTTTTCATAATCTTCAACACAGTTCAACATCTTATGTGGCCCACAGAGTCAAGAAGAATTTCCTTACTCAATAGTCAAAAAGTTGAGGTTTCTGTGGAGTCTAGACATCTGCAGCTTGTTTATCCACAGATATCGGAATATCTGTGGTTTATTGTAAGAAAGTTATTGTGGTTTCAAGGTTTTTGGATTAAGTTTAATGGAAGTGTCATGGTGTGTGATCATTCAGGGTGAGTCAGTGCCACAATTACCGTATGTCAAAATATTGTTCAAACTAAACCTGTATAATAATGTAACCTCATGCAGACCTACTAAGCACTAAGCAAGAACTTATTGCACCCTATATATTTTTGGTGTGCTAAGGCTGCGTTCACATAGAAGTATACTATTCGGGTATACGGTGCACGTTTTGCAGGTGCACGCGTATAGCTTAAATCGAGCAATGCAATTCCATAGCACCGGGTCACATAAGGCTACGATCAGATAGAAGTATACTATTCGGGTATACGGTGCACGTTTTGCAGGTGCACGCGTATAGCTTAAATCGGGCAATGTAATTTCATAGTACCGGGTCACATAAGGCACTATTCGAAAAGGCCGTATACCATGTATACCTGCGTATAGTATAGTATAGTGGGAATCGTGCGTGCTCGATTTTAGTGCAGCGTATACCGTCCTAATTTTAAAACTAAACCATATGTGGGTAAATTCATTTTTTGTAATAGATGCACTATCTAATTCTGCACATTATGACACCTCATTCAATGCAATGTGACCTCCAGAAGTAAAGTTACAAGCATTTGATTAGACGAAGAAAATTGGTAAACTGACCTACAAATGTATACTCGCTATTAGCTATACGAAATACGCTCATTTGACCAGGCTGAGTTCACATAGTATATTGCTATATGAACTCAGCCTGATCGAATGAAGCGTATTTCGTATAGCGAATACCGTATACCGTATACTTCTATGTGAACTCAGCCTAATGCATGCATCATACACCAAAAATGCTATTGAAACTAGTATAAATATACCAGCTAGCATGACTAGTGTGTAGCTCAAGATATACTAGTATTCTGCAAGCCAAATTTATTCAATTTCAAGATGACTTCTGTCGAGTATTTGTTTCAAAATCGCTTTTCTACACATGATGACAATATAGGTAAGTTTTATTTGAAGAATCAAGGATCTTGTTTTTAACCTATTTATGTTCAGGTTTTTTTTTTTAATTTACCCTAAAAGTATGCACCAAATCGCACCATTTTAACTTTACTTTTCAAAATTTCTCAATTTCTGACAGACTTGTACCCGAGTCCAGCTTGTCCGAGTCCGAGCCGAGCCGAGTCCATTTGTATCCGAGTCCGAGCCGAGTCCGAGCCAAGTCCGAGTCTTTTTGTGTCCGAGTACGGACTCGAGTCCAAGTCCGGGGGTGCCGAGTCCGAGCCAAGTCCGAGTCCAACAAAATAAGACCCAAGTCCGGCTTGAGTCCGGACTCGGCGAAGTCCATGCCCGGAGGTGGTGGGGGGAGGTCATTCAACTTTAATGTGACACTGGTATCTGCCTACTGGCATTGCATAGTAGGAGCCTATTTGTATAAAAATGGGTCATTTGGTATAACAAAATGAAAAAGGGATAATTGGGTATAAAATTTTGAAAGAAGGGGGTCATTTGGTATAACATTTTGAAAAAATGGGTCATTATTTTCAAAAAGTGGAGCAAAATTATATATTTTGTTTCTAATTTGAAAATTTACAATTCAAATTTGCTGAAAAAAAAAGAATATTTCAAAGTTTCTGCATAATGATGATAAAATTGTAGAAAAAGAAGGTCATTGGCCAAAGGACACTCACTACACTACACCACACACCACTCTCCCTATACACACCCACCCACCCTACCAAACCCCACCCCATCCACAAAGTTAACATTTCAAAGATTCAACCCAACTCAACCAACCAACTGTACACACACCCCTTCAAAAACCCATACATGTACCCATGAACAGGTAACCATGGTAACTCCTGAAGGTAAAAACTACATGTATCAGACCACCTGTATCAGACAGCAGCCATGTGATGGTATTTTGTGTGTGTGTGTGGCACACTACATGTATGTAAACTCACAGGGAACTTGCACCAAGGGACTAGAGAAGTGTCACTAGGCTGTGTACAGCATGTAAATGAATTGCAATGTATTCAAATACATTATAGAAAAATAACATCATCATCATTATCATCATCATCATCATCGTTGTCATCATCATCATAATAATAATACTAACAGAAATTCTTTAATTCTAAACATCTTTTCAAAATTGTCCCACACAATGTGCAGTGAGTAGGCCTATAGTGCAGACTTGTAGTACCCGTACCCGTACTCGAGTCCCAATTTCCGTACCCGTACCCATGGCTCCATACCCGTACCCGTACTCATGCCTTATTTTGACTTCGGACCCGTACTCGTACTCATGGACTGGGACCCATACCTGTACCCATGGACCCGTACCTGTACTCATGGCCCTAGGACCCATACCTGTACCCATGGGTACGGGTACCTGATGATACAGTACATGGCTAAATGCATGCAGGAAAGTAAGAGCTAGAGTAGATCTACTCTCACTTCCCACTCATGAATCCCACTGCACTGTGAGTCCTATGATCATAATCAAAGCAAATCTATGTTACATGGGATGGGGATGGGTGGAAAGTAGCACATTGAGCCAGATAGCAAGTGCCCTAAATTTTAGCCTGGCCCAGGGCCATGAAAAAGGTAAATATGGCCCTGGCTACACAAAATGTGTATGCTATGTACAGTGTTACCTACATAAGCTTACACTGTGACAGCCTCCAGCCTGATGTAGGCCCTACATGTACACACTTGACTTGATGCATGTAGGCCTATTACAATACTACATGTTGCATTCACCATGCTCACACTCTGACTGATACAGAAAATAAGTCAGCAAACTGGAAAAACATTTCAAGAAATTGTCTTTTGAGGTGAATTTCAAGTTATCATGTTCATAGCTTTTGTTCATCATTTTAATATTCCCCACCCTAATAAAGTGCACACATGAAGAACTATAATGTGACTGGTGTGAGCAGTGAACACTTTCCGCCATGCACATGTATAGTCACATGAATAGAGAGTTCCTTTACCACACCTGTAAACACTGAGAGGAACTTATAGGCAAAGTATTAACAAATCTTGGATATAATTATCCTGATGTGCATAATTAATGATAATAATTATATTAAGCTAATGGATAATCTGGTGTGTGCCAGGGATGTGTGGATGTGCATGAAAGGCTCCACTTATTTGGAAAATTGACAATTAATTAAAAGTCTAAAAATTTTAGATCAAATTTGAGATCCAATTGATGTTTCATGTTTTGAAATAAATAACAACTTGAATGCTATATCACTACTAAATGTCAGCCCCAATTAATTAGGAAAATGGCCAAATAAGTAAAGTCAACAAATTAGAGATCTATTTTGACATTTTAGATAAGCATTTCACATTTTACAAGGATTTATAAATTGACTGGACTCGGACCGGACTCGGCTTCGAGTCCGAGTCCTTTTGTGTCCGAGTCCGAGCCGAGCCGAGTCTTTTTGTGTCCGAGTCTGAGCCAAGTCCGAGTCCAACAAAAGTGGACTCGAGTCTGACTCGAGTCCGAGTCCGGACTCGAACGATACATCACTGATTTCTGAGGGGGCCACATCCCCCCTCAGACACCCCCCTGCGTCGCACAAGTGCTCCGGGCGGCGCTTCGCGCCGATTTGCACCAAGAGTAAAAAAACCACCACCAGCCGCCACTGGTTACCAGTGTGTAGTTATTGTTTGAGAAAAATGCTAAATTAGTCACAAAATTTATCAAGGGGTGTAGTACCCCCCTTAAGATTCAGGTAATCAGGTTGCTATAAAATTAGATATCAGTGTTACTCCGGGTTTTACTATAAGATGCATAAAAGGGCTGGGGTATGAACGTTTGGACAGTATTTATTGTGGGACATTAGAGCACATCAGACATATCGAATTGCATTCTGAATACGAAGAATGTCATTCTTATATCAAATAATTTTGATTTTTGAAATTCGCAATGTAATACACATTTTATGGCAAATCATTAAAATTGATATTTTTGATATTTAACAGTACTCGAAGTAAACTTTATAAATCTGATGATTTATACTTAACGTATGTAGGTGGGATGAAAAGCCGACGATCAATTGAAAATTTGGACCTTTCGTATTGAAGATATGGATTTTTTTCCCAAAACACCAACAAAAATTAGGTCTTTTTGGGGAAAAAAATCCATATCTTCAATATGAAAGGTCAAAATGTTCAATTGATCGTCGGCTTTTCCTCCCAGCTACATATACTTTAAGAATATATCATTAGATTTATAAAATTTACTTTGAGGACTGTTATATATCAAAAATTTGAAAAATATCAAATTTATATAATTTGTCATAAAATTTGTATTATATCGTGATTTTCAAAAATGAAAATTATTTGATATCAGAAAGACATGCTTCGTATTCAGAATGCAATTCGATACGTCTGAGGTGCTCTCATGTTCCATAAAAAATACTGTCGAAACGCTCAAAACGCTCATTCCAGGTCCCTTAAACGCTATAGAAAAATGCTTTTAGAGTTTGGTTCCATTTTACAATACAATAAACGGAATTTATATAGCGCCTTAGCATAAGTATGAACAAAGCGCTTTACAATGATCTTAAAAGTACAACTTACACTACATCTTAGGCTACAGTAAAATGTACAACTTAATTAAAAATAAAAATAAAAACTTAGTTTGGAAACAAAAATTTAAAAGTGGCCAGACTATGTGAAGTACGAAGTTTTACAGGTATAATTTGTTCCAGAGAGCTGGCACAGAATTGCAGAAGGCATTATTCCCCATTACTCGTTGACTGCCGATAAAACGCCCAATAAAGACTTAGTCACCGGACCGCGCCGGCCAGTTAAAGTACATGCCCTATCACACCACTCCACACCATACATAAATTCTCCCAGTCACATTTCCAAAAATATGAAATTAAAAAAAGTCAAATTTTAATTTACTTCTTTTAAAGTTTGGCAGAGGCGGGGTTCGAACTCACGGCGCAACGCTTAGTACTCTATGAGCCTAGCGCCTTAGACCACTCGGCCACTTGTCTTGTTGTTATTCATTTGAAAGTAATATTTAAAAATATAATCGCAACTTCAACATAGGCCTACCACGTGACAAGCAAAGACAGAAAACGTATTATATTTTGGAATTTTATCATTAATGTGTATTATAATAGAGCTACCATTATTTATATTGTTGAATTCTCAAGCGCATCATTTCGAATTGGGTTTTTATTCCTAAAGCCCGATACTGACTCCACCTGTACATTTTAATTTCCTCGCGGGATGCTGAGATGTTTGAAAAGCATCGCAGCATCGCATACTGCTGCGAAGTGGAGTCAGGATCGGGCTTAATGCGAACCACCAGCATCCATGGTTCGATGTAGAGATTATTCTTTCCTATTCAGAGGAAATTTTGTAATTACACACCTTATTGCCTTTTAACAATAACCAATGACACTAGCACGTAATTCCAGTCAAGCACCAATCTTTAATCCTATTGTTGAAGAGGATAATAAGCTTATGTACTTATGTATAGCATTCGTAAAAAAGCTTAAGTCTTTGTTTGCTTTGGTTAAATCCTGTTCAAGTGGTGGGTTAAACAACAATTAACAATGAGAGGACATTCCTGAACCTCGTTCATTTGGCGATGATTTGAAGTGACCGCCAATTATGACCATTTGATATTTAATACCAGCAATGTGGAAAAAAAATAATGTAATGCTAAAATAATGTACCCTTTTACGGAAGGAGCAAAGTTTAACAAGTTACAACTCCGCTTCTGCAGTACGAATGTTATTATTTCCTAGTCTTGAAAAAAAATTGCAGGCAGAGGTGGGAATCGATCTCGGTACCTCCCGGTTAAAAAGCACTGTGCAAACCACTAAGCCAACTAAATATCTGTCGTGAGATGCTTGACATTAATCTTTGATATTGCTGAATGGAACAAATCGCGGAATTAAATCAGAAATAAAATCTAAAGAAAATATAGGTTAGAAAATTATCAAATAAATTTAAATTAAAAATTGAGACTTTATATTTATTTATTTCACAAGGCGGCATTACACAGACAAACACTGTATACGCTAAAAACTCGACTCTCATTACTAGATGATGGCATAGCTCAGTGTTAGAGCATCAGACTGGTAATGTCAATATCGTTGGTTCGAATCCGCCTGCCAGCAATGGTTATTATGATTTTAATGCTACGCTACAATTTGTTCCATTTGTTCCATTTATTTATTTATTTATTTATTTATTTATTTATTTAAATAATTTGATATATTTGAAAGGGGTATTTGAGCAATTTGAAATTTTTACCCCGTATAATCCTATGGGTAATTTTGAACCCACCCCTCCCAAATTGCCAAAACCTATGAGTTTAAATGATACATAATGATCAGTACGTCAATCATGAGTGAACACCGGTTGGTCACTGCATTTATTTGGGAATGGGTAGGCACTGCAGCTTGATTCACCATCCACAACATGATAATGTGTGCACTTGCTACATTATATACACTTGTAGGCCTATGTTGTTGTTGGTGTATAAGTAATGGGCCTTGCAATTGAAATGCCTCAAGCTTTTAATCCGATATGCAGATTATCTATTTGTTTTCATGAATTGGAAGACATTCTTTGATGTGTTACTGAGCTCAATGATCTGAAATTACTGGAGTGTGAGGTCAGAATAGTATTTTATTAACAGAAAGTATAGACAGGGATCGATATAATGGGATAGGCATCGTAGTATTACGTAACACACCGAAAGATGTAGTTTAACTCTAGACAATAGGCGCCATATTGCAGGAGGGTTAGAGTTCATAGAGGAAACGTTAAAGGTTAGTAGATTAGGTCACCCAGGCACATCACTAATGTGCTTCACGAGTTGTAATACCGACAGGTAAAAACATTGATTTTGTAAAATTCTCCCGATTTTTTAAAATTACTAAATAAGGTTAGTACTTCAAACCATTCTTTGATGAATCTATGCAATATGACGGTAATTTTGAAACATCTAAGAATCAATCTTAAACATCTTCATGATATTCATTTTTTGCGCATGGTCAAAGCATGCTCTTGCGCTATCCACAGACTATCCGGTGGAAACTTCAAAGCAACGATCATGCGTTAATATTTACAAAATGGCGAATGATGTAGTTTAAGTCGAACAATAGCGTGACCGGCGTGACGTAGTTTTTGGCATTGTTCCTATATGCACTTTCACCCTCCTGGTATAGAGACCCTGCATGAAATTATCGATTGGCTCCAAACAAAGGATTTGAGCCGGTGTCCTTCACCGTAGTTATGGCGGAGTGCAGTCCATTCAATCAAATGTTGTCATCAACCTATTTGATTGCAATCATGCTTTTGTTGAATGCATTTGAGTAGTCCGCCATATTTACGGGATGATATGTCACATGCAAGGCCTCTATTCTCCAAATTCATTTCCTAATGTATGTGAGAATGATACAGTAATGACATGATGAACATAGTCATTGATGCATCAGTTTTAAAATAGACTAGGCGGTTACCATATTTGGCGGTTCTCGCTTGGGCGCGATTACCAGGCTGATGGTGACATGCCCATATGACAGTTTTTACTAATTTGACCTCAGATGACCTCTGGCGACCCCAAAATGACCTTCCAAAATTTGGCTCTAAATGTTAACTGTACCCACCAAGTTTCATGCCCATGCGACAGTTCTTAGTAATTTGACCTCAGATGACCCCTGGATGACCTTGGATGACTCCAAAATGATCTAAACTTATAACTCTAAATGTTGACTGTACCCACCAAGTTTAATGCCCATACATGAGTTTTAACTAATTTGACCTCAGATGACCCGTGGTGACCTTGGATGACCCCAAAATTACCTTCAAAAATGTTGTTTTAAATGTTGACTGTACCTACCAAGTTTCATGCCCATACGACACTTTAGTAATTTGACCTCAGATGACCCCTGGGAGCGGACCCCGGTGTCAGATGACTTTAAAACGAACATAAACATCTTCTTGACAGGACAGAACTACACCCACCCACCGAGTTTGAGCCCCGTACGACCTAGTTTCATGCCCATATGACAGTTTTTAGTCATTTTACCTCAAATGACCCCTGGGAGGGGGCCCTGGGGTCGGATGACTTAACAAACATGAACATCTTCTTGCCAGGACAGAACTACACCCACCCACCGAGTTTGAGTCCCGTAGTACCTAGTTTCATACCCATATGACAGTTTTTAGTCATTTGACCTCAAATGACCCCTTGGAGGGGGCCCTGGGTCGGATGACTTAACGAACATAAACTTCTTCTTGCCAGGACAGAACTACACCCACCCACCGAGTTTGAGCCCCGTACGACCTACGACGGCCTCACATTAGCAGACAAAACCTAAATCTACAGAATTATATCCATTACTCGTCTCGAAAGAGCTCAAAATAAATAACTTAGAACATTTTCTTGATGTCCTTTAACATGTTTCCATAGTTAACCATCGTTAGCCATGGATATCTATGCTGTAGAACTGACCGGTGACTAAGTCCGATTTATTGGGACGTTTATCGACCATCAACGAGTAATGCATATGTTGTGTGAGGCCTCCAAATTTTGGCCTGGCCCAGGGCCCCCAAAAAGATATATCCGGCCCTGCCCATATACATAACTTTTGTTACCAGTGTGTAGTTATTTTTTGAGACAAATGCAAAATTAATCACAAAATTTATCAGAGGGTGTAGTACCACCTTAAGAGTATAGTTAATTCTAAAATGTCCGCTTTGCAACCATGGTAACAAAGGTGATAAACAACATTTTGTAATACTTGAAACTTTAACTTGAATTTCAATATCTGACTACTACTATGCAAAGAATATTTCTCACCTCGGATGCAGCAAATACACTAGTGTGACTGTCATTGCATTGTATCCCCGATGATACCATTATGGGGACCCCGTTAATTAGCTAATTAAATTAATCTGTTTCATTGTCAGTTTCTTGTAAATATAACAGTTGGGAATATATAATATAATTAAAATAAATTACGGCCAGAGATAATTACTGTTAATATGAAGTCGCAGGAACAATTTGGACTCTAGGGACATCTTTATGGGCTATACTTTATGGTTTTTGTGCTATATATTAAAGTCGATTTCAGTTCCTACTCTTAACTAATGCCTTTATCTGTGGCGATATTGGAACCAAAAGAAAGTGCTTCTCGTATACTATACCCACATGAAATCTTTCCAGGGCGGGTGTCAAGTACAGATGACAAAATTCTAAAAATTCTAAAATTTAAGAAGTGTACCTTTTCAGCCCCATATTTGGAATCAGCATGAAAAATTCACCAAAATGAGTACAAACAAGCCTAGTATTGGTTCAGTGGTTCTTGAGATATCTTGAGATCTCAAAACTTGGACTTTTTATGTCGAACCCTATGGCTAGCAAGCAGAGCATTAATATAAAAAAAATCACAGCATAAAATCTTATTTCTCCTTTTAACATGTTCAATGAGAGGGACAAAAAATTCGCATTTATTTGCTTACTTCATACTAATATAATTAGAAGTTAATTACTAAATTAATTAATTACTGGAAATAGAATGGAATATATTAAGCAGGGTTGTTGATTTTTTTTTTCTAAATAAAAAAAATCGGATTTGTTTTTATTTAAATCGATTTTTTTTTTCAATTTTTTTTTATTCCAAGAACTGCTGTACCCTATGATAAAGTCAAAAGAGTACCAGTGGAATGATAGTCATGTGCACAATCCTACCACTGTACCAGGTATTTACAAAAATCAAAACATGTTTTTTTACACGGTGAAAATTTCAAAGAAAAAATTTGGTAAAATCATATGGAACAAACCTGTTGAATTCTGCACCTTAAAGATGAATTTTTAGCAATAGATAAAGTGATATCATACTATTCATAGAGGTATTTTAATTGTATCCAAAAGTTGTAGAAGCATTAAGAATGAAGTAAAACAGTCAATTTAAATCGGCATGATTTAAATCAAACAACCCTAAGATTAAGTTACATCAAACATTCTACATCCACTAAAAAGTCTGTAGGGGCCTTAATATATTATATTTCTTTATTACCAGGTAGTAGACTAGGTATCTTTACAGTGCAGAATATATGCATCATCACTTACTGACATTTGAAATCAAATTCTGTTTTTTAAATAAAAATCTAAGTAAGTCAACAATCACGTTTTATGACAAAATTGGTATCATCGATTGTGAAACCCATTTAGACCAGGCTTTTCGATATGGATTTATCGAGCTGATCTAATTGTTGTTTAAAATCAGATCATAATAACTATTTTCCATATTTGAAGGATAATAGGTATTTTGATAACATTGTTTTCATTGATCAATTAAGTGAAGTCCGAGGTAAACGGTGATATATCTTAAATGAAGTGAACGGCAATCACAACATTATGTCTTCTAATGTTAGAAAAATAATCATCAAAGACGGATCACATGGTTTTATTTAAAACAAACTCATATTAACCATAAAAAAGACATCTCTCAACACGCGATATTCAAATTTCCGCGCCGAAATTGTCTAGTCTATTTTGTATGAAAATGTTATAATAATGGCATTAATAGACACCTCAACATAAAAATAAGAAAATGTTTAATAATAATATGATGCCAATTTCGTACCGGTTTTTTTTTTTTTATTTGGTCATAATAGGCCTATATCACAAACATTGTACATGCATTGTTTTGTGACAAGACACTATGGGCGAATTTCTCGACGGGTGGCTTAGCAATTGGCTTGTCTAGCCTCAAGGCTTAAGAGGTCGTAAGACCAGGCTTAACTGAAAACGTATTTCCCGAAGCACGGCTACCATAGCCTCGAGGCTTCGTTAGCCCGTGGGCCAGGCTTGTAGGATTAGCCCTAGGCTTCAGTAAAATTTGCATTTCTCGAAATCAGTCTTCTGTAGCCGTAGTCTACGCAAGCCTGTAAGAGCTGGCTTACAGCGGCTTTTCTTGGCCCTGCCTCAGAGCAGGTCTTAGGTCGTAAGCCTTGGTCTATTTCAATTTACAAATTATTTAAATTGTAATGCAAAGTTTATCTTTCATATTTTTGACGGTCTTTCATAACATGAGTAAGCAGTCGCGTAACTGGGGGAAGCGGAGGAGCTCTTCCCCCACCATGAAAAAGGTAAATTAGGCCTACTTCTGAGAGTTATTAATTAACCTCATATTTGGTCATTTTAACCTTAAAAACTCAATTTTTAAGGTTAAATAAATTGCATTTATCCCACTTTTGTACCATTGGCCTATATGTCACCAGCTTTAATAGCTTAAATATGGCATTTCTACCATAATTTTTTTTTCAATCCCACCTCCCCCATGTCAAAAGAAATCTACGCCAATGTTCCGGGGACACATTCCAAGCAGATCCCATAACTCCTCAGACCCACTCCACCCCTTACAAACCCAAACAGCATGAAACAACGATGCCTGCCCCTCATTTATTATGTTTGCCCCCGCTTTCCCCACCCCACCCCCAAATGAAAATGTCTAGTTACGCCACTGTGGGTAAGTAATTGTTCGATTTAGTTGAACATTTCAGCATTTTATTTTAGTGTTCATTTGAGTTAGTTGAAGTAGCTGTTGCTATCATAAGACCTACTCATTTTGAATGATGATTTTTTTAACAACGAATATAATTTTTTTTAAATTCTTTCATCATCATCATGATCATCATCATGATCATCATCATCATGATCATGATCATCATGATCATCATGATCATCATGATCATCATCATCATCATCATCATCATCATCATCATCATCATCATCATCATCATCATCATCATCATCATGAAGACCTATATGATACCACCTGTCCCTATCCAAGCCTTAATAGTTTGATACTCGTACTTTTCATAGGCCTATTACAATATTATTTTGGAGTGTCTATATTATACCAGGTTGGACATCAATTTAATACAATAGAAGAAGGACAAAATTGGTAAAGATATAGTAAATATTTGACACGAAACAATAATGCATGCAGTATTAAAACTGAATTTACGGATAAGATGCATATAATATTGCTATCTTCTACTTAAATAATTATAAATATTGTACCAACAGATAACTTCAGGTGGGATCTGAGAAGACTACTGATATCAGCAGTAGATAGCACGTTGGTTGCTTTCCTTTTTAGGGGAATCACAGATTCCTTTCCATTAGGCTTACAGTTTAGAGTCAAGAAAAAATCACGAGTATAAAGCATAGACGTATCATTCATACAAGTTGGACTCATAAAAAGTCAAGTGGAAATAAAATAATACATAAAAGACACAAAAACAGACAAAATATTCTTGCATCAAGTTGTGCATGGTATAAGCCCAAGCACAAGACCGCGGGTCCAGGCTAGTCTTTGCGCCGGGAACATTGCGATAATGAGACGGCAACCTTGTTAGTACGGTAAACCGTGAGGACCACAGCTTATGTACATCTACCTCCAACAGCCTATACAATTAAGTCGCTGGTTGAAAGGGACGAGGTTGTCAAGCGTTAAGCCTGCAAGGCCACTAAGACTAGGTTGAATTTGCGTTGAAGAAATCCGGCTAGAGTTAAGACTCGGGCTTCGAGAGCGGGCTAGGCTTAGTAGCCTCAAGGTCACCTTAAGACTACGGCTTAATAAGACTCCTGTCGGGAAACTCGCCCTATGACACAAGACACAATAGCCTCATCTCAATGGCACAGTCCAATTACCCCAATTAAAAATCATAATGCAAAATTTGACCTCAAGTTGCAGAGTATGAGTTTTTGTACCCAAAGTTTCAAAGGTCATTCAATATGAATGTGCAAATGTATTGGGGTTAAAGAACTGTGTGCTGATAGATGCGCATGTTGTGGATCCTGTAGGCTAGTGAGAGTTGTGTGTAGGCTAAGAGTAGATATTTTTGAGCGAACCAGTAAAAAAATTACACGTGTCATGCTATAATTTGTTTTAGGCCGTATAAAATTAATGTTTTTCATGAATTGATGAAAGAGGGAGTTTTTCATAAATCATTCGGAAAAAAATTGAAAAATCTAAAATTTAAAAAAAAATCAGAAAAATCCCAGAAATTGAGGAGGGAGGGGACGTGAACCAAAACGTTAATTTTATACGGCCTTGTGTACAATGTATGCTTTTCTTGAAATATTTTTCATCTTCCATTGGCAGGAAAACTGGTCAAGTCACAAGTTTCAACTTTACGGAAATCTATTTATATTGTTCATATAAGAGAAAATTTGTAGCATTTTCAATCGGTAAAGGAACTTTTGGGACACCCTGCATGTGTGATTTCGACATTAATGCTTATTAAATATAACTGGTAGCAGTTTGCCTATTAGACAAGGAAATTAAATCTCAAATTCTTTTTGCCGCCCCTTCTTCTTCCGCCGCCCCTCTTTTTGCCGCCTCTTCTTCTTCCCGCTACCCCTTCGTTTTGGCCGCCCCTGCTTTGACCCCGGGGCTGGCGCCCCCAAAAAAAAACGCGCATGAAATGGTAGTAAGCTTTGGCAAAAATTGCATTGATCATTTCATAGCGAGTGTGTAGAAGAATTCAAATATCACAGATATACATTTGTAGGTCTTGTGGTTCTTGAGTTATGTTGTATAGAGGGCTGAAACAACAACACTTTTGTAAAACGTACATAACTCATTAACAACAATAAATCAAGCAAGTATATGATTAGTAGAATGAACTTTTGCAAAACAGCAAAGTGTTGTTTTTCAATAATATATTGATTTAGATATTGAAAATCGATATTTTGGTGATATTATGTGATATTTGTACTTTAAAAATTGTGATTGTTGAAGCTCGGATGAAAAGTATTGAATTTGAAGGTATAGTTATCTAATATGCATGCAAGTGTCACAGAAATCGAATTACATCATCATGCGAGTATATAGGTGGGGGCCTTCGGGTGTGAGCCCCCCGGAAGAAAGGGACGGTGGAAGTGGTGCAGAAAAAGAAGGTGCGGCAGAAATAATTATTAAAGACCTCATTTGTTGAAATTGGTTGAGAATTAAAGAAACTGATATCTAAAACCTAAAGAAGAAACAAAATCAAACTTTCGTGTTCTACAAGTGAAATCACGGCGCTAACGTGCTAGAAAGCATGACGCTAGTTCTCTTGTTCAAGGACGTTTTGTGTACAAATCAATAGGGGATGCAATGGAGCAAACTGCAACTTTTTTTTTTTTTGATCGTCGTGTCTATATTTCAAATTCGAGCTATTTGCTGCTGGTTCTAATTACGACACATCTGTCTTTATTTAGAATATACAGAGGTGAACATAACAGGTACCTTAATTTAATTAAATTGACATCAGGGTCTGTGAAGAGGGATCTGGTCCTGTATGTTTGATTTCGTTTTGCAACCATATTTGGGTTGCAATACCCCTTATGGTTAGGGTTAGAGTTAAGCTTTAGGGTTAGGGTTATGTCATATTGCGGCCCATTATATGGTTGCAAAAAATATATACGCCGGTCCTGGTCAAATGGCGGCGATTTTGAAAGGCAAAAATACAGAAAATTGCACAAATTCGTTTTGAGTAAAAAATAATGTACAGTCGATGTACTGAAAAATTACAATTTATGATCATAAATGTAATGGGATGCGTTTATTAACAATAACAATTATATGCACGCTATGCAAGGACGATATTTTGCGGCAAATTATTAATGCCCCATTTAAGGAATCGGATAGCAACGTTTGCACGGTTTGTTTTTGTGGGACATGAGAGCACATCAGATATATCGAATTGCATTCTGAATACGAGGAATGTCCTTCAGATACCAAATCATTTTAATTTTTTTTTTAATTCGCTATATAATACAAAGTTTATGACAAATTATTAAAATTTGATATTTTTAAAATTTTTGATATTTAACAGTCCTCGAAGTTTATTTTATAAATCTAATGATGTGTGCTTAAGGTGGCTGTGTACTCTCAGATATGCATGTAGTAAAAGTGCAATAACTTTGTAATTATTCTCGCAAGATATATAAAAGTATACATTTTTATGAAGGCAAGACATCAATAAATCTTAATATAAATACAGATTTGGGGTAAAAACAACAATTATGAAGAAAATCACAAAAAAGTGAGTTTTTGGCAATATTTGTTAGGTACATCATAACAAAAAAACACTCTTTCCAAAATATTTTATTTTGTTTTTAGCTCAATCTTGAGGCTCCATTCCAAAAACGGTTTTTTATTTTTTGATATTGGCCTTATTTTTTGAGATATTGACCATATAAGGCATCAAATTGAACTTTTTAAAATTCACAAACGCCTATTTGCACAAAATGATGCCTAAAATCATAAATAGACCAAAATAAAAAAAAAATGAGAAAACCGTTTCTTGAGTCGATCATGCTTTTTACGATGATCATATTTGCTTACCTATAGATGCTGTATTATTATTGAGTTATCGTGTACCTAAATCGTCATTTTACCGAGAAAATGAACATTGAAAGAATGGCCGTTGAAGTTTAAAGTGGTCACATTATGCACTTTCATCGAATCTTACAGGAGAATGCGGCAGTTTTCGTTTTTCTACCTTATATAACGTGAACATCGGGTAAATCCACAGCCCCTTGAGAAGTTTGAGCGAAATCCATTCATAACTTGATATTTAAATCGGGGAAAGAACTTGAAAAAAATCCACATTTTATCAGCTAAAACGGAGCCATTTGACCGCTAGGTTTTTGTGAAATCAGTGCTTCCGTGGTGCTTCCATAAGATGCGCCGCGCATGTAGATACGCGTTGCGTATGCGTAGCGTATTTGTGCGTTAACAAATTGCGCGATACGCAACGCGATTCGCGGTTGCGCGCGTGTACCCTGCTGGTACAACAAAGATTTTCTTTCCTTTTCAATTTCAAATACGAGTGGAATAGTGAAATAAAATCCTTAAAATATTGCAGTTGGAGTTTACAAATCTGGATTTTCATTCCTTGTATTTATAAAAAACATAACAAAGTACAACGCATCAAAAAAACTCAATTTTACGAAAGAAACCATGTCTAGAGTACACAGCCGCGTTAAAGGTGTATGTATCTTGATGAAAAGCCGACGATCAATTGACATTTTTGACCATTTATATTGAAGACACATATTTTTCCCCAAAAAAGACTTAAATATTTTTGGTATTTTGGGGAGAAAATCTATATCTTCAAAACGAAAGGTCAAAATTTTCATATGGTGGTCGGCTTTTCATCCCAGCTTCACACACTTTAAGTAAGTACAATAGTACATACCATTATATTTATACAATTTACTTCGAGGACTGTTAAATTTCAAAAATTAATTTTTTATTAATCATTTGCCATAAAAGGTGTATTATATCGCGAATTTAAAAAAATCAAAATTATTTGATATCAGAAGGACATTCCTCGTATTCAACTGCAATTCGATATGTCTGATGTGCTCTCAGGTCCAACAACAGAATAAAATACATGAAAACGTCGCTATCCGAGCCCTTAAGTGAATATCATGATTATAGTCTACCTACGTGATTTTTGTTGACACATTTGATTCAAATGATCAATATTTTTTCAAGGTATTTCCCCTTTTCCTATCAGATCGATGACAATGAAACAGATGCGATATCCCATTTACACTGTATAATCGTAAGTGTCAGACATTTGTGAAATTTACTATGATAACTCGATAAATAATAACACATTTAGCGGATATAAATACGCTAAATGTGTTAACAAAATGACTTTAGCGTTCATATATCAAGTTAAACAGAAAACACATATTGGCACAATTAGTATTTTTCAAAATAAATTTCTTTTAAGTGATTTTCATAAATTTCAAAATTCTACCATTTTACAGCCCATGTTTACTATAATAATATTGTATAATTGATTAAAGGATTAGTTGAACAAAGTGTTAACAGGTGGTTATTAGTGTTATATTTTCGGATTAGTGGAATTTATCAATAATACAAAGTGCAAAACAATAATGTTTTTAATTTTGTACTAACATTTGTTGTATTCTATAATACTCCAATAAATCTATTTGCCAAATGTGTGATGATTTTTATATATATTTTTGTAATAACAAGCAATTCAAATTAGTTACAAAAAGTAGACTGCTAAAAATTAATAAATATTTCGGTAGAGTACTTAAGCTTTAGTTAAAGGGACATTTTGTGATCCACGGCTTCACCACCACCCCCACCCCACCCCCACCACCCCACCCTTTTCTATAAAAATAAAAAATAAAAATAAAAAGATGATGTATATCTTCAATACAATACAAAAGGTCAAACGTTTCATATGATGGTCGGCTTTTCATCCATATCAGAAAATATTAGGAAATATCAGTATTTATTTGTAAATGCCACCAATGACATACCAGGAAATACTCATGTTGAAAGCTGAATTGAAAAATGTGTGCTGAATAGGTCTACATTTAATTCATACTTGTAACAAAGGACTCCCAATGGATATCTCACATTTAAGTTTTACGACAATCCGATAATCTATTCAGACGATCTTAAGAATGTTTGATGCTCAAGGGTGATCATATCAACCCAGAAAAATGTGTGCTAAATAGGTCTATATTTAATTCATATTTGTAACAAAGGGCTCAATGTAAATCACATCCAAGTTTCACGACAATCCAATAATCTATATTCAGACGACCTTAAGAATGTTTGATGCTCAAGGGTGATCATATCAACCCAGTTTCATGATAATCCAACTATCTTATTATCAGTAACTGTTACTTATTATCAGTAACTGATGACCTTGATGGTTTCGACGCTTAATTGTGATTACATGCACCACGTTTTATGACAGTCCAACAATCAATGGTCAGTTGACATCAAAACCTTTACACGACTTTGAACATTCTGACAATCCAACAATATAGCCCCTCCACCTATACTTAGTCGACCTAAAATAAACAATCTCATATCTTTTTCTGAATACACATCTTGAAGGTCATCACAAGAAAGTCATGCATATGCAAAATGAAGCAAATTCCTATTGCCAACTTGGTAAAATGTATAATCGGTAACCCAATCTCGTACATCATTGTGGTTTCGAAATATTTCAATTGGTTCTATATTTGTTGAAATATGAGACGCAGAAACCCAAATCTAGAACAAACAATCATCATTTATAAAGATATAGCTTTCCATGGTAAAGATATTGGACCAAAGACAAATTACACCTAAATTAAGTGTAAATTCAGGGTTTGCAGCCATGGCGGAAAAACTGACCAATTATTAAAATTTGACTTTCATTGCCAGTTAGAACAACCTATTAAAAGGCTTTAGGGTTTAGCTATGTTTCATTTGGCAAAAGTTGATAATATTAAAAAAGAGGGGAAAAAAGTGCTGTATTTTTGTGGAATATGGCATAGTGAGCAAAGCATCATTCTGTGGCACTCACTGATATCTATAACAATATTATCAAATAAAAATACTATTGGAAGAGTGCAGTGACGTTCAATGATTATTGAAAATTATTATCGATAATATCGCAAATAAAAATTTGCTCAAGGTTACTTAATGCGTCATAATTATTTCAGTTTTGTTTGTTTTATTGTCGAATTGTTATAGTTAATGGTTCATTTTGTTTGTTCTGCATTTTGAGAAACAACCAGTTTATATATTCATCAATATGAGCTAATATGGTCCATCAAAATCAACCAATTTTGCTCTAAAAATTCTGCGCCAATATAAAATATAAAATATGACCAGTTGCTTCCTTGACTCATTTCTTCTACTGTAAGATCAAATGCATATTACTCATACAGAAATAAACTACCCAGAAATGAAATAAACTGTAAAGCAAAATATAAAAATAAACCCAAAGGTCAAGCCTATCATATTAGCAATAAATTGCATTAAAAATCAAATGAAAAATGATTTTAAAAATAATATTGAAAAAAGAGGGCGACATGTAAACTTTGTAGCATAGCAGGCCTGTAGCATAGCCCATATTTGTGACGATAAAAACAGGTGGATACATACCAGGTATAGACGAATCCAATTTCACGCATTCCTACACCTCAATGGCAGACATAGCTGGGTCCCCGTCGGCTCATATCTCACTTAAAATGTGAAATGATGCGGCCTTGGAGGGTATTTTAAACTGCATTCTATCACCCGTGTTACACGTAGACAAAAGAATCATGACAGTTTAGAACACAAAAGAACTCTAACATCGATTTTTAAGCGGCTTTAATCCACCCGGGGCAGTCACAACACCAGTTTGGTGTTGCGGGGACCCAGTAATGGCCGACCAAATCCTGACAATGACTTGGCTCGTTGGATATAGTATTCAAACACCTGCCCTCTATAGATTACTATGAGCATGCTATGAGTAATGTAAGTAAATATCGATTGTTCCTATGTGATTTGATAACCCCACCATATTTTGTTATTAGGGGGATGCATGGTCCATACAATCATCTCCGGCAAATTCAATGCACCCCCCCCATGTTGCATGACGCCTGAACATGGGTTTCTATACCAAATTAATCCCATAGGCCTACTTGCATACATTTTAGCCTAAAACACTCTCTTTGCGCGAAGTTGTTCCACTTTTGCACCATCTTTCACATAGTGGCAAACTTTTTCGTGCCTGTGTAATGAAAACGAATCCCAAGTGAGGTAATTTTGACAGCATAAAAAAATCTTTTTTGTCACAAATCAATTCTTAATGAAATCCATTTAGGGACCGTCCACAAACACTTGTTAGGGGGGCTGATGGGTCAACCCCATAGAAAAAGCATATAAACTCAATTTTCCTCGGAAAATTTGTGGTCATTTTTTTCAGGGGCCCCTTAGGAGGCGGGTCAAAACTTTTCAGCCCCCCCCTTTTTTTTTTTTTTTTTTTTTGCATCAGGTCCCCCTAACAAGTGTTTGTGAAAGGTCCCTTAGAAAATCTACTTCAATATTTACAAAATAAATGGCAAACTTTTTCGTGCCTGTGTAATGAAAACGAATCCCAAGTGAGGTAATTTTGACAGCATAAAAAAATCTTTTTTGTCACAAATCAATTCTTAATGAAATCCATTTAGGGACCGTCCACAAACACTTGTTAGGGGGCTGATGGGTCAACCCCATAGAAAAAGATATAAACTCAATTTTCCTCGGAAAATTTGTGGTCATTTTTTCAGGGGCCCTTAGGAGGCGGGTCAAAACTTTTCAGCCCCCCTTTTTTTTTTTTTTTTTTTTGCATCAGGTCCCCCTAACAAGTGTTTGTGAAAGGTCCCTTAGAAAATCTACTTCAATATTTACAAAATAAATGATTGTGATACCAAATTTCAAGGTTGTGATGATCATTTATTTGCATAGACTGATAAAGACCAGAGAGTTTCTACTTTTGACCATTATGTGGTCTTCTGGGTTTTACTTCACAAAAATTGGTAATCAATGAGAAATAAGAATAGACATACAGACACATCCGAAGACACAAAACTGTGAATTGGATTTAAAAGCAAGTCTGGTAGCAACGTAGTTTTTCCTGTCTCAGGATTTCCTCACAAAAATAATGCGCGAATATTGGGCTTGATTTGGGCGCAAGATGTGGCAACAGTTGTGGCAACCGTCATGTAAACATCAAGGCATGGCAAGGATTCTCGATGACCTGATGCGAAGGCTGTGTCGTCGGAAAACACTTGGAAACTGTGTGTAGCAAAAATGAGCGTCAAAGTATATTATGACATTTTGTCACAGCCATCTAGAGCTGTTCTACTATTTTGTCGAGCAAATAAAAAGTTTATACCATTCACGCCAAAACCAATAGCTCTAAGAAAATGTAAGTATGGTGTACTAGCTGTAACTTTGAAAGTGTCGAATTCTGCATACTTGCACGGCATGCATGTATAAACATGTAGTGATTCTGTGTATACACTGCTCCATTATCCTTTCCTCCATAGACAATAGTACATTGTAATTTCGTTCTGGTATACCAGAACGAAATTCAAATTTAACGATATCTTCGCTAAACGAATTAATCTGCAAGAAATATTTTGTACATAAACATTATGTAGGCAGGGGTTTCCATTGATATAATTATAAAAATCTCAACTTTTTTTGAGAAAGTGGATGGGGGGATGAGGCTGTGGATCACGAAATGCCCTTTTAAGTTAAAGGAGGATTTCGTGATCCAAGCATTCTCTTTTTACGACATTTTTCAGTAGATATCCACGAAAAAAGCTAATACGCAAAATTTCAGTTGATTCCGATTTTGCGTTTACAAGCGAGTTATGCATGATTTATGTGTATTGCACTGCTCCATAGACAAAGTGTTGTAATTTAAAATTAAAATTTTATGATATCTTTGCTAAACGAATTAACCTGCAAGAAATTTTTTGTACATAAACATTATGTAGCCAGAGGTTTCCACTGTCCAGTGATATAAAAATCGGGATAAAAATCTCAACTTTTTGTGAGAAAAGTGGGGGGATGATGCTGTGGATCACGTACAGAAAATTTTTGAAAATATTTAAAGTCAAATATGTTTTATAATTTTATATAAAGAACAAGATACCAGAACAAAATTCAAATTTCATGATATATCTTTGTTTATAGATTATTTCCTGCCCAATTTTGTGCCTATTTTTGCATTTTCCTCAAAATTATAGTGCATTGATGACAAGTAAGATATGTATATTATAGGGGCAAGGACTACAACTACTGCACTGAAAATTTTATTTCAGCACAGACAACAGTTGTGGAGTTACAGTCAAAAATGAGGGAAAACCAATATTTGATCAATAAATCAATAACTAATTGCTTTGAATTGCTGAATTTTTAGTACAGTAGTTGTAGTCCTTGCCCCTATAATATACATATCTTACTTGTCACCAATGTGCTGTAATTTTTGAGAAAAAAAATGCAAAAATAGGCACAAAATTGGCCAGGGGTGTAGTACCCCCTTAAAACGAATTAATCTGCAAGATAATTTTTTTGTACATAAACATATGTAGCCAGAGGTTTCCAGTAATATAAAAATCTCAACTTTTTTTGAGAAAAGTGGGGGGATGATGCTGTGGATCACAAAATGCCCTTTAAAAGTAAAATATTTTGTCCAGAAAAATTTTGAAAATATTTAAAGTCAAATACGTTTTATAAAACATCATTAAAAAACATGTACCAGTACCGATATAAATTTATGTTATTAATATAGCAGCTACTGAGCTACATGTATTTTACAACTCTTTTTTTACAGTTGAAAATAAAAGTGAAGAATATGCCCAGATCAATCCTATGAAGAAAGTGCCAGCTATTGTTGATGGCAACTTTAAACTTAGTGAAAGGTAAGTCTATCTATAGTAATAAAAAAGGTTACAGCCCCCTTTTTGAAGGTTTGTTACATGGTGAAAATAAGGTTTGCAGGAATGTGAGAGTTCAGCTTTTTATTGCCAAAATTTACGTATTCTGTTTTATTTTCAGCCCATTGGCGTTTTACCCCGATTCTACGCTGTTTTTCAGCTTTTTGAGTAATTTTCCTCTTTTTTTGTCTGAAGCCTCTCACACCCCAGATGGGTTTGCTATGTCAAATATACAAGTTGCTATTTTGAATGATCTTGCTGGGGGGCAGGGGGAAACGTGACCCAGGCGCCACCCTTAGGGGTGCCAAATTGACCAATTCAACATCGATTCTGCACCCCTCCAAGCGATGAAAGTCAAAATTTTCGTACAATTCGCACGCATTTCAGCACAGAATCAATTGAAAGAACATTTTAAGACCGATATTCACCTTCTAGTAACCAAAATTAATTTATAGTGGTAGGCTTTATTTGCCCAAAATTATATTCAAAGCCATAATATTTTGGTTTGACCAGAAATCATAAATATTTGGATTTTCTGATAAACATCTCATTTGGAAGACAGACCATCACGATAATTAAGGTCAGGGCTTACTAACCCTAATCCCCGTAACCCCTGACCCTAATTTGCATATCGTGATGTACTGATGGTGACATTGACCGATTTCTGGGATGATTGCCGGTCACATGATGACAGGGGGAGAGCGTGGCGCAATGGTTAGGGTACTTGCCTTTAGTGCATGGGGTCCCGGGTTCGATTCACGGCGGTGGCGATTTGCTGTGATATAAAAAAAAAAAAAAAAGTCTGAAATTATTTGGCAACTTGTGTAGATTAAATTCAGGCTTCCGCTCTCCCCATGGTTCATTTAGAATTGGGTAAATGAATCATGAAAGTACTCCGTCCTTCGGAGGCGTCGGTCCCGTCGGTCCCGTGTACAGAGAGCCATACCTGTACATGTATCTCGCAGCCAGTTTCAAAAGAGTAGGGTGTTAACCCCTGACTGTTCCCAACCCGTCCCCGGTGTTCAAATGGACCCCAATGGAAATAAGCTTCAATAGAGGCTTTCTTGGGTTATCCAGGGTTGTCAAAACCCGAACAAATCAAATAAAAAAAAAAGAGATATTATATAGGCATTGATCTGAAAATATGTGTCTGTGTAACTCAATACCTTTAAGTAACCTTTGACCCTACTGACCTTGATGACTAACATTTTAGTGAAGAATTTGGCTGTTCAAAGTATGCGGGCTATCATTTTTTCAGAAGGGGGGGTCATAAATTTTTGTAAAGAAAAATATGGGGTCATAACATTTTTGATGACCAAAATGTAGGGAGTCACAAGATGACCACAGATAGTGTGTTTATTATATTTAAAAAGACTGATTTCAATACAATTTTAGCCTCTTTAGGGGGTAAGGTGTATCGGTGGCAGGGGTCATAAAATTATTGTTGCCGAAATAGGGGGATCGCAATTTTATTGATGCAGACTTTTTTATGGGACCCCCTTCCGAAAAAAAAATGATAGCCCCATAATCAGGCAACTGCTCTACACCTTGTTAAATATTTTGATACATTAATTGCATGTAAAATCAATGAACATATCAATTTCTCTCTTTCTCTTTTTTCAACCAGTGTGGCAATATTGATGTATTTGTCTGACAAATACAACGTCCCTGGTCACTGGTATCTCAAGGACCTTGATAGGAGAGCTAAAGTAGATGAGTTCATGAGTTGGCAACATATCGCACATTTCAACTTTACCAAACTTTTTAATTATGAGGTGAGCATATAGAAGTTGACAACAAACAAGTGTTCGTGAACGGGCCCTTAATGTGTACAAATGAAATTTAAATGAATCTTAGCCCTTTAAAAATAGTTCCTGTGGTTATCTAACCAGGAGCTGCTTTTTCCAAATGTGTGGCTCCTGGTCCAGATCTGCTTATTTTGAGGCTTGGGTCCACCACTGTAGATAAAGTAAATGTTGTTATAATGTTAAAGATCTAAACTACGCAAAAAAAGTTTCTTTATGGTTAGGAAACTTGCCCACTGTTAAAATCTAGCAACTACTTTTGTACGTTTGCTAAATAATCGCATGCGGGTGATTGTCCTGCGCATTTTGACACCTCAATCACTACCCTACGACACTCCTGAGGAAAGATATGAATGTTTAAGTAACACGAGGTCGAAAATTAAAATTGCAAAGAAGCCTATTCAATGGTTTTAGAGCTGATTCACTGATCAAAGACGGTTTCATTATTCCCGCCTTTTCAATTTAAATTTAAAGCATGTTCCCTGATGCATGTTGGATAATTCGTTGCTTTAATATTGTGCAGATGAATGATCAAAAACAAAGGCGTGTGGGTACTAAGACATTTACGTTTTGAGAGATGGGTTTGGAAAAGGGATTGAAAACAGGTCATGATTACAGCAGTTTGGAAAATACTGTATGTTCAATATTTTCCCAAAACAGAAGGAATTGAGACACTAGAGTGGCCCTCCAGAAGCCCTGATCTTAACTCCTTGGAGAACCTTTGGGATCAGCTCAAGAGACGAGTCAAAAAGAAGATAAAGGCAGATACAACTCTGGTGGGATTAAGTCATATCGTTATTAATGAATGGAACGGATTGAGCAAGGTAACATTCGACTCCTCATTAGGAGCATGAGACGCCGCGTGGCTGCTGCAGTAAGGGAAGCCAACGGTGGACACACAAAGTACTGCAAGAAAAAGAGATTAATCTCAAGTGAAGTTGGAAGCCGCGGCAATATGATGCCTGAAATGTGCTCAGCAAGTAAACAAAAAAATGTTATCTGCATGTTTTTTTTTGTGTGTTCTTTTATGCTGAAAACTTAAATAGGCCTGTTTGCAATTTTATTTTTCACCTCGTGTTACTTAAACATTCATATCTTTTCTCAGGAGTGTCGTAGGGTAGTGATTGAGGTGTCAAAATGCGCAGGGACAATCACTGCATGCGATTATTTAGCAAACGTACAAAAATTAGTCGCTAGATTTTAATAGTGGGTAAATTTCCTAACCATAAAGAAACTTTTTTTGCGTAGTGTATTTCAGAGTCAATTCTCATAACTTAAGGTTAGCAACTATTTTAAACTGTTGCGATTTGGTAAGTCCCAGCATCTTGCGAATGGTAGCAAGCTTTGGCAAAAATTGCATTTAACATTTCATAATGAGGGTGTAGAAGAATTAAAATATCATATACTTTTCGTAGGTCCTGTGGTTCTTGAGTTATGTTGTAAAGCGGGCTGAAACAACGACACTTTTGTAAACCGTACATAACTCATTAACAACAATAAATCAAATATATGATTTGTAGAATGAACTTTTCCAAAACATCAAAGTGTTATTTTTCAATAATACATTGAATTGGATAATGAAAATCAATTTTTGTTGGCTGCCTTGACCAACAATACCTCGTCTACCCTTAAGCCACCGATTTCTTATCAGTAAATTTGGCATGACATATTGACCAATGACCTAAAAGCAAACTAAACAGAGCTCTATAAGCCGCTTATCACTTTATGTATGGTGCTAGATCAATTATAAATATTGACTCATGGGGTCACTTGTATTTCAAGTTGTATATCACTCACATACAAGGACTTTACAAAAGTACCCAAATTAAGTATTTTTCATTAGTGTAAAATAAACCCAAAGCAAAAACTACATGTTTGTTCTCCTCCTACCCCAGGCAAGTTTATTACTGTTATGAACTGCCGGTAGCAGGGGTAGCGCTAGAACAAAGCGCTTCAGAGTCCACAGGGACCCCCAAACTTACAGGAAATCTGAAAGTAGGGGGTCCGTAGTAGAGTTTGGCGAGTTAGAGTTGCACAAATGCAGCAGAAATAGTATGTCTGCAGTAGCGCTAGATTGAAAAGCTGGGGGTCTGCAGGGACCCCTGAACTCGCAGAAATTTTAAAAATACATTTAGGGGGTCCGAACTGTATTTTGGTGAGTCCGGGACCCCAAAATGCAGCCTAGCGCTACCCCTGGCCAGTAGCGATCAGTCAAGAGGTAGAGAAATGAAAAACAAACAAAAAATCACACATTTGGAGGAGTTTTTGTCAAAGTACAATTTCTCCCAGAATTTTACCTTCATTTGAACTGATTTTTGTCAGCATCTTTGAGCCAAATTTTAAGCTACCCTTTTTGAGTAACTGTGTGATTAAGGTACCTTTTTAACCCATTTTTGCTTTTTTGATACCCTAAGCTAGAAAGTTGACAAAAAGACCCTTTTTACTTGCTTTTTTTGTTTTGTTTATCAGGTGATATGATATACAACTTGAAATACAAGTGCCCCCAAGACATTGGTGGGAACAGGCATGTTACGAGGTCTGATGGTCCTTGATTTTTATTTAGGTTTAAAAAATGTCAAGCATATCTAGTCATTAACAGTTGAAATCTAGGAGCTTCTAGGAGACAAAACTTCAGCCAGGCACAAGTGACCTGGTGAAGGGGGTCGCTGTAGATAGTTGGTCCTTATAGCATTTTTACAGGACAGGCAAGTGTAGCCAACAATTAGTGCTTATTAGTGCTTATTGAATGGATCAGAAATGACTGTTACTATGGGCTCTTCTTCCCGCCTTTACCAGATGAGCTACAGGGAGAGTGGATTTTTTTCCCTGCGGGTAGCCTGCGGGTAACCTCTTGAACCCAGGACCTGTCACACCAAATACAAAGACCTTTAACCAGTGTGCCACGCTGCTCCCACAGTTTAGCAGAATCATAGCACATTTTCAACATGCTTACTCATGTCATTTCAGGTTATTTTACCCAGTGTTACGGGATCAAAGACAGACCAAGGAAAGGTATCTTCAGCTGTTGTTGAGGTGGAAAAAACATTGACAAATCTAGAACAGATTTTCCTGAAAGACAAACTCTACCTATGTGGCAGTGATGTCAGTATTGCTGATTTATTTGGAGTATGCGAGGTAAGAGAAACGCACTTGGACACACAAAATGTATAAAGCAATGTAAAAAGCAATAAAAGTCAGAATGTTTTTAAATTTTTTAAACTTTTGTTCGCAAGTGTTTTAAAATCTGTTTATGGGTATGACACACATGTATGCACAAGTGTTTATATGGGTATGCACTTGTGTTTGCGGGTACTCACAAGTGTGCGAAAGTGTTTGAGGAGGTCTGCAAACGACCGCAAATGCATGTCTATCGTATGTAACATATAACATGCACAGTTGCATGGTTAAATTCTATGCACACAAAAATAGTATATACTCATCTGGAGGATATAGAATATTAATACTGGTATGAAACTACAGCAAATAAAATTCTCTGCATGTTCATATCAATTTCAATGTTGTTAACTCTCTCTCATACTTTTCAATGTTGTTAACTCTCTCTCATACTTGGACGAAATTTCTGAAAGTTTAAACTAACTTTCAGCACAAAAATTCAACTAACCTTGAATTTTCGATGTGTGACACACACCTTCATCAAAAGAGGTCCAATGATGTTGTGATGGACTTGCCCTTTTGTTGACCATTGGCAACTTTTGGTCGAATGAGGGCGGTGCAGGAGGCCCTCCAGATCAAGAAGAAATCGCCAGAACTAAATCGTGATCAAGGACTGGAATTGCCAAACTTATACAACGCCTCATTCAACCAAAAGTCGCCAATGGTCAACAAATGGGCAAATACATCACAACATCATACGATTTCTTCTGATGAAGATTTGTGTCACACAAAAATTCAAGGTTAGTTGAATTTTTGTGCTGAAAGTTGGTTTACACTGTTTGTCACCAGCAGAGCCGTAGCCAGGGGGTGTGATTACCCCCCCCCCCCCAATTTGCAAAAGTATACAAAAAGTCCCCAAATTTCAGAATTTGCGAAATGAGATTTTTAAAGCTTTTATTGGTAAAAAAGATGGCCAAAGTTTGGAGAAGAAAGTCCACTTTTCACAAAATTTACCTCGTCCCCCTTGAAAAAAGTCCAGTTTCAAAATCAGCACCCCCACAATAAATCCTGGATACGGGCCTGGTCACAAGCACGTACATGTATCATGTACTTACATTCGAGTTTCGCTGGCACAGCCAACAAAACCGTGTGTATATGTCACTTAGGGTGATTGCATTATTACATCATGTGGGATGCATACATCACACAGTATTTTGTAGTATGGAGTAGTGTTGGGCTGTGAAAGATTTTGCAAAAAAACTCAAATGAGAAAATATAGCCTTATTTTGATAAATTGAATACTCAGAGAGCCTAGTGTTTTGTACTTTTCTTTGTCTTCAGGTGGAGCATGTTACGGCAACAGGCCATGATATTACAGAAGCACATCCTCTTATAGGAGCGTGGGTTGAACGAGTGAGACAGAAGCTGAACCCTGATTTCGACGAAGTCCATTCAGTGATGCATAAATTAAGAGATAAAAATAAGACAAAATATGCTAAGTAGTACACATGGGTCAAGTCCTGAGGGGTCTGTGGTTCAAATCCGCACCCAGGAAAAAAAGTTTTCTCTTCTTAGGGGGATGTCATTTATTTTTTAACTAAAGATTGTGCGCACATTTAGATCATAAGTTAAAAGAATTTTAAGTCACCAGCCTTTAATAATTTCATAATCCCCTCTATTTTTGTTGTTAAAAAATTATGACCCCCCTATTTTTGATCTAAAAATTCTATGAACCTCCCCAGTATATTCATGCCCCCCCACCTCTCCGAAGAAAATATCCAGCCCCCCTAAGTTATTTCTTTCTCCCTTCTTTCCTACCCCAGTGCCAAAATGCACATAGGGTATTAGAGTTAACTATATTTACTATCTGCACCATCCATCTAATCTATAATTGTTTATAGCTACACCAATCTTTTGAGAGCCACCAAAATGATTTATGAAATGATTTGGGCCACTTGACCAGTGACTCTCTATAGTGTGTGGTCTTACACTATGCAATGTAACTAGTTTTATCTGTTTATATTTGGCCAGTTTGGTAGGAAGTAAATAATGAAAGATAAGATTGTTCTCTGAATCTAAAAACTATTAGGTTCAGTACTCTGAATCTCAAAACTATTAGGTTCAGTGTTGACAATAATTTTCTGATATTTTCTTGAACCTTTGTATCCTTATTATCAAAATAAACATTAGTAAATCAAAGACTAAGTTTTTTGTGCTATTCCAGTTGAAATCCATACACCCCTATCATGCCTATGGAAGACATGACCTTAATCTACCACACAGGGAGTGTGAATTTCAGGTGGGGTTACGGTCCCCGGTTACCCGAGTGGGTGACTCCATTTGCAATCTACACCTTGTGTGGGAGAGTAAGGATATGTCTTCCACAGGGGGTATGGATTTCAACCAGAATAGCCCATTTCAGTTCGAGGCCATTTCTGATTTACACAACTCAATTTTATATTGGCATTTCTTCAAACCTCAGTGATTTTCTCAAAATGTTGTTTATTTGTGGTGTCCCACCTTATGCCACTACTATATAGGAAACCGACAACATGCATTTAACAATTGGTAAAATTCTTATAAATTGTATTTTTGGTATTTTATTTTATTTTATGGTAAAATCCCTTGTTGATAATGAACGGGGGTTCTTCCTGGTTGAAGGTATACGGGGATGTGCCATGGTTTTGGAGTACCTTTTAAGCGATTTTGGTATATCAATGGGTGGGTTTTCAGTGGAGACCATGTGCCCAATTGTACCCCTAAAAGCACCCAAATGCTTTTTCTGTGGTTTTTTTTGTGAAAAATTGGTCTACTGATGAGTGGAAAAAACAGCAAAAAGTAGGTATAGAGAAAGTCAGCAATCCACATCCCTGTACAAATTTTTTTGAAGACCCCTTCCCCCTGGATAATGAGCACAGTGAATAAAATACCTCCATTTGAAGGGGCATGGAAAAAAAGGGTGTGCTCAAGCCTCTGCAAGTGCCTTTGAGGAAGTTTTTGTGTTCCAAAAATCACTTGACCCTAGTCTTCACAAATATTGTGATCACAGTTATGAATATTTTGTAAAATTTAAGGGCTCAGATAGCGACATTTTCACATATTTTTTGTGGGACCTGAGAGCACATCAGACATATCGAATTGCATTTTGAATATCATATTTGAATAATTTGCCATAACATTTGTATTATACTATGGCAAATTTCAAAAAATTATTTGATATCAGGGACTTTCCTTGTATTCAGAATGCAATTTGTTGTCTGATGTGCTTTCATGTCCCACATTGCTATCCGATTCCTTAAACAACTAATAAGTAAATGTGGCTAGTCCAGTTGAAATCCATACACCCCCTATGGAAGACATGACCTTATTAAATCTCCCACAAAGTGGATGTAGACTTCATAATTATGGAGTCATTCATTCAAGTGACCTCGTTTGAAATTCACACTCCCTGTATGGAAGATTAAGGTTGTGACTTCCATAAAGTGTGTGTGGATTTCAACTGGAATAGCCCATTGGAGATAAATGTGAAACATAGAATATACAAATTGTCTAAAAATGAATCTAACCCAGCAAACACAAAAACTGGGGGGTAAAACATCCTTATCCTTATAAAATGTCAGGTTAGGCCAACAAAAAAATTGTTTCCTGTAGCGCCTGCATTACGTTTTTGACGATTTATTTTGCACATTAGAAAAAAAACACCCAAAAATGGAAAAATCACAAAAGTAATATTAAACACTACTGGAGTAAACATTTACACATTACACAACAAATGGGCGTAGTGAAAAACTACTGGGGAAAACATCACACATTTTTTTAATACCTTTTTAAATCTGCAGGTTGAAAGGGGATCATAGCTGATATCCTTGAATATGAAGAAATATGATTTTTGTGTGTGTCGGAGAGACCCACTGTAAATTCCCATTCCAATTTGCAGCAAAAAAATTTTGTCATTTGAAGACATGGATCTAACTAAACAAAACAAAAAAAAAAAAACATATTTTGCATTTGACTTTTATGACCTGCTACAGGAAACTAAAAGACATTTTAAAATATTTTGTAGGAAAGAACACTACAAAAGCCTATTTAAAAAACATTTGTGCAAAATATTTTGTCAATACTTTAATAGCATATTAGAATATTTTGCAGCAAGTTTTCAAAACTGTTTTGAATGTTATTAAAACATTTGACACCCTTTATAGAACATGACATTTAAACATTTTCTTATACATTGTAAGCTTTTTTGACCTTTTGCGAATATTTTTTTGAAAATGTTTGTGTTTGCCGGGAAGTTCCTATATTCCACTAGTTTCCCATAGAATTTGAAGACTTATCCATCCAATATGCACTTTATATTTAATTGTTTCATTTGTTTTTGCAATATTTTTCTTTTTCTCTCTGAAGGAGCTTAGAAACTTTGGGCATTATGCGCTATATAAATTGTTGTTGTTATAATGTTATTGTTGTTTATACATACATGCAGGCCAGTATCAATACACCATTGAAGTTCATTATTTTGTAATATTGTAAAAGTAGTAATTTTTGTGTGTGTAATTTTTTGCACTCTGCAGATTTTGAACTACATTGCTTGTTTTTAATTTTTAATTTGATTTTTCTTACATAGCCTATAATACATTAAAAGAGCATATTCAGCATGTTTTTATTTTCTTGGTAGCTGTATTGCATGCAGCAGCGCGAAAATTAATGTACCACAAAAATTTCCACTTTTACAGTATATAGTATGTAGCAATGATGTATCTTGTGTGGTGCAAGAAAGGAAAATATATTTTCGTAATTAAAATTGGCTGTATTCCTCATATAATGTACCATAAATAATAATAATGTTCTGATATTTTTCTGATATATATTTTTTACATTGTATATATATAAAAAGATCTGCAATATTGATGTAAATTTATAATTTGACATCCAGTCCTGAAATTGACAAAAATAAATTGATTGAAATCTATTCAATGAAGCACTGGATGTAGTTTTCTTGTGTTCATGGCTCAGTTCAAAACAATAAGGGCCAGTTTCTTGAAGCATGGCTAGTGATTGGGCTTCCTAAGCCATCAGGTTTAAGCCCAATTAGTCCTTTACCAGTTCTTACAATTCCACATCATATATCAGTCACTTAAAAAGATAAATCAATAAAATGGATCCACATTGGTAGGACTAGCCTACTCAGTCTGGCTTAGGAAGCTTGACTATATACTACCAAGCTTCGAGAAATCCATTTATTCAGGGAAAGACGTGTTATGCTGGTTTTATACTTTCCTGCCACTTGCTGTGCTGAAGATGATTTTGTTTTACTGCTCAGTCGCACCAGAAACGCTAGCATTGACCAGCGGCAAGCCGATATATCGATCAATTCACTGCTTTTCCCAAGCGGCAGCATCGCTGGGAGTTTAATTCATGTCAACTCGGAGCAGTGCCCCTCTGACGATATGAGAACAATATACAATTTTGGAGCAGTGCTGAGGCCAACATTGCCTTTCATATAGTCATGCCGCTTCACTTGCAGAGAAGTACAAGCGGCATGATGAAGCGTCATGTCGCTCAGCGGCAAGCGGCAGAAAGTATGAAACCAGCATTAATTTGCATAAAAATGGTATAAATCAACCTTATAGGAGAGTACAGTTAGGCCTACTTGTACGCATGCCTGCATGAGCACATTGATAAATTAATCATATTAAAAACAATATTTTAGATGTAATACTTTTTTCAAGTTTAATATCATTCAAAAGCACACATTGGAAAAATATAGTGGTAAAAAATGCAGGGCAGCAGCGAGTCTCAACTTGTGATCTCTCGACGACGAGAATTCAACCACTGAATTAACGTAAAAACTTGATGGTTAGCATATGTGCTTACTATTGAGCACTTTTAATAAAACATGCAAACATGAAGAGCCCCATCCACAAAAGTGTACAAAAGGTACACATAGTTATATACGAACAAGTAAACCTGCAAATATGTGTCTCAACCCCATTAGCTAAGTTCGTAAAGCGCCAGACTTTGGTATAATTTCATGTTTTCAAAAGCGCTCGATAGTAAGCACATATGATAACTATCGAGTTTTTACGGTATTAAGGACAATCTATACGAGCAAGGGGAAAGTAATGGTATAAGCATATTAGAGAGATTGCGAATTTCCAAACGTAGCATCGAAGGTATACATGTGGAATCTATTCAAAATCACTCTCCTGTGACGGATTTTGAATAGATTCCACGTCACGCTTGATGCTACGCTTGAAAAACGCAATCTCTAATACTAATGGTATACATGATGGTTAACCAACTCGGTTAACCCTTATTGAAAAGCATGCAGCAGAATCAATTAACCATGCTAAATAATAAAAGTATTATACCATCGCATTATCAACATGCTTCAAAACAGCCCAATACAGGCATGACCAGTTTAACCCAACATTTAAACATTTTATGTAAAACGTTGTGTGTTTGCTGGGCTCTCCACAGCCAATGGTTAACTCCTCGGTATATTCAACTGAGTGACCAATCAAAATACAGCTTCTAGATATTTAAGCTCAATTCAATTCAGCCCTACCATTGTTCTTACCATGCTGCTAATTGGCTCAAAAAATCATAATAGTCTTCTTCTAACCAATCAGCAGGTAGTACTCATAGATTATTGTTTATTATCTTCTTACCTTTGAATTATCATGTGAATTATTATTGGAAAGGTGTCTTTAAAACAATGTACAAAACATTACATATTACATTATATTATAATATCTTCTTAGCTCTGAATTAATAAAAAGGCAAAACTATAAAAATATTTTTTACCATAAATTAGCACCAATTAGTATAAATTACATCTACAGTAAAACCTCATTATAACGAAATCGGATACAAGAAAAACCCTGTTATAAAGAAGTATTTTTCCAGAACCATATGATACAAAATTCTTTTGTTATTTATTGTTTTTACAACCCTGATATAACGAAATTTGGATATAAAGAACTAATTTCTCTGTCCCTGACAACTTCGTTATAATGAGTTTCCACTGTAACAAAATATGTGACCCATTCTGACAAAACCAGGAACAAGTCAGATTTTTGACATTTCATGATTTGAATAAAAAAAAGCTTAAATAAAATGATACCAAAATTATATAAATAGCATCAATACTTTTCAAGATATGGATAATTTTGTAAATGATACCTTGGTATTGTTGCCAAATTGCTATTCTAAGTAATTGGCCAATTAGTTTCCTGGCTTACACAGGATTGAATAGGGATTATCATAGTTTAACTGTTAATTATTGATTAAATAAACCTCTTTTAATAAGTACTTTCAAGAATTTGAAAGGCCACTTAGTCCCACAGTCAAATACCATGAAATTAAGAATTCCAAAATTTGAATTTTTTTTATGGGAATGTCAACTTTAAAGGCCTATACTCAAAAACATGTCTGGCGACTTGTTCCGGATTTCGTTGGAGCTGGTTACATATGTGATATAAGTTACAGTGTGATCCCCTGAATAAAAAACATTAAAAATATGAAGAAATAGATTTTATCAAATGTTTTACACAAAGCAAATTTGCAGGGGGGCCAAGATTGACTGAATTTTGACGTCGTCATTGGTTTATCACGTAAACACAAAAATGTCTCAAATAATTCCAAGAGTGTATGTATATTATCAAGCAATATTTTATCAGTCTAAATCTGTTGAGGTTCGACAATGAACCTCATTGTAAGTACTGTTTTTTGAATTTTTTGTATGAATAACGCACAATATGTTATGACATATACTAAAATTTCCCTGTTGTGAAACAATGTATACGTGGTGTAGTGGTTGGTATCGGACTATCGGTACCTCCCACGCAAGAGGTCTGGGTTCAATCCCCACTACCGGCAAATAAAAATTTTTCTTCACATTCATTTTGAATCCAAAATTATTTATTTTCATGTGAAAATGTATACATTGCACTGGGAAATATATTTTATGCATTTTTTTCTGTAATTGGGCCAATAGAGCTAAAAATGCACATTGGCTTGGGGTAACGTCCAGTCAGTGTTGCCGTCATATTGTCTATTTTGTTTACGCTATTGGCTGTTGCCACATTAAATGGATATCGGCCACCATCGTCTGCAAATTTGTGAACCACTCTTCAAAAACTCGCTCAGCTCACCACAACAAAGTTTCTTATTTATTAAACTGCAGAGATAAATTGGTATGATGTCAGGTGGCACTGACTCCCCAAGGTGAGAACTATAGTGCGCAAAGAATTAAGGTACCAGTTATATGTTCACCCCTGTATATCCTAAACAAAGACAAATACAGTAAGCCAAAAAATTAAGGTACCAGTTGTGTTCACCCCTGTATAGCCTACATAAAGACAAATATGTCAAAATTTAAACAAGCATCCAATACCTGTACTCTTAAGCTCTGATTTATTGAAATTGGTTGAGAATTAAAGAAACTGTCATCTAAAACCTAAGGAGGAAATGAAATTAAAAGTTGCACTTTTGTGTTCTAATCATGAAAGCATAACGCTAGCTTTAACATGCTAATCAATGGAAGCATGACGCTAGTTTTCTTGTTCGAGAATGCATTGTGTACAAATCAATTGGGCATGCGATGGCGCTAGCTGCAACTTTAAATTTGCATCTACCTTGGGTTTTTCGATCAATTTGTGTCTTTATTTCTTGAACAATTTCAACAAATGAGGTCTTAAATTTGAGCCAAAAGATGCAGTTATTGGCTGCTGGTTCCAATTATGACATATCTGTCTTTGTTTAAAAATATACAGGGGGTGAACATAACTGGTACCTTAATTCTTTTGCTTACTGTATATCAAAATTAAAACAAGCAGCCAATACCTGTACTCTTTAGCTCTGATTTTAAAGACCTCATTTGCTGAATGGAAGGAACAAATCAAAAGTTGCACTATTATATTGTAATCAATGAAAGCACAGTGCTAATTTCTCGACAAATTTGAGCACATTTTGAACAAAAATGACCCATCTATACCAATTTTGACACAAATAAGGGTTCTTCCTGATACCAGAAAGACTCATTTCAGCAGCATATCCCCCCTGGGATTGTATCACTCAACTATCTAGAGGAACAAAAGAGGTCAAACAACTCTTCCTAGATATAAAGACTTGGGATATTTGTCCTTGAGTTGCGGCCACTGAACGAGTAAATGGTCAGCAAAGTAGTACATAATAAGACCAGACACCGAGAGGTTCTCCACTCTGCATATACTCTCAACGTAGACTTGTATCACAGGTTTGATGCCTAAAAACTGAAATGAATAAAAGTATAAGGAAAGAAAAAAATATATTGTTAGTATGAGTTGAGTTTATCAATAGTAACTTATGAGTGATGCTGTATAGTGTATTAGAGCAATTTCTTATTATCAAAACATGAGAATTTTTTAATTTAAAAAGTTCAAATTTGAAATGAATTTGTTAGCTGCAGTGATACCCATGAATGTCGTCGAGTTGCCAGCTACTGTAAAGAATAGATGTGGAGGTCGTAGTTACGCCAGTTAGCTGTCACCGCCACTAGTATTTGCTGCATGACCAGCACGCAATCAAAATAAGCTTCCTTCTGACTGGCATAAAATTGAGCAAATATTGTAATTTTGGGCCAAATTTTACACAAATTTGTAAAATGCATTCAAATTCTTTATATGGTTTTGGACATTTTGACTCAAGATTCACAAAATTGAGCTAATTTACAACAAATTTGACAACATTTTGAAAAAGCATCTATATACCAAATCCGCAAATAGATTCATCAGGATTGTCAGATTGAAATCATTTACAAGGTTCTAAAACAAATCCGATAAAATAGGTGCTGTTGACAGACCTCAATGACATTTCGTGCTGTAACACAGTACAGCACTTTCTCAAATTGAATGATCAGCTTTGACCTTTCTCGTCTGTTGCTTCCTATTGGTAGCTGACCTACACTGCAAAATTCCTGGCGGCAGAGTGACTACATCGCACTGGATCTCTGCAGTCAACACCGTCGTCACGCCATAATAACTTACATTATGGTGGCCGACGGAGTCACTACAGGAGAGTGACTACATCGGAAACAAGGCAGTAGCGTACTGTGCAGCAGTGTCATCACGCAGTGACTACAACTGCTGGCCTCCGATGTGTTACCTGCTCGATGCCGCATCGGCGACTCATGATGTACACCACTGACTAGATTCCGACAGTGGTCCACAACTTGTAGTCACATCAAAGTGACTTCCGTAGCCAGTGCCCCCATGCATCGCCTGCTCGGTGCCCAGTCGGTCAACTTCAAGGTGACTACGCCGCCAAAAGGTTGTTGACGATTTTGGGCAGCCTAAGCAGGGGATTTTGGACACACAATCTGCAGTAGTTTTGACATCCCGTGTATCATTGGGGTGAACAACTTGATTTCTGAGCGTTTTGTGTGGTTTCAAATTAGCCTGATAGCTGTGCTTCTTTAATACTTCTTGGTCTTTTCCAAGAAGCCCTGCTTTAATAATATACGGGAGACACACAAAGCCCTGGCTTTTGGTTTGTGATTGATCTTTAGCTTTTGGCTCGCTGGGTTTCAGAACAGATTTGAACGCCCACTCAGTGTAACCTAATTTCCTCAAGTTCTCTGTCTTTCTCTTCGGTTACCAATAGTCAGCTACCAATAGGAAGCAACAGATGAGAAAGGTCAAAGCTGGTCATCAAGTTTTACTTTAACGCACAAAACACGCGTATTTACACGTTCACACACTTTGCAGATCCCGGAGTTCAAAGTCCAATGTGTACAAAATCTTGAAAACGTACGAGTTCAAATATTACAAGATTTGAATATAGAAACACCCAATATTGTTAAAAACGGTTTTCCAAAATAAAAAATACCCCTTGGGCAATGTTTTAGACCCCTTCAGAGTAAAAATTCACGATTGAAAGGGTCCAACAAATTTGAAAATACCCCTTCAGCAAAATGCTTAAAGAAAACCCTGCTGGTCATTCAATTTGAGTGTTTTTTTGTGTTACAGCACGAAATGTCATGAGGTATGTCAACATCATGTATTTTATCGGATTTGTTTTAGAACCTTGTAAATAACATCTATGTGCCAATTTTCACACACAAAAAGGGGTCATCCTTACACCTGAAGGCTAAAAATGAGATAATTTATGCAGTACATGTTTAATGACATGGAATAGATGTGCATACGACGCAGCTGCTACAATATGTTGACGTCAAGAAGAAAAAGAGTATAGCTGTTTATACTACTAAAAAAACCTGAGTACGACAAACAAACTTACCCTCATTATAAATGCTGCAGCACACAGTGGTATACATGTACCAGGACCGTTGCATAACACCTGCAAGGAAAATGAAACAAAGAGTCACACACAGTGACATCGCCCCGATATCTTCATGGCAGAAATCGCCATGGTAGGTTAAATTCACCGCCACGCATAGCCATTTTATATCGACCTGTTTAATTGTTTTGTGTCGCATAAGAGCCGAAGGACATCTGACTAAGGCTACTGACAATAGCCCCGATTAGCCCGGTTACTGTCCTCGCTGTGTGTTAGTCAAGCATGGTACACCATAGGTCATATGGTTTTAGACTACCTTCACGATTGGCCTATATGTTGTTATGATAATCTAATCTTTTGATTTCGTAAATAAAATTAGGGGTCTAATGTGGATTTAGGATGCAAACTGGAACAATCCAATGCCTTGTCAAAAGCATTTGCCTCAAAATGGAGTTCGAGCACTTCAGTAATACAACTTCCGCCATCATGGGAAACCACATGCACAGCAGAGCACGGCGATATCAAGATCGATTTTATGTATTGTGTATATAGGCCTATTCATAGGACCCTCCCTCGTATTAATTGTCTCTATGCGCTTGAGAATTCAACAATATAAATAATGGTAACTTTATTATAATACACATTAATGTTTTATGCAGATGAAATTCCAAAATATGATGTAGTAATGAAGTTGCGATTTATTAATATTATATGTTTAAATTTTCACGATGACACTATCAAGTCCTTCGTGGTCGAGCGGTCTAAGGCGCTGGTCATATGCATGGTATACGTGATAGCGGCGCAATGCAGCGTGGGTTCGAGCCCCGCCTCTGCCTAATTAAATTTCCTTCTTTTTTTAAATTTCATATTTAATATGTTAGGGAAATGTGGCTGGGAGAATGTATGTATGGCGAAGAGTGGTGTGCACCAGGAGTATGACTTTCAATTTGGGTTGCTTGAATGGGTGACTTCATTTGCAATCTATACATGTACTCCCTGTGTGAGAGATTAAGGTTATGTCTTCCACAAAGTGCGTATGGATTTCAATTGGAATAGGCCCAATGGGTCAGGAATGACATAGCTAAATATGCTCCACAACTGTTTGGAGTAGGCCTATACCTTTATTTTTATGCAGGTATTATTTTTCAACTGACTGGCTCACTGATTCCATAATATGCAGTTAGGAAGAGATCAATGATACTTAATTCCGTTACCCATTTTGGACAATGATCAAGGTCCACCAATGTATTATGGAATCAATCATAGTGACAGTTAATTTGAAAACAATTGCTGGTAGTTTATGCATAATCATGTAATTATTTACTTTCCAGCCATGCAGGTCCATGGGGAGGGGGGGGGGGGTGATGTACAGCACAGAAAAACAGAAAGTGTGAGTTCATACATGCACAGATCTTTTTGACGATGACTTTTGAAGATTTTCCCCGCGACTTTTGACAATTTTCTGTCCCATAGAAACCAATGGTTAAGAGAAAAAATTGTGCGACTTCAATTATTTGACCCCGATTTGTGCTGAAATATTTTGGCAACCCTGATCTCATCAAGTGTCACTTTTAATTTGGATGAATATAGCCTACAAAATTGAAGAAGCCATCTTCCAATACATTACAAAAAGTATTTTTGTTTTATTGAATGGCTTATGAACAATGGCGGCTAACAAAACTAAGTATAACACTGTGTCACTGTGTATACTTTCAGTCTGGGAAAAGTTCCAAATTGTGACAAATTTAATCATGTCAACCAGAAAATACTCACTTTTGGTTAGATGTTATCACCGATGTTGCGGCCAAAACCTTTGGCTTTCAGCTGGGTGGTTGATTTAGGGTCATCCGAGGTCAATCAATGAGGAAGTTGCTTGATGACCCAAACCCAACCAAATGACAGGTTCACTCTAACACACCCGCTCCTGTTGAGGGACTGTTGTTCGGCTCGTACCCACCTTGCTTCTTTGATTCCCCATTCAATCCACCCAGGTTCACAGTCCAAGATGACAACGTCGTCAATATCAAAACTGTGACCGCTGCCCTCAAGATGTTGGTAGACCACTGAATTGTTGCCTCTTGAACTGGTGCATCTACATGTATGTTGGGACATGCGACTCTGCAGGGGTTTGCCCGTTTTGCCAATGTAAAGTTCTTGGCACTCCTTATCTTCAGTGCACATGACACCATAAACTACATCACTAATGCAGCCCTTAGCCGAACAACCGTCCCTCAACAGGAGTGAGGCATTAGAGTGAATCTGTCACATGGTTGGGAACGGGTCATCAAGCAACTTCCTTCATCTTCATCTTCATTAGATACAGTGCATTCCTCAGAATTGAGTATTGCTGCACCTTGAATATTAACATGGCGAGGCGAACAAAAGTGCTAGTGATGAACGTGAAGAAAGTTTATTATATACAGTGCTTCGTGAGAGTAAAAATAGCATCAGCACTTATGGAAGCTGGATGCTAGCAAGTCCGTGCCGAAATGCTTTTACGAACGGAGCTGCAACGAGGGATGGAGGAAGATCATTCCATAACTTGATGGTATATGGAAAGAATAAGTACTGGTCCTCATCAATTGACCTCGGATGACCCAAAATCATCCACCCAGCTGAAGGCCAAAGGTTTTGGCCGCAACATCGGTGATAACATCTAACCAAAAGTGAGTTTTTTTCTGGTTGACATGATTTAATTTATCACAATTTAAAACTGAGTATAGTCTGTCTCGTCACAAGCTAAGAGTAACACCATGTTGGATTTTGCAGTGGCAGATTCAAATCATGCAGTGTATTTGTGCTACCAATATACAGACAAATTGCCCTTCTACTGTGCGCAAATCGAATTTGCCACTGCAAAATCCAACATGCTATAACTCTCAACTTGAGACAAGACACACTTGAGTTACTATGATGTGTCATATGTGATGCGATCAAGCAAAATCAGTTCAAACTTGGAAATATTGATTTTGAGATATAGCCAAACAATGGAAATATTTCCTTTTGTGTTCTTTTGTATTGGAAACTCTTTAGTTGCTCAAATCTTTGGGACTGGTTGTTCAATTTCGATGGGGTTTTCTGCAAAATGCGGCTTTGTAAATGTTTTTTACTATCCTAAAAGAAACTGAAAATTTAATATTTCCGGGTTCCGACTTATTTTGCTTGATCGCATCACATATATGAAATGACGGTATACTTACTAAATCTGGTGCAGCTTTAAAACTATTGGGAATGCATAGAATGTTGCATATAATGTTGACACTATGCTGGTCATGTATGATTGTCTCACTTCTCGACTTCTGGGGATTCTTATGATTTGAAACTGAAAAATACAAGAGTACACAAAAGTCATTCAAAAAGCTTTGCTCAAAGCCTTTAACATCAAATATGTAACGGTTTATATAGTCCAGTGGCGTAGCCAGTGGGGGGGCCAGGGGGGCTGGTGCCCCCCCCTCAATTTTATCCTCCTCAAGAGTTTCCAGAATCAAAATCAAAATGCCATATAATAATAATAATAATAATAATAATATTTATTTCTTATATAGCGCAATTACATAAAAAGAACTCAAGGCGCTTTACTAAACATGGTATTAAAAGCACATACATTTGTAAAAATATGAGAACAATATTTGAATTTACAATTTTAAAACATACAAAAAGTTCGAGGAAACTCCTCGATATAAGCAAGCAAACCAATATATTAAAAACCAGTGTAAAAAAGACAAGCAAGATATTGCACAGCATGAGCCTAAAAAGGCAAGATCGAACATAATGCAATTGACTGTGAAATATACAATAAAATAAACGAAAAATAGCAAACAATGCACACAATACATATTGCGCAACATAAATGCAACAGTAATTTCGAGAACAAAAAAGCAAAAAAGCCATGCAATATGCATTATGCGAAAATTAAATAAGAGAAATATTACCGCAATACGCATTCACAAGTGAACACTGCGCACGGAAACAATAAATGCCTTGGCCTGCGATTGCAATTACATTTCACAAAAACATGCAATAAGATATCTTTTAAGGATTCTGTGAGATTTAACCCCATGAGCACTGTCAATCTAACATTGCCTCTGATTGGTCAATTACAAGATATCTTCACTTTAATCACCAATCAGAATGGAGCTAGATGCAAATAATTCACCCAAATTTTTAAGGCTGTGACCTATCGGGTAATGACGTATTCAGGTACCTGAGGTAAATTTCGGGCAGGTAACCGGGTACCCGAAATTGCAAAAACAAAAAAAAAAAAAATAATAATTTTTTTTTTTTTTTTTTTTTAAATTTTTTTTCAAAGTTTTTTTCGGTTTTGTAGTGTTTCTGGACCTAGACCTAAATGCTAGGATCATGGTTGACCTAAAAAATTTTTTTTTTAATTGAATTTTTGCACATTGTTTTGTAATTTTAATATGAAAATTGATACATAGTTTTTCATGTCATACTCTATTAATGATATCAAAATGCATTGAATTTGAATGCATTTTGATATCATTAATAGAGTATGACATGAAAACTATGTATCAATTTTCATATTAAAATTACAAAACAATGTGCAAAATTCATTTTTTTTTTAGGTCAACCATGATCCTAGCATTTAGGTCTAGGTCCAGAGACCCTGCAAAACCGAAAAAAACTTTGAAAAAAATTAAAAAAAAAAAAAAAAAAAAAGTTTTTTTTCTTTTTTTTTTTTTTTTTTAATTCGGGTAATCCGTAAATGGAATTTGTATCCGGGTAGGGAAAAAACGGGCGGGTACCCGAATATCCGGGCTTGAGTCACTGCCTTACAAATTTTTGTGTGTGGTGAAATTATTCTAGCAATGTTGCTGATTGGTCCAATTGATAATGAAAACTTCTTTTTGGCCAATAGGCAGGTAGTTCTCATGGGGTTAAGGAGGTACTACACCCCTGTCCAATTTTGTGCCTATTTTTGCATATTTTTCAAAAATTATAGCGCATTGGTGACAAGTAAGATATGTATATTATAGGGGCAAGAACTACAACTACTGCACTGGAAATTTTATTTCAGCACAGACAACAGTTGTGGAGTTACAGTCAAAAATGAGGGAAACCAATATTTGATCAATAAATCAATAACTACTTGCCTCGAGTTGCTGAATTTTCAGTGCAGTAGTTGTAGTCCTTGCCCCTATAATGTACATATCTTACTTATCACCAATGCGCTATAATTGTTGAGAAAAATGCAAAAATAGGCTCAAAATTGGCCAGGGTGGTAGTACCCCCCTTAACTGTGTCAATATGCATCTCCTTGCTTACCTGCAACACCTTGGAATGCTTGTGTCTTTCTGCTTCCATTGTCTTGATCTTATCTTCACTCATTTTGTCTGTATTTGCAATAACATAATGTCTTGGTGAGTAGGTATCAGACATGGCACCAAGCAAACGTAGCATTTCAGATGTGTGACCACCTGCATGAAAAGATGAAAACAAAAACAGTTTATGGTGAATGCTTTAAAAAAGTTTAATTCAATATAATTTTATGAACTCACTACCGTATATATTGGCGTGTATGAATGAAGGAAAATCATGTCAACAAGGTCAACCATTGGTCAGAAAGAGGGGGGCTCCAGCAAATTTTCACCCGAATCCAACTTCAGATGCCGGCGATGCCGCCCATTCCTCCATTAATGGTTTGATTAGCTCAAACTAGCTTTTGGGCTCAGATGTACCTATGGATAGACAATGTATTATGTGACATTTGAGTCATATGATCACATATTTTCAGCACCAGGGGACCCCCAAAATGACAAAATCACACTTACGGTTGAATAAATTACCAACTTTGGGTGCTCATAAAAAAAGGAAAGCAGATATATCTGAAATTTAGATTAGGGCCAGATTCTGAAAATATGACATACAAGTAAAGTTAGCTAGAATGCAACTTTACAGCTGTCTGTTTAGAACAAGAAGTTATGAGCTACCAAAGTTGGTAAAAATCACCAATGACACTTGCGAATGCCAAGGGTCCGGGCCAAACGTCAAGGGGCCATTTCTTGAAACCGACATGGACTATGATAGGCATGTCCACATTGCTTATTATAGAGGGCGACGTTCAACTCAAAAAGTTGCGACCAGGCGGGCGGCGGATGATATGATAGAGAGAAATGGCAAAACTGCTCAACCGTATGGTACTTTCCATACAATCAGAACACGGAAGTAAATCGTGTCTGAATTTCGCAACTGCCGTGATCACTGGTAAGCGCCGTTCAATTTACACACTGAGTGATCGGAGCCTATCCAACACGGCGAATTTCGGTGACTTTCACCCAGTAATAATAAAATTTTACTGTATTTAATTAATTTGAAGGTAAGTTTTGTGGGGTTCATTATTGAACCCCAACGGTTTTAGCTAGTATTAAGGGGGTACTACACCCCTCGATAAATTTGTGTCTATTTTTGCATTTTTCTCAAAAACTAATAACACACTGGTAACAAAGTTATGTATATTATAGGGGCAAGGAATCAATTACTACACTGGAATTTCAGTGACCCAAGACAAGCGGTTCGTTATTTATGATAAGAAATAAGGTACTGCTAGGATGTACCTCATTTCCTATATACTGAACTGCTTGTCTTGAGTTACTGAAATTTCAGTGTAGTAATTGGATCCTTTTGCCCCAATAATATACAGGGTGTCCCAGAATGATTTATACCGAGAAAGAAAGAATTTTTTAGGTATGAACGGCATGGTCATATTGTTTTGCATTTTAAGTTCTACATATATTTAGCTTTCTCAGATTTTTTAGATTTTAAAAATTGGACGTTTCTAGTAGAATTTAGAGAGGATTGCGTAAAAATAGTGAATTCCAAGTTTTGACAAAGCAACCTATTTTGAAAATCTGTAAAATTACTAACCGCTCAGCACAAAGTAATGTTATGCAGTATATTGCTGTGTCCTGTTCTTACTTCTACTAAATAGTCGATTTTTAATCGCTTTATTTATGATGTTACTAAGCAATCATTGTATGAAATAAAGGATTTGCTATGCTTGAATGACCTTAAACTAATCTTTCTTTGGTGGCAGTTTTGAAGACAATTATTGAGGTGTGTGAGTTTTTCATCATTTGAAATGCCGGCAGGGATGGATTTTTCATAAAGGTGTAGAGAAGGTTCGTCCTTAGTGTCACAGCATGCATTTATGTCCACAGTATATGGGCAAACCCACAGCTATGCAACGAATAAGATTAAAATTTACTGCTTAGGATCCTTGAGGAAGGTATATCCTCTGTAATAATGACATTTTTGGGTAAAAATTGTGGGAAAAATCACATAAAAAGTTATATCTGATGTCATATTGAAATGTTTCACTTAATCCCATATCAAGAATTATTTAGCATTGTACATGTAAGCTCTACGTCTGTGCTAAATTTGGTGTATTTCCTATCAAAGAATGTAGGATTTCTCCAATATATTGCACAGTGCGGCTGGACGATGGTGATAATTAAGGATCCATGTGTTGTGATGCCTTTGCACTGTAAATTACACACATGCAGTTTTCGTCCATTTTCAGTAATAGCAATGTCACGTCAAAACGAATCAAGCTATTTCCATGAAAGTCACAGAATAAGTAGGAGACATGTGTGGCATTGTATTGCACTTCTTAAAATTAGATACACTGTTGACTATATATTTTTGATAATTTGTTCAAACACGGTACAAATCATTCTGGGACACCCTGTACATAACTTTTGTTACCAGTGTGTTATTATTTTTTGAGTAAAATGCAAAAATAGTCACTAATTTACCACAGGGGTGTAGTACCCCCTTAAGGCCCTTCACAATTGATTCTTAGTTTCCTGTTTCATGGTGTCATCTTGATTATTGTTGCACCTCATGGTATACTGGTTTGTCCAAAATTTATCAGCACAAACTTCAAGTTGAAAGATGATTCGTTTTATTTTGAACCTAGCTCCCAGAGATCATGTTGGTCAGGTTGAATTTGACTTAGTCAAACTTCTTGATACCTATAAAACAGGACTAGGCATCTGAGACTCAACCACATGTACAATATTTTCCATTCACAGGGCCCTTCTTATCTTACCCAGTTTTTTACCAACATTTCTGATATTCTTTCTCATGCCACTAGGTCAAGCTCTTGGAATTTCCATGTCCCAAGAGTTGGTTCAAATACCAAAAAATCTTTTTTCTACCATGCAATTGATTGGAATAACCTACCTTCACATTAGTCCGAATAATCAGACCCAGAACAAAATATTAATTTCTGACATGATCCTGTACTGGGTCTGAACTGTTTCCATATATGAAATCTTGATGGCAAATAGGACAAAAGAAGCACATGGTTCTACTTGACAGCTTTTTAAAATCCCTATTCATGTTACGTGAATCACGCTATTGTGGACCATCCTTCTGATACTTGAGTGTTTGGACAAGCGGAACGGTCTTTTGTCTACCTCTCTGTTTGTAAACAAACCAGGAGGTCGAAATCGTCCTCCTCGCCGAATACGAAAGTCAGTGTAATAGTACGGCACTACCTTCACATATCAAATCCATTCTGGACAAATGTACTTATAAACATGCTATGAAAAAATACCTGGCTAGAGTTGCTATGACCCATGAGTCTGCTGAATTTGTGTAGCTTACTCCTTTAGGTCCCTGCCTTTGTTTTATCTTATGTTTTGCACACTCCCAGGCATCTTTTTGTTCTTTTTGTGGGACCCCATTGGAATTAAGTCTACACAGGAAGCTAGACTTTATGGGACATCATGGCAATTCGGCATTTTGGTGTCTTTTTGGTGTGCAACTTTTCAGTGTGTTAATTTTTTGTATGTTTCATTGTACAATTTTATGTCGCTTTTTGCCAAATAAATATGAATGAATGAATGAATGGTTGAAAACAAATTAAGGGATGAGTATATGAGGTGACTTTTAATTATTATTTAATTATATCTATTATTTTCTTTATTTTAAAACAAGTGGTCGCAATTGAACCTACATGATACATCAACCCGTTTTGACAAGGAGCATGCATTTAATTATTTTACAATTTTGCGGCCATTTTTAATTTTTTTTTATCATCACACCATAGACATACCCGGGGCACTCCAACTTTGGAGGTGACGCGTATGTAGGGCTGTTAAGACCCCTTTTTCAGCATCGCTGTCACCCAAAGACCCCATATTTTTTTACGAACACATGCTTCGCTCCAAGCGCTTCTGTCACCAAGACCCCTATTTTTCCATTTGATCTGTCACCCAAAGACCCTTACAAGTTCAATTTGAACAGCAACTTTCATTTATCACTGATTTTGATACTTATTTTGAAAAAATAAAGAAATTTGAAGCCATTTAGGTTTTTGTGGCGCTGTTTTGGTTCTCACCCAAAGATTCCATTTAAAAAAGGTCATGTTCTCACCCAATGACCCCATATTTTTTACATTTTGCTCTCACCGAATGCCAAAAATCATGCTCTCACCCAATGACCCCATATTTTTTACATGTTGCTCTCACCGAATGCCCCTTAGTGCGAAAGCGCCAGCCCTACACCTATATCCATTTCAAATTGAAGTGCCCCGGAGACATACCACCTAGACCTATGACTGCCCATCCCTAACCATGGCAGTAGGTGAAGCCTTGTTGTATCGACCAAGGTGATTTTGGTCGGGTGGTCGGACGCGGAGAAATAAGCGTTCATGTCTGGAGAGAAAGACTCGCGCGTTTGCGTGATTGTTGTGCCATTATCGCTCGCGTCAAATGCAACTTGTTCCATAGACGCTAACAAATCTGCTTGCTTGCGTCCGGGTATGCGTCTTTGTCAAAGTCGTTGCTAAGCAGTGTCGGCTTCACTACGCGAACCAAAGTCATAGGTCTAGGTACTTGTTTGTCTGGGATCACTCCCCCCTTGAAAAATTCCTGCGTACGCTGCTCAGCCTACTGTACGTAAGCTTACTTACAAAAAAATTACATAGCCTCATTATAATTTCGAATTTACTCACCCGATCCTGCAATGACGAGTGTTTTAATTTTCTTATGTGGATCTTTAAAAGATCCATTTTTCCCTAGACTAAAGAATACATAAAATAATCGTGAAACTGCCAAAAATACGATTATTCCGAGGGCCAAAAATACATAAATCAGTTCTGTGGGCGCCGCCATCTTGAGTGCGGGTCAAAATAGTTTACTTTTATATTTCTAAAAACATAAATAATCAGCTGTATTTTCTACTAAAAGGAGACATTTCTATTTATAATTCTTTTGATAAATAAATCTTGTGCATAAAGTCAAAATAATGTATTGATAATATGAATTTTCAAGAAATAAAATGATAGAAGGTCAAAGGTTATGACAGCTGTCACTTCTGCTGTTCGTGATCAAAAAGCAAAACGGGGGTCAAAAGTGGTGTGATGTTTCTGCAGCTTCAGGATCGAGTTCACCGGTAAATTAAATGTAAAAGCGAGTTTAATCTGTTTCATTTTATTTTTTTGCAGAGTGCCGTGCTATTCTTTATTTTTTAATTCAGCACTGCCACTGAAGAATCAAAACTAAAACTACTGTTCATGCTGAATGACATGAATGAAGAGGTAAGCTTAAAATTTAAGGTTTTTATGTCGATCGTCAGCTGATTCGACTTGACTAAGCGCCTGCTTTCAATGTGTGCGTACTCCGCATCGTGCTCGGTGTTTGTTGCGTTGCAGACATTGCAGCGAACGATGCGTTTTGTGCGTGTCAATGTTATTTTTGCGCACCGGCCGGCGAGGGCCACAAAATAAATAAAACAATGGGAATGTTTGCTGACCGCAAAAAGTGGCCGCTTTTATATAAAACCAAAACTTGCCAGATAGATGAAGTTATACCTATAGGCCTACCCAGCAAATTTCACAAAATCGGGTTTTTTTTGTAAAACGTTTAAAAAGGGGTATTTCGTGATCCACACAGCCTCATCCCCCCACTTTTCTCAAAAAAAAGTTGAGATTTTTATATCACTGGAAACCTCTGGCTACATAATGTTTATGTACAAAATATTTCTTGCAGATTAATTCGCTTTGCAAAGATATCGTGAAATTTGAATTTCGCTCTGGTGCACCAGAACGAAATTACAACGCATTGTCTATGGAGCAGTGTAATACACATAAATCATGCATAACTCGCAAAACGCAAAATCGGAATCAACTGAAATTTTGGGAATAAGCTTTTTCATGGATATGTACTGAAAAATATAATAAAAAGAGGATGCTAGGATCACGAAATCCTCCTTTAACAAGTGGTTATTAGTTCATTTTAATTAATAACATTTAGGCCTTTTAGACATTTAGGTATTCATGTGTAAATGTCAGGTCATGTTACCATAGGCATGTAAACAGTGTCCGAAATAAGGAAAATATGGAGGTTGTCCCGAGGACAACTAAAACATAAATTCTGCTTGTCCTCAAAACATTTTGGTTGTCCCCAAAATGTGTCATATTTAAGAGGTAAAATATAGTGGTTGTCCAGAGGATAAGTACATATCTCAATATGGTTGTCCCCAGTGATTTTTGGACAAGAGGACAAGAGGATAAGTGCTTATTTCGAACACTGCATGTAAAGCTGAATTTATACTCGATCGCCAAGCGATTGCGATTAAAACGCTTTTGAAAAGCGATGTGCAATCGCCAAATTTTGCGATGTATCGCTCGTCGCTTTTGCATTTATACTTATCACGACGATAGCGATTGCAGACAATAATTAAAGTATTCAAAATGCCACAAAATACATTTTTCAAACATCAGTTGCTGTCAATAATTATTGTTTTGAATTAATTCATCACCAAAAGTTAATAATCGAGAAAGATAAATTAATTAGCAAAATAATAAATCCTGTTGGTTGGTTGTATATGATTGGTTGACGCATTCACGTGTCAAGCGATATCGCTCGGAAGTTGAGATTTCTTCAACTTGAATCGATTAATCAGCTCGACGCTCTGGAAATGTAAGTAAACACTGAGCATGCGCGAGAATTGCTTTCCTGCAAAAGCGATCAAGTATAAATTCAGCTTAAAGGTTAAGAAAATGTTTCTAAAACATGTCATTTGAAATGCACTACATTTTAAGGCCAAGTAAAATAAAAAACATGTTTCACGTCCGGATTTTTGAAAAAAAGGAGGAGGAGGGGGCTTTTTATTTTTTATCGCAAAATCGGTGTAAATACCCACACCGTAATTAAAGCTGTTTTAGCGTACACAATAATGCCTGGAAAAAGCAGGAGGCCTCTTTTTATTTGTTGTTTTGAGAGGTAGGCCCCTCTAATTATCACAAAACCATCCAAAAGTGTTTCTTGTATACATATAAAGGCTATAGAAAGCATCTCTACTTCCTAGACATATTTTTTGAAAAGTTATAACTGAATTTCAAAAATAATTGAAGAAACCTCAAAAAAGGAAGCGGGAGGGGATGTGTAACATGTTTCTTTTTTTATTTGGCCTAAAACAACAACATTAAAAAAACCATTATATTGTATATTATTTTTAGTGTTGGCCGATACCGATCTGTGAATCGGAGATCGGTGTCGATATGGACTGCATCGGCCTTGAATCTGAATCGGCAGATGAGCTATCAGCTGCCGATCTAGCTTACCGATCTCTGAACTTGACAGTAATAAAAGTACACAACAATTCTTTAAGCTTACCATTACTTTCTTATGTAACATTACTACTATTTAATGCCAATATATTTCCAAAAAACGTTGTTACCACCGCAAGAATCATGTCGTTTCATACTGTATTTTATGTATGTATCCACCCTTTGATAGACCGAATTAAAATGTAAACAAACAATCAAGGTCAAATTTATTCAACAGTGAAAGCATGCAGCGATGATGTAATGACGTGTGCAGGGACTCCCCAAAAGCAGTTCATAAGTGGTTCGCCTCTACATTCCATTGTCCATTGTATAATAAAACCACAAAATATTATCCACTCAGTGACAACACTCCCGACTGTACAGTGCGTCCCTGGGAAAAATTTGTAAACACTTTAACAGTCGACACGTGAAGTCCCTGCGCCCTTCAATGTCGGGTTTCCCAAGGTGAATTTGAAGGCATGTTATTTTTAGAATCGCGCACATTCTCGCTATTCCTCCTCACACGGACGATTTCATCTCTTAATCTCCGAACACGTGAATTCTTTCTGTAAACAACTCTGCACAACCAATCAGGATGGGAATTCTGATGCATAAATTATTATAATATCGATGGAGCTGATTTAGCTGCAGGGTCATCGAATCAATTCGCGCAGTGATTCGCCTAACTTATAAACACGCAAATCAAAGTTGATTCATGGAGAAGAAAGAAGAATAAAACAATCAAGAGAAATGGATTAATGATTAAACTTCCGACAATCGGAGGCACTGAGTGAGTAACGCTGGGACTGTATATTTGATTTGATCAGCATCAGTAAAAAAATGTTGTTAGAAATTCAATTAACAATTCATTTAATCGTGAATGAATGTACTATCTTAATATTCTGAATTCAAACAAAGTAAAATAAATATTGAAGTTTGAACACATTAAAAAATGAAAATGAAAATAAAGATAACACGCTTCTGTATAGAATGTTTTGTTTACAATAACCACAACATTTTATCATGACCCAATTCCCAGGTCAACTACGGTCCAAGTTGTGTCCCCTTTTGTTTATGATTCGCTGTCTTCTGTGTAGAGTGTTTGTTTACAATCGTGACCCAATTCTCAGGTTAATTACGGTCCAAGTTGTGCCCCCTTTTTCTCTCGCCTGATAAGGCAGGAGACTATATAATCACTTTTCCGTGCAGATGTGTGTATGTGTGTATGTGTGTGTGTATGTGACAAATTGGTTAAAGTTTTGGTTAAAGTTTGCTGTCCGCCTATTTTCTCGGAGACTATGAGTCACACGTTCCTCAAACTTGGTGGGTGGGTGCATCTTGACCCGAGACAGAACCGGTTTGTATTGGTTAGTGGGTCAAGGTCACTGAGGTCATCTAGGGGTCATCTGAGGTCAAATTAGTAAAAACTGTTATATGTCCATGACACTTGGTGGGTCCATTCAACATTTAAAGCCCAATTTTTGGAAGGTCATTTCGAGGTCACCAGAGGTCATCTGAGGTCAAATTAGTAAAAACTGTCGTATGGGCATGAAACTTGGTGGGTACAGTCAACATTTAAAGCCAAATTTTTGGAAGGTCATTTCGAGGTCACCAGGGGTCATCTGAGGTCAAATTAGTAATAAGTGTTGGATGGGCATGAAAATTGGTGGGTACAGTCAACATTTAAAGCCACATTTTTGGAAGGTCATTTCAAGGTCACCAGGGGTCATCTGAGGTCAAATTAGTAAAAACTGTTGGATGGGCATGACACTTGGTGGGTACAGTCAACTTTTAAAGCCAAATTTTTGGAAGGTCATTTCGAGGTCACCAGGGGTCATTTGAGGTCAAAGTAGTAAAAACAATCGTATGGGCATGAAACTTGGTGGGTACAGTCAACATTTTAAGCCAAATTTTTGGAAGGTCATTTTGAGGTCACCAGGGTCATTTGAGGTCAAATTAGTAAAAACAGTCGTATGGGCATGAAACTTGGTGGGTACAGTGAACATTTTAAGCCTAATTTTTGGAAGGTCATTTCCAGGTCACCAGGGGTCATCTGAGGTCAAATTAGTAAAAACTGTTGCATGGGCATGACACTTGGTGGGTACAGTCACCATCAGCCAGATAATCGTGCCCAGCCGATAACCGCCAAATTCATTTACCTCTACCAAAAGTAATTGAAAAAGCAGGTGGTCGCAAAAGCAGGCGAGACTCGTGGTTCGAGAACCGCCTTGTGTTTATGATTTGCCGCTGTCTGCACTCATGTCGCGTGTTTGGGCGGTCGGTGCCAAAGTTGAGCTCATGATTGCGACCGGACCACGTGCTCATCCTGCTTCGACCGCATCCAACAAGTTCATGCACATGCGCAACAGCTAGCTTGACGGAAAAAAAAGCATGATGCACGCTACTTCGCATTTAAAAGAAATATAAATTCACACAGAAAATCAACAGACACGGAAAGTTTTTGGAATTAATTTTTTATTGGAAAACGCAAATGTCAAGCTTTCAACTGGATTATTTTGAGATGGGTTTCTGGAAATAGACAGAATGTTACGCTTTATCTACCAGCTTCAGATGGAACCGCTTTTAAAGCATGATGATGAGGCAAGAATGTAAGCTTTTTTTTTTTAAATACGTGGTGATCTAAACTTGTCGGCAAAACAACTTAATAATCCGCTTTGAAAATTAGTCATGTTTATTTTAGGCACGGGATCGCCACGCATTCGGTATTTTCACACGTGTTTTCACGGTTTTGGTTGGAATTTGTGACATCACGGAAATCACGTTTTTTGTCAAATGACCTCACGGATTTTGCCTTAAAAAATCACGGGTTTTACCGGGGTCTAGACTTGGGGTGTAAAATGGTATTTTATTTGGGTTGATATTGACATGAAAAACCTCTAAAAACGGTCATCATATTACATAGTTACAGGTTTGGGGAATTAAGCTTTGACCGTTAACATTACTGGGGCCCGACTTGAATGAACTTGTACTGGTTGTAGAATAACATTTAAGGAATCTGAATCGATCGGATCGCCCGATCTGCTAATTTTCAGATCGGAGATCGGCAGATCCGATCTTGGGTTGGATCGGCCAACACTAATTATTTTGGCAACAGAAGTTTTGCAGCAAGTGCTCAATGTTTTTGATCGTCATTACAACGTGTTTAAAGTTTATAACCAACATTTAAATGTGTAAAACATTTTGTGTTAACTGGGTAGACCTACATGTACTACGTGCACTGCATAGACTATGGCTCCGATAAATTAATTTTTTTAATTGCCCAATCGGGCAAGCTTAGGTCAACTTTTGCTTGCCCGATTATGCCCGAATATTTGTGAAATAAAACCGTCAACAAGTTGCAGTATTGTAATATTGTAATATAGCTAAAATTGGCTAAAAACATTACAGGGGCAGCCCTCGAATTAAGGATCTGAAGGGGCACAGCAACCTTTTTAGGGCAAGTTGATAATTGCCTTGGATTTTCATGTATGTACATGATCCACCAGTGGAGCTTCTGCGACCCCTACGCAGAACTTCCGTTAGTGGATTAACTGCGCACGGTGGACGCAGGGAATTCACAGTCGGATTTTCGGCGCGACGCGCTGAAACTCCCCTCTGTATATAGGCGCCGGTGGAGTATTTCTGCGCCGCGTCGCAGGGAATCCACTGACGGATTTTCGGCGCACGTGCAGAAACTCCCCTCCGTATATAGCGCCGGTGGAGTATTTCTGCGCATGGTCGCAGGGAATCCACTGACGGATTTTTTCGGCGCCGCGTGCGCTGAAACTCCTTCCGTATATAGGCGCCCGGTGGAGTATTTCTGCGCCGATGCAGGGAATCCACTGACGGATTTTCGCTCACGTTTTTCTTGAATTCTTAATATGATTTAATATTTGCCTACCCTAGAATGTTTAATAAGTGATAAAACATATATAGGCCCTAAAATAATATTTTTACTTTCTACCATTTAATAATGTTAAATCATAACAATTCATGAGATGATTAAATCGTGCTGAAAATCCGTCAGTGGATTCTCTGCACATCGTCGCAGAATTACTCCACCGAGCTATATACGGAGGGGAGTTTCTATGACGCATACCGAAAAGTCCGATCAGGATTCCCTGCGAATTACGCGCAGAAATACTCCATCGTTCTGACTCTAAAATATATATTTTTTTTTTTAAACAAGGTTTTTAAAATGAACTGACTCTAAACATATAGGCCCTAAATAATATTTCATACTTTCTACCATTTAATAATATTAAATCATAACAATTCATTTCATGAGATGATTAAAAAGCGTGCTTGAAAATCCGTCAGTGGATTCCCTGCGACCGTCGCAGAATTACTCCACCTGAACTATATACGGAGGGGAGTTTCAGAGCATGTCGCCCGAAAATCCGTCAGTGGATTCCCTGCGCCCATGCGCAGAATTACTCCACCGAACTATATACGGAGGGATTTTCAGTTAACGTCGCAGAAAATCCGTCAGTGGATTCCCTGCGACCGTCGCAGAATTACTCCACCGGAGCTCTATCATACGGAAGGGAGTTTCTGCGCATGTTTTTTAAACATGAAACTTGATGCGCAGAACTGACTCTAAACATATAGGCCCTAAAATAATATTTTTACTTTCTACCATTTAATAATGTTTAATAGATTAAAGTTAATGATTAAAACGCGTACCAAAATCCGTCAGTGGATTCCCTGCGACCGTCGCGCAGAATTACTCCACCGTAATTATATACGGAGGGATTTTCAGCGCACGCGCGCCAAAAAATCCGTCAGTGGATTCCCTGCGACCGTCGCGCAGAATTACTCCACCGTAACTATATACGGAGGGGATTTTCAGTGCACGTGCGCAGAAAATCCGACTGTGGATTCCTTGCGTCCACCGTGCGCAGATAATCCACTATCGGAAGTTCTGCGTAGGGGTCGCAGAAGCTCCACTGGTGGATAGCTTACATAACTCGGATTTTCACTGAAAAGGCAAGGCAGCACGGCAATTTGTAATATTTCAAAAGGGCATCACGGCAACTGTTGAACATTTGAGAAGGGCACCAAGGCAATTTTTCAAAAGCGAATAGATGAATTGCTGTCAGCTGAATTTGACACCAAAGTAAAATTTGACTCTCAACTTTACACTAAAACTAACCTGATTGCTCAAAAAACCTGCTTAAATAATACAAATCAGTCAAAAATCAACAGTTTAATTTACTTAAATTTTGCGATCTCTAGTTCTGAGCTGCAAAACTGACTTGAAACAGCGGTGAAACAGCTGTAACTTTGGTAATAATATTGATCAAATTCGCCGGGATAAATGTGACGTGTCATGTCAAAAGGAGACACTTTTGGGCAGGATCATAAATGGAGAAATAGCCAAAAATCTGCCCCGGGGTGATTTCATACGGAAGGGAGTTTCTGCGCATGGTTTTTAAACATGAAACTTGATGCGCAGAACTGACTCTAAACATATAGGCCCTAAAATAATATTTTTACTTTCTACCATTTAATAATGTTTAATAGATTAAAGTTAATGATTAAAACGCGTGCCGAAAAATCCGTCAGTGGATTCCCTGCGACCGTGCGCAGAATTACTCCACCGTAATTATATACGGAGGGATTTTCAGCGCGCGCGCCGAAAATCCGTCAGTGGATTCCCTGCGACATCGTGCGCAGAATTACTCCACCGTAACTATATACGGAGGGGATTTTCAGTGCACGTGCGCAGAAAAATCCGACTGTGGATTCCTTGCGCCCACCGTGCGCAGATAATCCACTATCGGAAGTTATGCGTAGGGGTCGCAGAAGCTCCACTGGTGGATAGCTTACATAACTCGGATTTTCACTGAAAAGGCAAGGCAGCACGGCAATTTGTAATATTTCAAAAGGGCATCACGGCAACTGTTGAACATTTGAGAAGGGCACCAAGGCAATTTTTCAAAAGCGAATAGATGAATTGCTGTCAGCTGAATTTGACACCAAAGTAAAATTTGACTCTCAACTTTACACTAAAACTAACCTGATTGCTCAAAAAACCTGCTTAAATAATACAAATCAGTCAAAATCAACAGTTTAATTTACTTAAATTTTGCGATCCCTAGTTCTGAGCTGCAAAACTGACTTGAAACAGCGGTGAAACAGCTGTAACTTTGGTAATAATATTGATCAAATTCGCCGGGATAAATGTGACGTGTCATGTCAAAAGGAGACACTTTTGGGCAGGATCATAAATGGAGAAATAGCCAAAAATCTGCCCCGGGGTGATTTTTCTACAATTTGGGTTTGTTGCAAATTTGTGATGTTATTAATGTTTAAAATATTGTCGGATAGTTTCAGACCGGAATATAACTGGCATCTTGTATTTTTTGAGATATTTTTCAAGGTAATTCCAACTCTCAACATTGTCAATAATATTTTTAAAGGCTGATATCTCAATTTCCAATTTTATAATACCATAACTTACGAACTCAACTCAATATCGCTACTTAGGAATGTCGGATTTCTTCGGGAAAACGCGTTGTAGAGCAAAATATCTCTATATTTAACATATGTAAAAATCTCAAAATTGATAACCTGCCCAAAAGTGTCTCCTTTTGACATGACACATCACAAATATTGATCAAATTCGCTGGGATAAAAACTATTTCGTGCAAAACATATCTAGAGATGGGTTCACATGTACAAGATAAGACGATACCGGAAGGGTATCCCCATCGGTTTGCAATGGGAAGTCAATGTTTGCTAATCGAGAGATCAATTGATTTGCCCAGCACTCTGATTTTGTTCACCACACGAGGAAGCTTACATGTAGTTAATATTAAACAGCATTTCTGATTGGTCGATAGTAAGCTGAAGGTATTTCTCCGACCAATCGAGAAAATGAAGTCAGATTTCTAGCAACCAGATAATGTATAAAAGCCGATGTGATATTGGCTGAATATGTAAGCTTACGTAGGGGTACATGTAATGAATATTAATTCACAACAAACTATTGATTGATAGCTGGGTTATGATGCTCAAAATAGCGATCGTGTTCAAGATTTTCGATTTTAATTTTCCACAATTTTTCGGGGTTTTAACCAGTACTTGTTAATGATTTTATAATGTAGGGGCAGGGCTGGCTGGCTAGGGCACCCACGGCAACTTCATTTAAGGGCACGGCAAGTGACTGCCGTCGGTAAAGGACATATTTTGAGGGCATTACGGCAATGGGGGTGGGCACCCACGGCAATATGCCGTCGTTGCCGTGGGTTAATTCGAGGGGTACCCGGTACCGCCGTGGCGTGGTCTAAATATATACTGTACAGCCGACACTCGTAGTGATTTTATGATGCTGTGTTGACGGATTTGTGCGACTCGTGCCTGGTTCGACAATATTATAAACAATGTTTAACATGTAGATTATACATGTATTGTACCATCAGTTATGTCGTTTAACACTTCCTATGACAAAGTGATTCAGAAGTGAATCACTTGGGTCACTTGTTTGCATGGACAAGTTGGACAACGGAAGTAACCGTATAGTCTCCTTCGCAGACAGTTTGGTGTCTGTGTGGCAGGAGCAGAACCAAACTAGCTGGTGAGGAGACTATACCAATCGGCATTAGCATGTAGATAAATAAATACGAGTGTGTGGCGAGAGAAACTGTGCTAAAAACGTAACTTGAAAATAGCTATTTTGTTGGAATGCAGAACGGTTTTTGACATCGATTGTACACCCAAACTTCTGTGTTATACAAGCAACAATTTGGAGTGTGTTATATCCAAGTGAGTACAAGTGCAACTCAAAAGTGACATAACTGTTGCCATATTAAGCTTTACCGTGGTAACCCATTCAGTCCCAAATACAGAGTAATGTCAGCAAGTAAATTTTGTATTGGGACTGATTATTCGGTCTACTAGGCGCAGTGGATGTAGATGTTCTTGTTGGCTTTTTATGTCCATGAATGTGCCTTGTACCGGGACCAGCATTGAGATATTTGTCGATGGCAGCGTCAGCCATTTCTTGAGTATATTGTTTTACAGATGGTGTGTTGATGCTTACCAACATATGGTTCCGTAGGCACTCTTGCGACATGTGGCATCTTTGAGAAGTTTTGACTCAGTTCAGGGCACTAAACCCACGCTCGACACAAGCCGTGCTGACACTAATTGTCATCATGATTTTGATGAGTGCACAAATGTTAGCTAAGTTAGGGGCTCATCAGGCGAATAATCTCTTTGTAAGCTGTAAGAACATCTGCACCTGTTCGCGCTTTCCGTGTGCTTAGCAAGGGTGAAAATAAGTTGGAGACGGGAGCCGTTTAGCCCCCAGAAACCCTGAAATGGCCCCTGGTTCCATCTAAATTTAAGCTGACCAAAGGGACACTTTTCTTCAGATACTGGCCCCTGGTCACTACACCCAAAAATAAAATTCTATAGCCATTAATGCATGATGAACTTATCCAGAACAAATATTGGCCCCCTGTTGATTAGAAGTGTACCAGGGGCCATTTTGTGTAAAAAGGAGCCCCTGGTTCATCATTTCTTATTTTCACCCTTGGTGCTTAGTCTACTTTTCAGTGACACCCACCCATTCTTTATGCCACTAATTTCAGATTCTGATAGACATGTCTCAAAATGTGTCACAAGTGTATTGATGTCTTCCTTTCCATAGGCGGTCAACTCCTCCCGTTTGGAGGGCCATTCTCAAAAGTCAAAAGCCGAGAAGCAGCTAAGCGGGGGGGTTCTTGAAAGCAGCGCAGAATCTCTCGTCAATGTATTCCACTGTTGAGTCAATTATACTACACTTGCAGTTGGTAATGTCGGGTGGTTCTGCAGCTTCATCTTGATCATTCATATCAGCAGTGTCATGCGCTTCACTGCATGTTCTGGATGCAGTAGTTGGTTTTCTCAATTGTACATGTCCACTCCCATGCTTGAACTTGCGAGTAACTGGATCATAATTTTTAACAAATTATGTAGTTTCTTTAGACCCAGACTCCAGTTTTAATTGTGTTAGTATAAGTGCCGCATCATCACACTCATGAACAACATCCATCACTAGAAGGTCGTCAGCTTGCAAACGCTTTGAAAGTGTGCTAACGATTTCCATAAAATCCAATAAGAAGTACATATACTTCTGATAAATTTAGGATCTTTCAGTTTATGGAGTAGGCCTGTTGCAGTTGCCGATAGATGCTGTTTTGAAGCTGCAATGTCCAATTGTTACGCGTAAATTACGTTCTATTTCATCCAGAGCTTTAAAATGACTGGCTAACCAACGGACTTGTTTAACTCCGCTGTAGTACGGTGCATGTTCCTCTTGTTAAGCCCTCTCCCTGGACCAAAACAAGCATATTTAAAGCACTGTACTTTAAATATGCTTTCTAAACAACATTGCAATGTGCGACATTTGGAACGACGATAAAGTACCTTTAAAGTACAAATAAAGCACAATGACCAGAAAAGTACATTTAAAGTATACTGAAAAAAGCACATTTAAAGTACTGTACTTTAATTGTACTTTATACCAAACAAGCATATTTAAAGTACTGTGCTTTAATTATACTTTACTAGGCGGTTACCCATTTTTGGCGGTTCTCGGCTGGGTGCGATTACCTGGCTGATGGTGACTGTACCCACCAAGTTTCATGCCCATATGACAGTTTTTACTAATTTGACCTCAGATGACCCTGATGACCCCAAAATGACCTTCCAAAAATTTGGCTCTAAATGTTGACTGTCCCCACCAAGTTTCATGCCCATACAGCAGTTTTTACTAATTTGACCTCAGATGACCCGTGGGTGACCTCGGATGACCCCAAAATGACCTTCCAAAAAATTGGCTCTCAATGTTGTCTGTACCCATCAAGTTTCATGCCCATACAACAGTTTTTACTAATTTGACCTCAAATGACCTGTGGGTGACCTTGGATGACCCCAAAATGACCTTTCATAATTTTGGCTCTAAATGTTGTCTGTACCCACCAAGTTTCATGCCCGTATGACAGTTTTAAGTAATTTGACCTCAGATGACCCCTGGGTGACCTTGGTGACCCCTAAATGACCCCAAAATGACCTTTCATAATTTTGGCTCTAAATGTTGTCTGTACCCACCAAGTTTCATGCCCGTATGACAGTTTTAAGTAATTTGACCTCAGATGACCCCTGGGTGACCTTGGTGACCCCTAAATGACCGTCCAAAATTTTGGCTCTAAATGTTGACTGTACCTACCAAGTATCATGCCCATACGACAGTTTTTAGTAATTTGACCTCAGTTGACCCCTGGGAGGGGGCCCCGGGGTCAGATGACTTAACAAACATAAACTTCTTCTTGCCAGGACAGAACTACACCCACCCACCGAGTTTGGGCCCCGTACGACGTACTACAGCCTCACACAACAGTTTTTAGTAATTTGACCTCAAATGACCCCTGGGAGGGGACCCCGGGTCAGATGACTTAACAAACATAAACTTCTTCTTGCCAGGACAGAACAGCACCCACCCACCGAGTTTGGGCCCCGTAAGCCCTACGACGGCCTCACATTAGCAGTCACAGACAGACAAACAGACAGACAGAGAGACAGAGAATAGCGTATTATTATATAGACTAGGCGGTACCCGTATTTCGCGGTTCTCGGCTGTCATGGTTATTGGCTTTTGCAGATCTTAAAATTAGGGTATGTCCTTTGGCTGGGATCACTGTCCTCACAGATGAGCTCAATTGCAGCTTTTTGCAATTTGACCTGACTTTCGCTCTCAAATCTGAGCTTCCTTTGCCAAAGTTACACCCACCCACCAAGTTTCATGAGCAATTTGAAATTTTTGTTTTTTGACCTATGACCTCTGAACTGTAGGTCTGACAAAAAGGTCGCCGTGGAAACTTTTGTTTGTTAGTCCAAGGTCCACCCACCCACCAAGTTTGAGCTCTATAGGGGCAATTTGAAGTTTTTACCTATCTTGACCTATGACCTCTTAACCGTAGGTCTGTCGAAAAGGTCACCGTGGAAACTTTTGTTTGTTAGTCCAAGGTCCACCCACCCACCACATTTGAGCTCCATAGGGGCAATTTGAAATTTTTACCTTTTTGACCTATGACCTCTTCACCGTGGGTCTAAAGAAAAGGTCACCGTGGAAACTTTTGCTCGTTAGTCCAAGGTCCACCCACCCACCAAGTTTGAGCTCTATAGGGGCAATTTGAAGTTTTTACCTATCTTGACCTATGACCTCTTAACCGTAGGTCTGTCGAAAAGGTCACTGTGGAAACTTTTATTTGTTAGTGCAAGGTCCACCCACCCACCAAGTTTGAGCTTCATAGGAGCAATTTGAAATTTTTACATTTTTTGACCTATGACCTCTTAACTGTAGGTCTGACGAAAAGGTCACCGTGGAAACTTTTATTTGTTTGTCCAAGGTCAACACCCCCACCAAGTTTGAGCTCCATAGGGGCAATTTGAAATCTCTACCTTTTTTGACCTATAACCTCTTAACCGTGGGTCTGAGGAAAAAGGTCACCGTGGAAACTTTTGTTTGAGAGTCCAAGGTCAACACATTGGCATGGCTAGATTTGCCATTTAAAGTGTTTGAAATTAGACTTCAATTGAACTTGACCCCGGCCTTGACCTTTGACCTTAAAAAATATAAACTCGTTCTTCCTCATACCAAGCTGCACCCACCCACCAAGTTTGAGGAACGTGCGACCCCTAGTCTCCGAGAAAATAGGCGGACAGACAGACACACAGACAGACAGATAGACAGATAGACGATGCGTATTATTATATAGATACCAAAACAAGTATATTTAAAGCACTGTGCTTATATGCTTTCTAAACAACATTCCAATGTGCGACATTTGGAACGACGATAAAGTACCTTTAAAGTACAAATAAAGCACAATGACCAGAAAAGTACATTTAAAGCATACTGATGAGCACATTTAAAGTACTGTACTTTAATTGTACTTTATACTAAACAAGCATATGTTGTGCTTTAATTATACTTTATACCAAAACAAGTATATTTAAAGCACTGTGCTTTAAATATGCTTTCTAAACAACATTTCAATGTGCGACATTTGGAACGACAATAAAGTACCTTTAAAGTACAAATAAAGCACAATGACTAGAAAAGTACATTTAAAGCATACTGAACAAAGCATATTTAAAGTACTGTGCTTAACGAGGTTCCATACCATACACCAGTAAGCTTATAATTATAAGCTTACCACATATGGAGCTTATCAAAGTATTGGTAACACAAGTATGTTCACATGCAAGCATACATTACCAGTAACTATCTCCTGTAATCAAGCCTGTATTTGTAAGTCCATTAAGTCCTTTGTTTTATATAAATATGAACAGTTTTATACATCCATTGCAATATGCAACATTAGCACAAGATGGCCGTTGGTATTTTTCAAATCTAGAAGAATGTAGTCATGTGACTTGTAAATGTAAACATCACATGACCATGATGACCACATTAAAGTACATTTAAAGTACACTGAAAAGCACATTTTAAGTACTCTTACATTGCTGACAATACCGGGGAAAACCAATCCAGGTAAAGTATACATAAAGTACTGATAAAATATTTAAAGTACACACTGATGTTTAAAATTTGGTTAAGTCCAAAATAAGCACAATTAAAGTATACTCACTGACACTGGGAAAAAACTAAGTCCAAATAAAGTATAGTTAAAGCACAAAAAATTTCCCATATTTATCAAAATATTCATAAAGTATAATTAAAGTCATATAAAGCACATTTAAAGTACCTTTAAAGTACACAGTTTTTCCAGGATATGAAAAATAAGCACATTTAAAGTACACTTTATATGTACTAATTAACAGAAAGTACAGTTAAAGTACTCATAAAGTACAGATAAAGTACATTTCTAATGTGCTTTATTTGGTCCAGGGCTCCGTTGTTTAGGGCTTTGATGGTATATCTTATATGTGCCACGCATGGTGGACTCGATTGTATCCAAAACATCTTGCCCCTTCGCCATATCTAATTCCAAATTGTGGGCTACACAGTGTACTTTCACCATGCGATCTCCCCAAACTTTTTGGCCACACCTTTTTCCTTGCCCATGTTAACAGCAGCCCCATCAAAGTTACAAGCAATTAGCTTAAATTCTTCTTGAATTTCCTCCCTAACTCCGAAAGATTGAAGTCCAGAATCAATTCCTTTTAAAACTCCACTAGCATCATCGGATTTTACATCCACAATGTCCACCATGCGAGTTTTCACAGACCCATCTGTGCAAACATATCTAAGGTACCGTACACGTTTTCTTGTTCAATGACGCCGGCATCGGTTGTACCATCGGTCATAACACATAAAAATTGTGTATCTTTTACTTCTTCCGATATTTCATATCTTGCTGCAGCCGCAATAGAATCCACAAATTGTCTACAACTTTTGTCATTCCTAAAATTGTCACCCATATCGACTCCATTCTTCTCCTGCAAATCACACAACTCAGGAAATTTATTCATAGCAATATCTTGTTTTGCGGTGCCAAAAATATGTGATCATATGACTCAAATGTCACAGATACATTATCTCTGGGTACATATCTGAGCCCACAAGCAAGTTTGAGCTAATCAAACCATTAATGGAGGAATGGGCGGCATCCGCAGTTAGGCGAGCCGAAAGGGGAGGGCAAGCAATTTTTGGCAAGCCGAGGGGGGGAAGTGATTTTTGGCACACATTCTTGGGGTGCCTTTTCAATAAAACGCTCTAAAAAGGCTTAGGAAAACCGTACGGAAACGCTTAAATATGCAAGTTTTCCTGCTCACTGTGCTACCAACATGTGTATGGCTCAAAATAAGCTAAGGTGTCATAAAAGTGTAACACACAATTATTTTTCCAGCTCTTTTCTTTTGGTCTCCAACCAGGTTTAAATTATAGTATGCACATCGTTCATAATACACTAAAAGAAAGATAAGTTATAGACCATTTACTTCACAAATTTAATTTTCTAGCCCTTGCGTACGTTATATTTGACAGACACAATTTTGATGATTTTCTGCAATCAAATAAAAATTTATAAAGTATTACATAAGGTATTTTGTGGTTATTTAGGTGTAGGACCTACAGCAACTGATTGTGGAAAAAAATGTGTCAAAATATTACAATAAGGAGGATAAATTGTTATAAATAAAATATGTGTGTCTGTCAAGCCATAACATACGCAAGATGTCTGTCAAATGTAACATACAGAATAATAATTTGGCAAAAACAGTAGTTCAAGATGGGAAATTGAATAAAGATCACATGCAGTTTATAAATCACATGTTTTAAAACACTTTTATAAACTCTAAACTATCATCATAATGTGAACATCAAGTGATTTTTAATTTTTTAAACGTATTATGTATGTTACTTTTGACAGACACATACAAATCTAGCGTATGTTACTTATGTACAAATGTTTGACAGACAACACTTAACAATGGATTGTGTCATCAAAAAGCTTCTCCTCACAAAGTGATAGTGCCACAAAGCTAGGTGGAGCTAAATGCTATGTCATGTAGCATAATTAGCTGTATCACCCTAGTTTAGCAGGAATTACAGCACCGTCTTGCGTATGTTACTATTTGACAGACATTTCAAGAAAAATTTTAAAATTGTTATATGTTCAAAAAAGATGGCAGCCACTTACAAATTGATTATAATATGGAGAAATGAAGTTATTTACAATAGATTTACCCTTTAGTTTATGCTTCAAGTCTTTGTTTATAAAAAACTGAGGGACTTCAAAATCAATCAAAAGTTTGACAGACAATAGTAACATACATAAAGGCAAACTTTTAAATCCTTTTTTGATCTGTTAACTTATAATTCATAATGCCTCTTTCTGTTTTTTTTGATTGGTTTACTGCACCATTTTGGAAAACAGGTCACATGAATTTCTATAAGGATCCATAAAAAAAATTACAAGCTGTTGAAAAAAGGCGTCTCTTGGATACTGGAATTTCAGTGACCCAAGACAAGTGGTTTGTTATTTATGATCAGAAATAAGGTACCGCTAGGATGTACCTCATTTCCTATCATATATACTGAACCGCTTGTCTTGAGTCACTGAAATTTCAGTGTAGTAATTGGATTCCTTGCCCCAATAATATACATAACTTTTGTTACCAGTGTGTAATTATTTTGTGAGAAAAATGCAAAAATAGTCACAAATTTACCACATGGGTGTAGTACCCCCTTAAGGTTTGCATATTGGGATCCAAAAAATTTGGCATGTGCAAGGGGGGGGGGGTGGGCTCTTATTGGAACGAATACGGTAGTACATCCAATACACATGTACCGGTACATAATAACATAAACTTATCACATTGTCCATGTGAAGCTTTTGCATCAAACAAATGCAGCTTCAAGCTGTAGGTTTGCTTTCAGTTTGTGAAACCCACTGTATGCATGGGGCGGTGAAAAATAAATGTACAGACAACATTCCAGCAATACATATCAGTAGTTTGTTTACATTGTGTGTTCTTTTTACTGATAACAACAGTCACTAGTACATTGTAGAGTAGACTTATCTTAAGTACATTACTTTGGTTTAATTTCAGTGACCAGTCTATATTGGCTATCTGTTGCATGTGAATTGATCCCATCAGCGTTTTGTCTGCATGTGTGATGACCACTATGATCATGTGAAGGCTTTTATGACTGGAGCTACGTCAGCTGTTCAGAAAGGAAACTGTTGCATATTTGTATCACATATTATGTCTTATGGTGACATCTTAATGTAATGTTAATTTACCGGGTACTTCAAGGTTGACTGAGTCACTGACAAGATAGGTAAGTACTCTTTAACATCGCCATATTTTATTATTATGACAGTGATAAACATTTCCATTCTCATGTCAGGAAGCTGTTTGCATTAAAGGATGTCTCCGGCAATCACAACATTATGCCTTGTAATGTTAGAAAATTAATTATAAAGCATGAATCAAGTGGTTTTATCTTAAACAAACTCATATTGACCGTAAAAATGAATTAAAACAGTCGTCTCTCAACACATGATATTCAAAATTCCCGGGCGCAGAGATTGTCGAGCGCAATGACGTCACAGTAATAAAATGAAGGCTGACAACAAGTGAGAACAATTAGTAACCATGACGTCATTGCACTGGATAATTTCGACGTGGGGATTTTGAATATCGCGTGTTGAGAGCCGGATGCTTTTAATCATTTTTATGGTCAATATGAGTTTGTTTTAAGGTGGTATTGGATGCATTTTTTGAGCATGTTTTAAACAGATTAATTGAGTAGGGTAAAGTACACTGATCAATATGCCTTTTGTTTGGAGCAAATCGGACAAACGGTTTCCATAATACATCAATTTATATTTTCTTTGTATCCTATTGTTTTTGTCAATAATCAATATAGTTAATGAGCTAAAAGAACTGGAAAGGCTCATTAATATGTAATTTTTGCTACCAATATTTTGCTAAAATCAATGCATAAATGTTCAGAAGTTACTTTTATTTTGCATACTTTTGCATAATTAATGAGCTAATTTGCATAAATGCTAATTAATTATGCAAATATGCAAATTTGGGGCGGCTTCACTATATAATACATAAGAACATATTAGAAACACTTTGACCAAGTTTCAGGGCAAAATTATGCAAAATAAAAGTACCCTGAACATTTATGCATGGATTTTAGCAAAATATTATAAAATTATATGTTAATGAGCTTCCAGTCATTTCAGCTCATTAACTTTATTGATTATTGATAAAAACAATAAGATACAAAGAAAATATAAATTGATATATTTTGAAAACCGTATGTCCGAATGACTCCAAACAAAAGGCATATTGATCAGTGTACTTTTGCTCTACTCAATTAATCTGTTTATAATGCCTCCATAACCACCTTAAATAAAACCATGTGCGTACTTATAAGGTATAATGTTGTGATTGCCCGAGTCATCCTTTAAGGAAAAAGCGGTAAAATATTGTGTTTAATCTATGATTGCACATGACAGGTGATCAGTTGCGGCACCAGGAATTTTGTTTGTTTTTTTGGGGGGGGGGCAAAATTGACAAAACTCAAAAGTGAGGGAAAGAAAAGTGTATGGGGGCAAATTCCCCAAGTGAATTTCAGGGGGGGCATAATCGACAAAACTCAAAAGTGGGGGGAACTGGGAGGCAAGAAAAATATTGGGGGGCAAATCCCCCACTTCAGGTGATGAGTGCAGCTAAGTTTGTAGTGCAGGGCAACCGCAAAGCATTCAAAAATTGTATTCATCTATGGCATGGACTGTCTTCAAGGAGAGCTGTTTACAGCATTTACAATAGAGTGTAAGGAGAGAATGGTCAGCTAAGGCGAGCTAAAAATCACTCTTCTATGTATCTATAAGGAGAGTAGTAGAGAGTGATTGCTCTCGCTCTCCTCAAAAGACATTCCCGGCTTTGGTAATTTTAATTACCAAAGCTTAAAAGCATGTTACAGCAAATTCTTTGGTTCACCTTCAAGCTTTAATGTACATTTTTCTTCAAATTTCTAATTTGTTATTGTATACTCAAAATGCTGAAATAATGCTAGTAATAATTATCGGGAAGAGTTTCTGTCCATTTTGAGCTGAAATAACGAGGTAAAGTGGAAAAAACCCTGCTGGTAATTTTGGCTGTTTAACACGCAGTTCTATAGGAGGACATAATATCATAATTCTTGAATTGTGTAAACATTACAAATATGCCAAAAAATCAGGTTTGAACAAAATTTTATAATATAAGATCGTACATTATAGCTTTAAGTTTGGTAGTGACGTCAATGCATTTTCACAGTTGTGTTGCAAGCGTGCCTACATGTACAAACCACCTTTGCTTTGTATTCCTGTGTGTACGCTTTTAACTTTCCGTGAGTGATTGATACTGCAGCCAGCGAAGTTCTCACCTACGTCAAAAATATTTTTATGGGCTACTGGGCTTCCAAATTCCTAAAATTAACTGTGAAAAGCAGCGAAAATTAACACCTCATTTCTCGCTACTACAGTACAATTGTGACACGATTGGGTATATGGAGGCCGAAGGTGGCATTTTTGAAAATTGAGTTACTATAATTATTACGATAGGTGACATGGTATCTATTTTCTTATGTATTTAATTGTTTTTTACTCCATATATATTTTGCCTTTATCTCAGTTTTGAAATTTGCCGCCTTTAGCCTCTATGGACCAGATCGTGTCACATTTGTACTCTGAATAAATTTGTCGATCCCCCAAATTCACTCTGCCCCCCAATGCCCCCGAAAAAAATTCCTGGTGCCGCCACTATTTCTTCTCACACCAAGTCAAGTCGGCTTGTGACATACATGCATGTGCTTGCTTAAATTTGAAATTTGATTATAACAAAATTAAAACAAAATAAACATGCTTTGTAAACTATATTTGACCTGCTCTTTAGTCTTATCTATTGTTTTTATCAACAGTTTATTGAACCTAGGACTTCTGCACAGATTGCACTCGAACTGATAGAGAGCTGTGTGCCAAACACCTGCGTACTTCAATTCTGACTGATTATCTCAGGATTTTGTGTTTTGCGCTTATTGATTCATCATCAGGTATGTATAGACATGGAATCTGGTGTTTTATGTCACTTAATTCTTGACATATCATTGGGAGATTGCCATAAAATAATTGTACCATAATTGGTCATGATGTGTACATGTATGACTATTCCTACATGGTGCTCCACAATCCCTAAATTCAGTGTACCTTCCCTGGCAACACTTACCTGGCACAATTATATTATGACCCTTTTGAGACTGAGCCAGGCACAGTATTACTTTGTACATGTATGTGTGATGCACATGCACTCATTCGCAGGGGAAATACTAGTCTGGTCCTAACCGGCCTGTGCTCCGTCGTCAACCATTTGTCGACAGCCTCTACATGTAAATACATGTGCACCTTTTTCTGATTGGCCTAAACTTCAACCCATAATCAGGTTGATGCGTATGCATATGTGCCTGAACAGTCATGGATACTGAGAATTTGAATTGGGTATGTAGTACATTTTTGTGTACAGGTAAAGGATTTGTTTTTGATCAAAAATTATCATTATTATGAACATATTTTCTGTTCAAGTTTGAAACTAAAATGATTGTCTGGGCTTTGTTTGTTACAATTTCCACTTCCTGGTTCTTAATATCATCCAATTTTAAGTTTAGTCACATTGGAAAACTCTTTTATCTACACAGAAAGCCATTATCCACTGCTATACCAAAGTAGCAGTTTACAAGCCAAGTTTAGTTCCCAATTTCCTATTTAGGGGGAACCTTGGTTTCCAAAATACTATATCCTGTATCTTCTTGAGATACTGTATTGTAATCAAATTGATGTTTTCATGCTCGTTAATCAATTTCCAGATTATTTAGGAAACTAATCTGTATGTTGTGCACATGTAGTCGTGTTCAGACGTACAGTCAAAGAATTATTGAGGATCGGCATGCTCTAGAATTGCGAGTGTGTGTCCACAAGACTCAATTGCAGCCGGGAATACTCGAGGTTTGCAATGTCTGATGACAAAAGCTTTTGAATTGCAACGGCCTACTGGGACCCATCTAGTGGTGCGCCGAATTGAGCCGTATTTAATGAATACAAGGTCATAGGTTATGCTCAGCACGCGAGAATCACAAAATGTATGCTGTTCACACTGCAGTAGCACTCAAGGACCACTCAAGCATCACTCGGGGATATAGTGAAATCCCTTAATTTCTTCGGGATAAATTTGGGAGAAAACTTAGGGATTGAAATCCTTGAGAGGGTTCACATGGCAGATTTTCTTGAGAACTGCATTGATAAGCTCTCCATGTGGACGTACATAATCTCTGCATCTTTCATTGTTCCTGTAAATTAAGCACTGGTAAAATGCACATAATTTGCACGATTTGTCCATAATATTCCCGAAATGCGTGCATCCCCCAAAAAAAAAAAAAAAAAGAAAGTTCAAAATTGCAGTTTTTAAATTTTAAAAATATTTTTTCCCCTTTTTTTTTACAGGACACTATGGACATCAGCTTTGACCATTACCAGTGGTTCTTTGGATCCATGCTTTTTTGCCTAATATTTTATTATTTCATTAGTCCAATACTCAGTCAAATACTTGTGGATGGATACATGGCTATTACTGAGGAAAAAAAGATTATGTGGCATACAATGTAAGTGTTGGTTTGGGTTGTCATGCAACTTTGGGTGATAGACCCTTAAGTTGTATACAGTTTAGATGAAATCAAAACTCGACAGATCATCATCGGCGGTTCCGTCCGGTTTCCATTGTTTAGAACAAAAGCAACCGTGCGAAACCACCTTGAACCGGCGGTGGAGTTTTGATTTCGACCCTTAATAAATGTGTATAACTTATTGGTAGTTATTTTGGTTATTTTGAAGTGGAGTGGGCTTGACAAAGAATTCAAATATCACAGTTACACAGACACAGTTACAGGTCTTGTGGTTCTTCAGTTATGATGCAAAGATGGTCAAACAAAACATCTTCATAAAGAACCACAATACATTGTACATTAAGCAATTTTTGAAAGTGCATGTTTTGCATTCTGTACCCATTCAAATCTTCAAGGTGTAACTTTTCATTTTGAGTTGGAACGACCATGATTATTCTGACACGCCTTATGGGGTTTGAAGTATGAACTTCTAGGCTTGAACCCCGGACAGCCAACATGCGATGTTATAATGGGAGTTGTCACACTTTGTGATTTTAATAAATATGCATTTTAAATGTAATTACAGGAAGTTAAGACACCACATAAGTGAGGTTTCCAATTCAGCAGACCATAGCTTTGACCAAGTTTTAATGCTCTTTGCACCGGCCATAGGCTTCTACATAGAAAGTCCCAAGTTCTGAGATATTTTCTCAAAAACCACTGAACCAATACTAGGCCTGATTGTACTCATTCTAATGCATACCGATTACAAATATGGTCACGAAAATGTAAAATTAAAAATTTTAAAATCACGCATGGAGAAGGTCAAGTTGTCTAGTTTAGGCACAAAAATAATATATCTGGTTGCCCTTTGCGACACAGACCAAAATAATTAGAAATTTTGGGTCGTTCTTTTTTAATCACTTTTTAAGAAAGCTTTTAAATATTGACAGTATCAAAGACATTTTATTATGTTATTCACTAATTTTATTTCTTTAAAATGCATCATTTCTTTAAAAACAAGAAATTCAGTACAAAAATGCACAATGTTTTACAATGTTCTAGCATCTGTCAAAAGCCTTTTCAAAATGGACGAAAAATGGAGGAAGATCCCATGAGGAAAAAAGGATCAACCTACCGACCTTCTAATGTTTTTCTTGGAAGGGCAACCAAACAATTTTTTTGGCCTTATAGAAATGCACACCATATTTTTGATGAAAAGTCTTTGGTCATGTTTGGAACTGCTGGCATATGGGTCGGAGTTGTTGAAATGTAAACAATTAGTCATGTAGCTGACTACACTACAGGATTACTGGCGACAGTGTACCTCTATTGCACTGGTACTTTGCAGCTACTACACTGCTTTTCCCAATCTAGCTTTGACCACGTTTCTACATTGTAGTTGTCTAGTTTATTTTTGATGCGAGTCGTCAGTCACTTGCCAAAAAAGTTTTGAACTGCTGCCATATGGGTCAGAGATGTTGAAATGTAAAGAATTAGTCATTTAATTAATGTAGCTAACTACTTGTTGATGACTATTTTCTCTTCTGTAGGACCATATCCAATGTACATGTAGCAGTGGTTTGCACATTATCTATCTATGTGTTATTAACTGATGAAGCTATATCTAAAGATGTAGCATGGTAAGTAAACACACAACATCACTGATTAAAAAAATAAATGTTGGTGATTTAATTAATGTGCGCTTCACCTAAGCATGACCTAAGTATCAGCACATTTCAACAATCACTTCTGAGTTGACGGACTATAGAAAGAAGGGTCCACTAGCCCTTCCAACGGTTATAAGCCCTGTGTGATTAGAGTACTTTGACATCATGGCAATAACACTAGTATTACAACTTGTCTGATGCATTGACAATTCTCAATTGGAACAATGGCCAAGTTGCAATCGATAGTGAAAGTGACACCTCTGGGTGGCATATGGCGATAAATTGGGTAGCATTTTCGGCCTTTTGGTATATTAAGGACCCCATTTTCTAGACAAAGTTTGGTATATGGGTGGGTCTTTTTTTCAAAAATTTTCTTTTTAAAAATAGCCCAATTTCGCTTCATTGTCACCAAATTTGTGTGTCAAATTTAAAAAAAATTTGGAATGACAACTTACGTTAAATTTGGCCTAAAATTGGGAATTTGGTTTATGAATGGGTCAGAAATTGGTATATTGATGGGTCCCAACCCCCCTGATATTACCAGCTAATTGATAACTTGCTCATTTTGGATGGTATATAAATCTTTGCATGACACACTTCTATATGCCTCAATTGTTTATAATAATCCGGTATTGGTAGTTCACAACTTTTATACCCAAATGCGGTGATATCCATAGTATGTCCGATTTCCAAAATCAATGTGCATGGTACTTTTCGGTGTAATTTCTCCTCTTTAACATCTTTCTCATGAATTATTATGTTTCTTTTCCATTTCTTCTTCTAGGGGTAGATCTTTCATTTCTCAGCTCCCACTTGCTATCACTCTGGGATACATAGTTGCAGGTAAGCTGGGCTTTTCAGTAAACCCTTTTCTGGCTAAGGTATATTCTGGTCATTTTATGGACCAGTATTTGATTCTGTCTTGGTGCTTTGACCCTGTCACCCGATGTCAATCAATTTTGTACACTTTGCAGAGATGCCACTTTTCTGGAAATTTTCTGGAAAAGTGCATTTTCAGGATTTTTTCTTATTTTTCAGGAAATTCTGACAACACTAAATGGTATCTATGAATTTGGTTTAATTCTACTTTGTATTAATCCCCAGGACAAGATGTGTATTTACTATTACTGTAATTTGTACCATTAACCGCCCATGCCCTATAAGCGCCCACCCAGTTACTTTACAACAAGCAAACTGTGATATTAGTTTATTATTAACTGCTCATGCAAATCTTAATCATGGTCTGTAACATACAACACACTGATGATGGATGAATATTTTGAGCCTTTTTTATATATTGTAGGCCTAAACAATGTAAAAAATAAGCGCCCACCAAAATGACTTTGTTAAGCGTCCAAGTTCATGATGCAGGGTGCCATGATCATTATAGGTTGTACTATCCTAACATTGCATGCACAAGATGATCGAATAATGATTTTGTCTGGATCGATGACTGCTCATATTATACTGTTTGTACTGCAATTAGTTTTGAAACAGTTGCAACCTTAAGACTAAGCTCTGGCCGATGCACTTTGAAAGTCCTGGTATTTTAAAACATCATAAAAATTCCTGGAAATTTTCAATATTCTCTGAAAGTCCTTGAAAATCATAGGCACTCTAATTAAGTTTTAGATTTATGTAATTCATGGTAAACACAAAAAGTGATAGAGTTGTGAGATATTGAAACAATGCAATGTACTTTTCTTGTTTTTTGCAGATTCCATTGTGATGTTACATAAATTTAAATTCAAGGACGCACGGCCGTTCCTAGCTCATCATTTCTGCACAGCTGTACCATACTGGTTCAATATTGTAAGTATATTTCTCATCATCTGCAATGGATCTCCTCTTCCTTAGCTAGCCTGCCTAAATCATCATTTCTGCACTGCACTATAATTTCGGACCGAATTAAAAAGACAAGTTTGCGTATGACGTCATGTCAACTACACCGAAAGTGCCGTACTTCGCAGGTCGGTAACCAATCACATCGCGCCTTTGCTCTGACGTCAGACGCAAACTAGTCTTTTTAATTCGGTCTTTGATAATACCTTACTGGTTCAATATAGTAAGTAACTTGCACAATGTTGAAGGAGTGTAACCTGATCTGCAGTCTCTCATCCCCATTTTTCTTCATAAAAACTGAGATTTTGGTATAAAAAAAAGCTCATATTTTTCTCATTACCCCAGTACAATTTACCGCCCGAAAGATGTTTCACAAAAATATGATGAACGGTCATGACAACAAGACTGTGACCTGTTGGTCGTCGGCGTGTAAAAGGGGAGTAGAACTCGCCACTTTTACGCGATTGCTGATCACCAGCATGTACCTGGACCACTGAAGTAATAAAATGTTAACTTTATCATATGGGCCATTGTTATACATGTTTTTTGATGCTTATATCAAAATACTGCTAGAGCAATGCAGGTCAAAATTTGAAAACATTGTTTTAATGGTAGGCCTCAATTTAAGATAGCAAACAGAACATGAAAAATCGGACCATGCCTCTTTAATGGCAATAAGATACAACATATGAAGAGATTGGTTCCAAACCATGTTAAGTCCACAAATACATGTTTCTGATTTACCTGTGTGATATTGTGATGCTATAGGTATAGTAATTTTTCAGTTGGATACACCATTACAAAAGAGTGGATGGATGCACAGTAACAATACTGTATGAGGCCTTTGGTTCCCAAATGAGAACAATAGTCTGCATATTGTTAAGCAGCATTGTTGTGGTAAATAATGGCTTGTTGATGGTACAACTCATTGTTGCTAATGTCAAACTTGTCAAAGTAATTGTGATTGTATCACACAAGAAAATGAGAAACATGTGGTTGTGGACTTAACATGGTTTGGAAACAAGCTCTTAGTCTTCATATATTGATTTTGAGACTGTGGTATAAAAACAGGTGTCTGAAGTATTTGTTTCTCCAATTTCTGTTTCCTTTCAGACCTTTGGTCCATTGACATATTTTGCTGTATTCAGGTTACTTGCTGAATTTTCTACACCATTTGTAAATCAAAGGTAAGAGTCTAAACTAAGAAGTCGAGATGATTCCCAATGTCATATGCCTCCATTTTTGAAAATGTACTGCCATTGGTCTATTGTGAAGAAAAAAATGGGTACCAGTCAAAAGTATGGTGGTCAATCAGCAAACTCCATCAGTCGTCTACACTGCTCATGTACTTGTGTTATGCTTTGTAGGGATGACTGGATAACCTACACGACTCTCTAGCGGCGCCCATGTGTACTGCACTGGTGTGACAAATCACGGGCTGAAACTCGAAAAACAACAAACTTGGTCAAAACAAGGTCAATTTGGACACAACTGTGCAGTCTCTATGCAACAAGAATCCTGTTGCAAAGTCTGTCACTTTTTTCCGCATACCGCATTTTCTTGAATAGCCGCCCCCAAGGGTGTTGCATTTTCCAAAAGGGGGCATTTATTAGAGGTCATTTTTAGAACGATAACTCCCGTTCAAATCATTAGGAAAGCTTTAAACTGATGCTGAAACTATGAGCTTAGGAACGATGACATCCAGTTCACTTCCAGGTTTACAACTAGAATTTCGCCAATTACCGATGCCATTAGCGACAATGTGTGCACCTTGGTAAGCTTAATACACAAGATAATATCAGCATTTTTGAAACATCTTGGTTGAAAAAAGTGGTGGGGTCGTTTAATTGAAGGGGACGACTATTCAAGGAGATACGGTAGGGACGGTTTATAGAAATCTGGTGTTCATCAGTATGCTTAAATCGCAACGATATGATGTACTTTTTGTATTCTTCTGAATTCGCACAATTACATTTTTCGAATTCTTTGCATCTTTCTACAGGTATTTCTTAGACGTACTAGGCAAGAAATCAACATTAGGCTATGTTATAAATGGCGTCCTACTAACCATCGTTTTCTTCGTGACGCGAATAGCTGTCATACCTCCATACTACCGCGAAGTATACTATGTACTGGCCAACAGATCCACGCTTCAGTTAAACTGGTTGTATCTTCTTGTGTGGGTCGGGGGCAGCGTCGTGTTAGATGTACTCAACGTATGGTGGTTCAGGAAAATTCTCAGAGGGGCTATAAAGACGATACAATTGCACAAACCGGTCAAAGAGGAAAATGGCGATACAGTGAGAAATCGGGTGAAAGGAGAATGAGGAACCCATTGGAAAATCGGTGGTTATGTGGGGTTGGTGCAATTTGTGATCCCACGTCCTGACATATCGACTCTACCCACCCGACTTATTTCGGGTGGGTCACAAACTGCACTGACCCGAATATATATGTGAGGTATGGTATATTATTGCCAGTATTTATATAAATTTTGCAAAATTGGATATATTTTAGCAAGTGTATTTGATCGTGAGTGATGTTTAACCCCATGGGCAATACTGCCTTTCTTACAGTGCCTATAATTGGTCAATTACATGGTATAATCATCCAAGTAACCAATCAAAATAAAGCTTTTTGGATCTCTTAATACTTATAAGCTTAATCCCCTTCAGCTCAACTGACTTTTCTTACCATATCTCTGATTGGCTCAATGCATGATATGGACCTCTTTGTGACCAATCAAAATAGTTCTTAGAGCCCGATAATTTGGCGGGTAGTGCCCATGGGTTTAATGCTAAACATCACCAGCCAGTTGATGTGTTTCTACTAAACTTCATAAAAAGTTACTTACTTCGCATAATTTTCTTGGAATGTGTGAAATTTTGAAACAAGTGTGGGTTTGCTGTTGACTGTAACTTACACTTTGATCTGCGAATGCACATTTTTTACTGTGAAAAAATTGCCATGGTCTTTTAGATATATGTGTCATGGGTTTCTGTTGCAATTTTAAGACCAAAAGTAAATGAATCTGGGAGTGAATTATACCCTTAGTGCACTTTTCTTAATTTTGGCTGATGCACTAGTTGTCACAAAATGGGTGAATATATGTGACACAAAATGGGTGAATATATGTGACATGACAAGGGGAACGAGTCGCATGTCGACCCTGGTCGAAAATGAGTTTGACATATTTCTCTATAGAGGACATTTAGAGCTTTCAGAAACTGAAAACCCTATGTTGATACAACTTTTCTTTACAAAGTTACATCAATTTATCAACCGTTGAAAACAAAAATAAAACAAAAGAAATTTAACACTTTCTTTGCCAATATCTCAAAATCAATATTAGCGACATCCGACTCATTTCCCTTGATCGTGTCACATATATGAATTATCAGTCTAGGATTATTTAGAAGTTAATAACTGCACATCGGTTATTTGGAGGGCATTGTGAAAAATCTAAACATTTTGCCTTTGGAACCGAGGAATATCCCGAGGGGCGTTAGCCCTGAGACTGAGGGATATTCCGAGGTCCAAAGCAAAATGTTTAGACTTTTTCACAATGCCCGACATACTATCGATGCAAAGTTATAAACCTCATTCATTACCATCACTTTGATCTCTTCACTTACAAAATAACACAAAATTTACAAAGATGTAAAAGTAACCAATTTTTACATTTTCCCTTTCCAACAATCCAACAGGCTAAAACACTGAGGACAACCAATAACAAAAGTGCATATCACAATCTGTGCAAATATGGTAGCGTGCAATCCAAATATGGTAGCCAGCGAGAGCGATCGCTCACCTCAAATGGCAAGGCTTGGGTCCTGTTAAAAATGCATGTACTGCTGTGTCACATTTTCACAGTGTTTTTGAAGTATTATGTTTGAAATCATAGGAGCAAAATATTAAGGAGCAAAAATGTTAAGTTGTGAAATTGTTTATGTATGTCGCTGTTTCTCGCTGATATTGTTTTTGAGAGTGACCATTATGCATATTTACATGTTGTGTGCAAAAAACCAGTGCTTTATGATTGTAAAAGAATTTGTCAGACAATATTGTTTTTATTCCAGTGTAAGTTTATGCATGTTTTATAAGTTTTTTTTTAATTGGTTACAGTTGCAATTAAGTAAAGCATGCAGCTCATTAGACTGCATTGCATTCCCTTTTTGATGCATGTTTTATAGGTTTTTGGTTACAGTTGCAATTAAGTAAAGTATATACAGCACATTAGACTGCTTTGCATTCCCTTTTTGATCAACAATTTACACCAGCTATGCCATTCTATAAATCACAACACATCCCCAGTGTCGGACCATTCTGCCCTGAAAAAATAGGTGTCTTTTGACTTGGATTATGACCATATCTTAACACTCAACCCCTTTCATCTCCAATCTGAGATGAATGTTCATGAAGCAAATATCAGCATCGTAGCATCGTAGCCATGCAGTAAAGACTCCATAGGTCATTGTATTATCCGAAGTCAGTAGACCCTTTTTTCTCGGGCATCACAGTTTCGTATGGGAGCGGTTCTCGTTCTGAACTTGCAATCATTCAGCTTTTTTCTATTAACATACAGTATAATAAAGAATCATTCCGGTTAGATATTAAACCGGAATATTCCTGCTCACTGTGATTTTCTACTGCGATAAATATCGGGTAAATACCCGATGCCACTGATGTCATTTGCATATTTGCCGGTTGTCATCCCCCACATCGCGATTAAACCTTTCAAAGCTTTAGTACTCCTCTGTGGGGAACAGGAATAAGGAGGCTTTCTATTGACGAAAGCCTAAAAGCCGAAAAAATCCTAGTTTTAGAAGGATAAATGCCGGCGAAATAGCGGAGAAAATTTAGCCGGCATTCGCGTCCAAATACCGGAAGACAGCATTTTCTACTGGTAAATTTTCATCCCAAAACTGGATAAAAGCTGGCTTTTTACTCCAATAGAAAAACGCTGTATGTGAGATGAGTTGATATGAATTTCCAAAAGGGGCTATGAACTACCGTAAACGTTCGCGAATGGCGCACCTGGGCTCCTTTACCTTGGGGTAAATTTCATGTACAAATAGAGAGCTCCCTCCTCTAAAAATCCCAACAAGAATTAAGGGTATGTGCCCGTATTTACTTGTGGGATTTTTATGGGTGGGCACTTTTAATTTGTGTCTAAAATTCCAGTTATGTCATGGGAGCCCATAGCGCCATTAGGCGAACGTTTACGGTAGATTCTTAAACTCTTGAGAACGTTCCTGCAATCTTATTGGTTCTTACCCGTGTGATATGACACGATATCACACGGGTCAGCGCTATGCATCAACGCGATACACGTACTCGCTGTTTGAACCAATCGGAGACGCATAGCAACAATGGGACTGATCGATTTTAAGCCCTAGGTAGTTCCTTCCCAAATGTAGGATTTAATTTGATTAAAATTTGTAATACTTATGATATTTCTATTTGAATTGAAGTGTTTAAGAATGAGAATAAAGGTATTGTGTTTAGCCGCTGTCGTGCATCTATCGTCTCATATAACACGGGCGACATCATTATTTTTGGCGTAAAACAACTCGGCTTCGCCTCGTTGTTTTACTTAAAATAATGATGTCACCCGTGTTATATGAGACGATAGATGCACTCCAGTGGCTAAAACCAATACCTTTATTCTCTAACTATCAGCACAAGAAATCATGTGATGCCATTAAGTGAACCAAGTTTGATTGGTTGAAAATTAATTTTGATCAGCAGCTCATGTAGTGTGAATACACCCTCTTCATCCATAAATGTGTACATCCCATATCAAAACGATACACTTAAGGAATGTTCTAGATGTATTCCTAAACCCCCAGGGGGGCCACTCATATAAAAAGTTGTAAGCATGCGTGTGAACAAAAACGCGGAATATGGGTGGTTTTTTCTACTGCAACACGGGCCCGTGTTAAGGGTCTCAAAATCATTGATTATAGCAAATAAGGGTGTCATTTTTGACACCATGTGTCCATGCTAAAAGGGTAGTTAAATCTAATCACATTCCTACCCCTACAATCTTCATAATAAAATATACTGCCCTAATAATGCAGGCGATAATTATGTTGAATAATGATAACTGAGTAGGCCTAAGCCTACCAAATCCAGTTAGGAAGTATCCAATTAGAGTATAATAATAAAGGAAATAAGAAACCTGAAAGTTGATGTCTTTTACTTTTTTCTTCAAAATTGATCATGCATCCTTGCTAAGGGTTGGATTTAATCCACTTGTAACTTGTGTCCTTGTTAAGGGTATGGTTAACAAACCATTATCCTTGTTAAGGGTCATTTTGAAGACACAATGGTTGTCCTTGTTAAGGGTGCTTTTCTGAAGTGCATTCACACACATGCTTACAACTTTTATATATGAGTGGCCCCCCTGGGCCTAAACCATGTGACTTGGGGTTGATTTGAAGTGACCTTCACTTGAGGTGAGTCTGGTATTTTATTCCTAGCTATTATGTAAAAAGAGACACATGTAGCAGCCGAAAAGTGCATCATTTTGATATGGATGTACACATGAATAGAATAACTGAAACTATAAGTGTGATAATTCAAAGCACCTTCATCGCATCAGAACAGGGGGTGTAAACAGGGGTGGAAGAAGGGCCAGACTGTCCCCCTGAGAAAATACTTATTAGTCATTGGAGCTGTTCCTTAAAGAGAATGCATCCATAGGACTTGTGACTGGGCTGCAAGATATATTTGAAATAGAAAACTATTTGATATCTTTCTTGTGTTGATTGCTTGTGTAATATGTAACTTATGTATGATCTACATTTGTACTCGGTTGTTGTGTCAATGTTTCTTGTATAATTTTACTGTTCACAAATTTTATATTTTAATATTTTAGTTAGCACTTACACATTGTTTTGTTAATTATGTATAAAAACCGGAAACATATTGAATGGGAAAATAATCTCGGAATTTATGTGATAAATTTATCTGATCCAACCAGACCAAAGATGGTAATTGTGAAATTAATTTACAGGCAAAAATATGGAGCAAGAAATAGATAAAATACACATGTGTCAGCCATAAACTAATATAGACTATTCACTAACAGTTAAAGTCCTAGCATTACCTGTTAAACCTGAGGGCCAATCAATCCATGAAGTGCGCTAAACAAAACTTCTATGCATATAGCACATATTTTTGTGGTCTTACACGAAGACACACAGTACTCTTTTTTGTACAACGCATATGGATTTTACCTGTTGGTGATCAGTCTGTATATATTTATTAGTTTATGATGTCAGCATTCAGCAGTAGTACACTTGATTACTGTGCAAGTTGATATTTATAATAACTCAATTTTCAATACTTGCCTCCGTTTTACTTAGTTGGATCAGATTGTGCATGTCGTCACTGGGTTGGAAAAACTGTGAATGTACATTTTCACTGTTACTCATTTGGCACACCAGGGAACAGTACAAAATGTCAAATTTGAAGGTATTGTCATTTTGCAGCAGACACAAAAACTGTGTTACTGTTATTTTTTATTAGTTCACTCAGTTTGAATTGCCATGCAAAATAAAAATGTCTTCAAATTTGAAATGTTGTACTCTGTTTTGCCAAATGAGTAGTGTTCAGTGGAAATAAGTAGTGTTCAGTGGAAATTTACATTGGAGGATTTTCCTGCCCAGCAACGATGTGTCTTATAAAGGGTTCACAAGTTCAAAGTTATTGACAACATTTTAAACAATATACAAAACTTATTGGTAGCCTATTTGGTTTTACAATGTCAAAATGGCCTAACTTAATTAGCCATTGTGACCGAACACGCCGATATGTGAAATTGTCAACTATTGGACCAGGTGTGTGTAACAAAATATGCTATCATTTGGTTGAATAATATTTTTATGTCATTAGGAAACTTATTGATTTGTAATAAAAAGTTTTGAACTTGTGAACTCTTTATTGGGTTATTCCAGTTAAAATCCATACACCCCCCAATGGAAAACATGACCTTAATCTTCCACACAGGGAGTGTAGATTTCAAATATAGTCACCCATTCAGGTAACCCCATTTGAAAATCACACTCCCTGTGTGGGAGATTAAGGTCACATCTTCCATAGGGTGTATGGATTTTAACTGGAAAAGCCAATTTTCCCATTTTCCTGTACAAGGAAGTTTTGATATATATCAAGATCATTTTAGACAGATTTTGCACATTTTGTTTATGTATTGTTTGATATTTCTGCAGAATCAAAATTTGGACTTAAAGAATTTATATTTTTATGTGGGTTATTTGACCAAGTCAGGGAGGTAAATAACAAGTTAAATTCTTTTCATCTAGGTTGCCCACACAGTTGAAAAGATCTCGAGTATTATTTACCTGCCTGGACCAAGTTTCTTTAGAAAAATCACCCTGTCCAGTGAGTGTCGCCCATTTTACAGGGCTATTTTATGGGGAGGGGAGGTGATTCACCCCCACCGCCCTTTATTCTTTGAGCCTTGTCCCAGATTGAAGAGCCTTGCTTATTAGATGAAAATTGACATGAAATGGCTGATGCCATATTGCTATGTTCGCTGGTGCATAATATAGTTGCCAACCTCGGGATAAATATAGTGCTTTTGAAATGATATTTTTACATGTATTTCCATACCCATTTTTGTGAAATTGAAGATAGATTATACTTATTTTATTTAAATATACAGAGGCCTTGAAGTTAGAATGATTTGATATTTAGTTGTTGAGATAAAAAGGTGGCATTAAAACTATTGTTAACTTATGAATATGTGAATATATTGTGTCAATACAAATTATCATTTTAGCCAAATATATTTTTAATCCACCCTTTCAATTTGGGCCATTTCAGTTGAAAACCATACACCCCAGTATGGAAGACATGACCTTAATCTCCCACACTGTTGTGTACATTTCAAATGGAGTCACCCAACCCATTTAGATAACTCCATTTGAAATTCACACTTTCTGTGTGGAAGATGTCTTCCATAATAGGGGTGTATGGATTTCAACTGGATGGTGCAGATCTACAATGTATGTATTAAAAATTGGATGCTCAATGTATGATTACATATATAATACAATGTACATGTACAATATTGTAGAGGATGTACAGGTCTTTAATACTAGATAAAAAAAACCATGTATTTGATACACCAGCATTATAAAGCGCCATCACTCATGGATTGCATGATAGAGGATGTACAGGTCTTCTATAGGCCTAATTTTCCGGGTTTTTTTTTTACCAATATCCAGGTTTTTTTCTGGATCCGGAATCTGGATTTTCCGGAATTGGATGATAATGTTTCATCAAAAGAGCATATTTTTTATTGTCAACAGCTAAAGTTTGTTCGGTTTATATAAGTTGGAAATTATTCGGCTTTTGTTACTGAGCGCGTCAATAAAGTCCCAACTCACGCGCGCATAAATTTACATAAGCGTGCACTAGTCAAGCATTACGCAACGCACACCGTAGCGTAAGCATTGCGCCCAACAGCGTGCACGCCATTCTATATCAATACACAGTGTTATCCGCCTTATATAAGCCGAACAAACTTTACTTTTATCCCATGTGTAAAACATCAATTTTGAATTTTTAACTACTGATGTGAAATTCAGAATGAAGCCGAATTTACACTCCATTGCTGAGCACCGAGCGATTGGTTTCTAGCCAGTTGGCTATACCAGTTATAATCCATACACCCCCTGTGGAAGACATGGTCTTAAGCTCCCACACAGAGGGTGTAGATTTCAAATGGAGTTATCCTTTCAGGTAACCCCATTTGAAATACACACTCCCTGTGAGAAAGAGAAAGGTTGTGTCTTCCATAGTAGATGTATGGATTTTTAACAGGAATTATAGCCCATTTTAATGATAGCCCTTTAATGGAAAGAAGAATAATTTATGAAAAATGTTATTTAATGAAGCAAATTACTGTAGTACCTGTATAAATTTGTCCAAAAGACAAATCGTCGACAGAGTGCAACACTATCGTAAGTGCAGTAGAATGTAATAGCTGCCTTTTGTAAAACACAATCATATTGTTTGCAGCACAATCCCTTCATCATGCTCATTATAAAGTGTGGATGTTCTGTACCCTTTCCTGATGGCCACTAAGCTAACCCCAAGATATCACCTTTACATGTAGTTGGGTGTTTTAATAGTGTTATTGGTTTAACCCTAACACCCAAAAATCTTGCGATGAAAAATTCTGCGCATGCATGAATCCCAGGGTCTGCGATGACGCAATCACCCTAAGTGTTATATGCGCACGGAATTGCTGGCCGGGCAGCAATAACCCGTGTAGCTACCGGTCCATGATCGTGTGGTTGGCATGTGGGGGGTCAAAGGTTCGAATCCTGGGGGTGCCAAGTCAAAAAATTCTTCTTCTCCTTGACTTTTCGGATCTTCTTTGACTTCCGATCCCAAAAAGCAGGGTCCAGTGTTAGGGTTAAATAAGTACATTTATTGAAATGTTGCAAATGGCAGCTATTGCATTCTACTGCACTTACGATAATGTTGCACTCTGCCGGAGAAGTAGACCAACAACAAAATGTAAGCCCACCATTCTTATGATACTGGTATGTATATAATATGTGTGTGAATTTATGGATAGTGCAAACCTATTTCTGTAGGTAAATGATAATGATCAAAAACCATATAATTATGTGTAGCTTGGGAGTGTATTCTATGACAAGAGTGATATGTGGCAATACACTGTAGTAGGTGCTGTATTTGTTATGATACCCCCATGTGACCAATTTGCTTTTCGTGTCAATTGAAGAATTATATACTGTACATTGTACCCAAATAAAAGTTGTGCACAAGTTTTTTGTGTTAAAAATATTTGTAGTCTTTTTTGACCCAGTGTAGTTAGTGATGTCAATGAGGCACCATGCTTATCTGTGTGGTGTAAGTTACATGGACTTGTGTGCACTAGGGTTTTCTCACATGAAGTCCAAAGTTAGTTTAAGAGGTGGAACCATTTTGGATTTGAATAATCAAGCACTAGCAGTTGCCATTGGCGCCCACACTGTCGATAGTCGGCAGAAGTATTAAGCCCATCCCTGTTTGCAAATGCGCTATTACAATGGAAACCAATTACTGACACCCGTATGCAAGACATGTAATAAAGGCATTGTCCCTATAAAAACAACATTTTGTGAATCAACAAGCAGTGTAAGCTGAATTTGTAGTATATAACTATATATTACACATAAATTATTTATTACAAGTAACACTTAAATACAGTTTAACATACAATTCAAAAACTCATGAATACATACATGTCAGCCATTATGTTTTGGTGAATCCAAGTGTGTGAAAATATTGGATCCATAACATAATAATGATAAAATTGGATGCATTATGCCCAATATTTATTGGTCTTGCTATCCATTTTAAAAGGCTTGACTATGTCTCGCCCTATATTTTTAAACTTGTAGCACTACCAATAAATATGAGCTCAATCAATCAATCAATCCAAGTTTATTTCAGTATTGTGAATAAATTATAATGTTCAGCATATTTACATGATCTTGAGTTGAAGTGATCTGGCAGGTTTCTATGATGCCCAACATGCAGTTCTGGGACGGGGGGTCTTCACATTAATAACTCTCATGGACTTGCAGGGCAGATTGTGTAATTTTCATCTTAGAGAATTTTGCCAACTTAGTTTTACTTTGGATTCAATAAATGAAACTCTACAATTGAGTTGTGTATGGAAAGATAAAAGAACACTATCAAAATTTGCAGGTATAATATCGAAGCACAGATTTCTCTGAAAGTTATTTGAATCTCACTTTTGGTTAAAAAGTGATTGTATTATAATGGAACTTGAAATCAAGACATTATTTTCTGATCTGTATTTAATTTCGATACTGGTGTAAGATGTGACCATTCAAAAATCGATGGTAGGCATTGCCATAAATATAGATCTTTGATGCGTACCGACCGGTGGTAGCAAGTTGCCCCCTCATCCAGCTGGCAATACCGGGACAAAATTGAGCAAAAGTTGTAATGTGCCCCCGAATGTGCCTCTTCCTTTGGCCCGGTTTTAGCACACAATCGCCCTAATTTTGACTCAATTTAGCATTGAAATTGCTAGTTTATGCATGCTTTATGCACACTTTTTTCCTGATAAAGTCATTTTAGCAGCGGGTCAGCGGAACAATTTTTAAATTTTGCCTCCCTTGGCTTGTTGGTCCTGTTATGCCCCTAGACAGTTATTAAATAATAAAATGTAGACATTATTATAGCGCTTTATGCCGTAAACAGCCTCTAAGCGCTTTACATTTATTCCGCCGTCATTAGAATATGTCGGAACCACGTTTGCAGCCTATAAGTGGCGCAGGGTCCATCAGTACAACGACTGTGACTACCCCTAACAGCTTCCCATTGCACCTGGGTGGGGTGAGGCAAGCGAGGCAAAGCGCCTTGCCCAAGGGCGCAACACGGTGGTGGGACGGCGTGTCGAACCCACGCACGTCGAGCAAGCTCTCAGATTATGAGTCCCAGGCCGTAACCACCGAGCCCTCTTTATTCATTGTATTATTTTGGGAGTGCCTAAAACTGTTGTTCATTTCACTGACCACACTTAACAAAGCTTAATTTTGTCCATAATCAGCTATATCCAGTGAAGTGATTGTCTTTCCAAAAAGTGCCTTCTAGAACCAAGCAAGTTCCCAGCTTGGATGGTGTCAGGTCTGAACTCATGTTGGGCCAACTGGAGGATTTTCTTGACCAAGTTGATGAGTAAATTTCCTCAATATCTTCTTTTCTTGTTCCCGGTATTTTCATGATGCTGTGTGGCACGTAATTCCCTTTGAAGATCAGCAATGGTCCGCTTGAGGATGTTGACTTCTTGTGTAGAGGCAGCCTTTTGATTTAACATTTTCTACAATAAGAAACAAATGATTAAATGTTCGGTAAACACACTTGTAACCTTTGGCAACATTTTTAACATTCATTACAGCCAAAAGGCACTTTGGTTTCTTTCTTTCCATATAAATATCAAATGACATGGGAGCTTCACTCCATGATAAGTATGAACAGGACTTGCATTTGACTGCAACTAGGAAATTTGGTGTTAAATGCTACTTGAAAATGTGATATCACTCAGTCAAATCACATACTTTGCAAGTGTGAAAATCAGAAATGTTCATTGAAGAGCCACTCACTCACCCAGAGGGGCATTCTGACTGGAAGTGACAGGTAATGTGCCATTAAAGTTGAATATAAGCTAATATACCTGATGGCAACAACACCCTTTTTTAGATTAGTCCAGCCAATGATGATCATGATTGCAGATGATCATCAAAATGCCATAAAATAATGTCGAAACTTTCAATTTCTCTTATTTCAACAAATTTTTATTGTAAATTTGGCAAATTTTCTACCTGATGACCCTTTTTGAGACAAGATATAATCAGTGATTGACATAATTGGTAATTTTTATTTTTCATTTTTCGTCTATTTATTCTTATTCTTGCGTTGCAAGCAAGTTGGAAATATACGGCTGCTTTTTACGGCGATAGTAATACTTCCCAAGCTCTTTCATGCTCTATCCGAATGGCAGTGTGTCAGCCTGTGTTATCCCTATAGGGTGCCAATCAGAAAAAGCTGGGACCAGTAAATTTATTGATGGGTCAGTAGATTTGCCATCTCACTGGCCTGGAGGTCCAGTAGGAACTAAAGTCTATACTTTGCCATTTCCCACAGAGCATATTTTTATAGGACATCACTACTACACCATGAGCACCACAGTACCCCTTTCACTTACCTGTCTTAGCATTGCGCTGCTAGTAGCAGTAGAAGACATGCTTTGTTGCTGCATCTGGGCTTTAGTGTGATTTTCTTTCTGCAACTTCATCAACTTTGCATCATACTGTCAAAAGAATGTGTAATATTGTCAAGCATTGGTAAAGGGATTGTTTACTACAGCAACATCATGATTCAAAAATGCCATCATGCCAATATCAAGATGTTATCTGGCGGTTCTTCTGGACGACCCAGTCTTGTCAAGAGACTTCATCCCAGTAGGGGCTGTGCAATAGTTATGAGCTCTTTAAGTAAAACACTCTAAAAAGGCTTAGCAAAACAGTACGGAATGCTTAAATATGCAAATATTCCTATTCGCTGTGCTCGCAATATATATCAAGACCACTTATTACACCACTTGGCATGTGTAAAGATTTTTTGGTAGGCTGAGAGGGGGCAAACAATTTTTGGAATGCCAAGAGGGGGCGCAAGTATTTTTTGGCACACGTTTAGAAATTTTACACCCTTGTGGCTCATAATTATTGCACAGCCCCTTAGATGGAAGCAGTCTTCTAAACTCTTAGATTGGGCATTGTTAAGGCCCAGAGGAAGCTATTTGATATTAGCAATCACACAAAATTTAAATGTATGCTGAAATTTGTATTATGAATACGGTACATTTTGTTGTCCCCTCAAATGTACAGAAATCTGGAATTTACACAACATTTTTGCTTTTACAGAAAAGCAATTTTTGCACATGCTCTTTAAGATCGATGTTGTTAGAGGAGACTCAGGTTTGAAAACCACTGATCTAGAGAAAATTATTCACATAAACTGAGCATACACATTTTTATTCACTGCACAGGGAAAAAGGGGGATAGTTTTCAAGTCATCACTTTCCTGACCACCTCTCAGCAGTGGCATACTTTCAACAGGGAAAAAATTTGACGAAAATAGGCTAAAAAGTACAAAAAAGGCATTAAAATCTAAAATATCAGGGCGCCCGGCATAGAGCAAGACTTCTCACAGGAGGCCTCCCCCTTGGCTACACCACTGGCAGACCATGATACTTTTGTCTTGCTTACCTCCAATCTGAGTTTAACAATTTCTGTATGTCTGTCTCTTTCTGCATCAGCTAACTGTTTCTGCAATTGCTTTACTTCCATAGCTTTATCATGCAATGTTCTTTCAAGCAGTTTGACCTCTTTGTTTCCTGCAACACAATAATTTACACACAAATTTGACTAAAATTGTGAGAACTTCCATGATATTTGTCATCAGTGGAAGTCCAGAATTTTGTAAAAGGAGACTAAGTGGGCAGAGTCCAAGGGACTCACAGGATCTTAATCTTAATGACAGTAAAAGACTAGTAAATACACCCTTCTTCACAGGTAACTGGTCATTTAAGGGTGTACTACACCCCTGGCCAATTTTGTGGCTATTTTTCATTTTTCTCAAAAATTATAGCGCACTGGTGACAAGTAAGATATGTATGTTATAGGGGCAAGGACTACAACTGCTGCACTGAAAATTCAGGAACTCAAGGCAAGTAGTTTTTATCAATTTATTGATCAAATATTGGTTTTCCCTCATTTTTGACTATAACTCCACAACTGTTGTCTGTGTTGAAATAACATTTCCAGTGCAGTAGTTGTAGTCCTTGCCCCTATAATATACATATCTTACTTGTCACCACTGCACTATAATTTTTGAGAAAAATTCAAAAATAGGCGCAAAATTGGGCAGGGGTGTAGTACCCCCTTAAAATATGTATAGAGATACAAACATAGATATAGAGAATGTCGCACTTACGTCCTTTGCAAAACATGGGATATCGAAAACAAATTTCATTTTGTCCTCATCTGCAATTTTTTTACCAGCTTACATTCAGGATTCCTGTCAGTATGTGTTTTGACTCATCTAACTCGTCAAAAGTTTTATTCTTTTACGGAAGACTCAAACACTTTGTCAGGCTTAGCTGAATTTGTTTTTCATGCATTCATTCTAAGAAATAGTATGGTTGAAACTTAATGGTAATGATACTTTACAATGCCAGTTTTCTCATTATATCTTAAAATAACTTGTATTGTGTTGTTTGTGATGTTTTAATGTACAAAATACTGGGTAATACTATGGGCCAAAGGCCTGAATGTATTCAATAAAATTGAACTTGAACATTTTTAACCATCTTATGGTTACTCATCTGGAGTCGCCTCCAGTGGTCTGACTCACTTTGAGATTCAGCCTGACTTTGCAGGTTTGCAATTTCATCAGCATTACTGCAAAATATTGTGTAATACTATGGGCCAAAGGCCTGAATGTAATAAAATTGAACTTGAACTTGACCATTTCTAAGCATCTGATGGTTACTCGCCTCCGGTGGTCTGACTCACTTTGTGTTTCAGCCTGGCTTTGCAACTTTCCTATTTCATCAGCATGCTCTCCCTCCACCATTTCTAATTTCTTCTGTGCTTCTTCCAGTTGTGTTTCATATTTCTGTTAAAAATTAGAATGAAATAGACCCGGGGGCACTTAACACAAATGATCATACGAGTATACTCCTCCGGAAAGACCACTGTGTTTGGAGAGTGCAACTCCCAAACCCCCTGAATTTTACCCAAAACAGAGTGCTGAAAACCCCTTGATTTTGATAATTTCAGCTTTAATAGACCCCTAAATTGCTCACTCCTCACATTCCTGTTTTTCCAGGCAATTTTCAATCATTAGCTATTACGAAGACACTTGATTTTGACCTTTCGCAGCTCAAAAAGACCCCCGGCGTTTTCTGGTACCGGTATGCCGTCAGCTCCCATAGACCCACCACCTCAAAATTCTGAGGGTTAACTCTCGTATTGGGAGGGGTTGGTGTAGTGGTTGATGCACTCACCTCTCACCAATGCCAATCAGATGTTGATTCCCCACAATGACATTAGTGATTGTTGTTTGATAGTACCAGGAGATTCACATAGTTGATAAGCCACAAGTTATAAATCCCTGTATTTAATTTCTTTCTTTTATCTGATATAACTTGACACATTTGGGAATGCAAAAAGAGCTAAAAGTTCTTGTACATACCTGTCTTTCATCTTCCAGAGCTTTTTCCTTTTCACCCAATGCACTTTGTAATAATTTGTTTTCATCTAAATAAGAAAAAAATACCATAATTACTAATCAGCCATCAGTTTGTATAAAAATTCGGAATTCAACCTCAAAATTCGACCCCCACCCCCATTTGGGAAGGGATAAATGCCCTGCCCATGTGTACCAATCTAGTGCTGTCACTGTTCATGCAATATAAAATTTAATTTGTATAATCATGATGAAGAGTAATCTTCTGAGCCTGCCATAATAAGTAAAATTGACAAACTGTCACATAATATGGACCATAATGACAATATGCCTAAATCATATTGTAAATTTAAAGAAGTGCAGATAGCATAGAAAATTGCATACCATAGCACAGTTATGCCCATGACCACGTAAAAAAAAAAGTTTGACCTCTGTAAATATTAAACCTACAAATAGGTTTATGAATAGACAATCATAAATCCAAGCGAGATACACTCTGTCTTAAACTTAATCGCTAACTTTCTTCCCATCCCTCTTTGTTACAAAATTGAGGCAGTGAGGATGAAGGGCATACCGTATTTCGTCAAATAAACGCCCCCGGGGGCGTTACATTTTCCCAAGGGGGGGGGCATTTATTCAAGGTCAATTTTAGAACGATAATTCCCGTAAAATCATTAGGTAAACTAAAACACACGCTAAAATGACTAACTATGAACTAGAAACACTGACTTCTGGCTCACTTCCGGGTTTCTGATCCAGATTTTCGCCAATTATTGACGCTATTATCGACCATGTGCGCAACTTAGTAAGCTTACTACACAAGATAGCATGGAAATATCGGCATTTTTGAAACATCTTGGTTGAAAAAAGTGGTGGGGGGGGCGTTTATTTGAGGGGGGGGGCAACTATTTGACGAAATACGGTATACCCTATGTAGATGATAGTAGATCCATCACATTTTAACTACTACCCAGCAAACATAGCAATGTTTTAAAAACATTTTAAACAAGTTATATTTTGGGTTTTGGTTTAGTTAAAAACGTTGTAATAACATTAAATATCGCGTTATATAAATGTCATAAAAACGTTTTAAAACGTTTTGTATGAAAACACACTACAACAATATTTTTAAATGTTTTCAAAATAATTGTAAACTTATTTTTTGCCAACATTTTTTGCTAAATATTTTGTCAACATTTAAATAACATTGCGTTAAAATATTTGCAGTACCGTACTTAGGTTATCAAAAAATGTTTTTGAATGTTATGAAAATGTTTTATATACCCTTATATTAACCTGACAACCTTTGCGAATGATGCCGAAAATGTTTTTGTGTTTGCTGGGTACATGCATAGTCAACTTACCCTCCAAGTCACAACGCTTACTCAACATTGATTGGAGCCTGTCTCGCATGTCATGGAGTTGCTGTATGGCTGAAAGAGATTAATAGAAAAATCTTCATGACCATCCATGAAGGCTGCAAGTTTACATTATGATTAGACAATGTTCTTCCAATTAACCCTAATTGGGAATGAAAGAAGGCAAATGTATAGTCTGTTTTACTTTGTTAGAGATGTTCTGTTGTAAATAATAAACAACATTATATTTATAAACAATATTTGAGAATTGAAATATCATTGACATGACAAGAAATAGACCTTCAGTTCTTCAAATCACACTCATTGACAGCAAAATCAAAATGTGGGCTGAAATATGCATAATTTTATCTTTTAAGTAAAATGTTGCTTTTAAATTTAATATTTTGTTTCTTTTAAGGATATAATAATTTCTCACCAGGTTTGCTGTTGCTAATAATAAACATGATAAGGAAGACAAAATAAGTATTCTTTTCATGATCTTATGACAAAAGTCCCAAGCTGTTATGTGGTGGCTTGAACTACAAGTGTTCAACAGAATAATTACAAAATGTGGGTCTTCAAATCAGCAGCATAGTGTCCCATTTTTGGTGCAGATCGTACCATGCCTCATTTCCCCAGAATAGGGAACCAAGACCAAGAACATAGCTACATGCTGGCAAATGAAGTATTTACCTTGCTTGTTTTGTTGCTTTTGTTTTGTTTTTGTTTGTTTTTTTAAAGAATAAAAAGTACTATATTACAAGAAAACAAAGGAAATGAGAGACCTGTTGAAATAAAATGTGACACAATCTGGTCCATCGCCAAAGGCGACAAATTTGAAATTGTGATAAAAGGCAAAAATATAAAGTAAAAAAAATCAAATACATAAGAAAATAGACATCACAAAACTTCATAACTTTAGTGATTCAGACCTTTGGTGTTTTCAGTATAATTATGATACCCTAATAATGTTAATGATTATAGCAACTCAATTTTCAGAAATGCTTCCTTTGGCCTCCATGGACCACATCGTGTCACAAATGGTGAAATTTTACTCAGTTTGTAGTCATATTTGATCCTGTTTACAGGTCTGTAGGTGAGGAACATTAAAAGTGGTATACTTACAATGTTGTGCTTCTCTTTCTTGTTCTTGGCTTCTTTGGAGCTGCTTTGTCAGATCTGTAATTGTGGTTTCCTTGTGACTGTTTTGTTTCACAAGATCATTGTAACTCTAGGGAAGATGAAAATAGAGAAAAGTAGAACTGCAGTGCAAAGTGGCATAACCACTGGCAGAGGGCAGCAATAAAAAATCATCACCCCCCGGCCCTGCCCTTTGCAAAAATTTTTTTAATGGTTGCCTACAAACGGCCATAATATATTTCCATTTGAAAGGGCACCCCATCAAAAAAACAAAACAAAAAACAACAATGCCAACAACAACTTTTCACACTTTGGGAGAGCTTACTTTTATTAGAATTGACAATAATTTCATGGTGCACCTTCTATGACTGCAGAATAGTGCCTTCCCCCCTCCCCCACCTATTTTGAAGGTCAGAATTTCGGCAAGAATCGATTCTCCCAACGATTCTTGTATTTAACAGATTTGTGTGAATCCTAGTTGATTCTCGCAAACTGTTGTACTTTACACAGAAGTTGATTTGCAGGAATCAATGATTCCCGCAAATTTATTCTGCGAGATTTTTGCATGCACTCTTTACTTGATTGGCATAGGCCTACCTGAAATAGGAGATGAATATCATCTGCAGCTCTGTCTAGATCTGCATCTTTCCTTGAGATCGTTGATCCACTATGAGAACCTGTTTCATCAGAATGCATGTTGACTGCCAAGTATCTGAAGTGTTGAACTGTTTATTCCAAACTCCTATCTTGACTTCAGTTCACAGGTTGCAGCACACTTGGTTGTTTTTTCTATTCAGGGACCTGCATGTAAACAAATATTGTAAGGCCAAGTAAGAAAATAACATACATGTATTATCATCCACACTTTTTCAAAAATTGGTGAGGGAGGTCCTAATTATTTGTATGAACATTATTTTTTTTACCATTCATTTCTGTGTAAAATTGATTTTACAAAGTGTTTGTCAACACATTATAAAATCGGGGAGTCCAAGGCCCCCTAATATTTTTGTTATTTCCCCAAAGCCCCACCCTTAGCTTGAAGAAAGTGTTTGCATTGTCTTTATAAATGATATTCATAACCTCATTAATAAACGCGATGCATGCGATCCAATCACATTTAGTTTTTTGTGAAAACACGAACGCAAATTGAGGTCATTAATATCTCATATTAATTGATCGCAAAATGTTCGAAAGCAAATATTAGTAATCTCCGCGACCGCCGTGTTGTGCGTCAAACAAACTGCACGTGCATGCTGGCTGCAGTATTTGGATTGCGCGCTACCATATTTGCACAGATTGTGATACGCACATTTCTTATTGGTTTTCCTGTTTTAGCCTGATCGATTTTTTGAAAGGGAAGATGTAAAAAGACTTTTGAGCAAAATTTTGTGCTGTTTTGTACAGTGAAGAGATCAAAGTGACGGTTATGAATGCGGTTAATAACTTTGCATCCGTAATATGCCGGGCATTGTGAAAAATCTAAACATTTTGATTTGGTCCTCGGGATATTCCTCAGTTCCAAAGGCAAAATGTTTAGATTTTTCACAATCCCCTCCAAATAACCGATTTGATATGATTTGTCCATTTGAAACATCTGTCCTACGAAACAGTTAAATCATGACATATGATGATAGAGCACTTTTGGCTGCATGGCAGGGAGGTAAATAACATGTTAACTAGGTGGGCAAATGCCCACCCAGTAAAATATTTTGCCCACCCAGTAAATTTCACTTGCCCATTGCCCAAAAGTGCCCACCCAGTAAATTATTTTGCCCACAAAAAATTTGGCACCATATAATAATTATCGTAAAACTAGTACCATCGTGCATCTCCTGAAATCATTTTAAAAGTGATTTTGAATAATAAAAGTGATGTATCTTTTCTAACACATGCCAATTTATTCACTTACTTTACAACTTTGGAGTAGGAATAAATATCACACAGTACACAATGGTATAGAAGCCAAAAATTAATATTATTTTGAGCAATTTCCACACAAAACCAGAAATAATTCATATTTAGCTCATGAATTTGGATTCTTGAATGAGGCGCGTTTTAATAGACTTGAAACCATCCGGTTAATGTTTGAATAGAATATGCCCATGATTGTCAGATATTTGGCCCAAATTGAAAACAATTTTGCGACATTGTAGTCAAATATCATTAAAAATACAAAGCGCTTTTTGTGATGTTTTAGAAAAATACAAACCTAAAATTGTACATGAATGGGGACCATTATTATACAAGAGGCCCCACAGTGACACCCATATTTGCGGCTTATTATGACGTATGGTCATTTGCAGTGTTGTGAGTCGGTAAATTACCGGTTAATTTACATGGTAAATTACCGGTAATTTACCGCCATCTTAATTTACCGTGGTAAAATATGGTAAAATAAGTAAAATATAAAATAAAAGGATTTATTTTTATTAAAACTTCTAATATTTTATAATATTGTTTTTGTTTGTTTGTTTTACATTAGATGACAATTTTATTTGCCATATTTGCACAACTTAGCTTGGAATAATGATTTTGTAGCTACCTACAATACATAATTACCCATACTTTACTATCTGCTATATAATACTTAAGTCGCAGTTTCAGTGATTGTGCATTCAGCCGACCAGCATGTTCTTGTGACTTGCATTGCAACTTGCAAGTAAATTTAACACTCATATAACTCAAGAAATAAAACAATAACACCTCAAAATTTCACTAAATTTTTAAATCTTATATTAAACCAGGCTAATGAAATTATGAAAGCAGCACCCCCAACCCATACCAATATTAAATTTCCATTCAGTCCTGACTCCTTTGATCATGGCTTGCCTATCTTGTGAGCTTTCTAAATGAAACTTATAAACATTAACCATATGGAAGTAATGCATTAACGAACTGTAGAAAACTCTGGTAAAATTTCCCAGATTTTTTGTCACAAATGTGAGTGAACTACCCTTTTGATTCATATCATTCAGAAAATAAATGCTATTTGTCTCTGCATTTACCAAAATGTTCCCTGTGTATTTTGAGTATATGCTGTAAAACATCATTGTTCATTCTACATTAAGTTTTAACACTCTTTAATGGTGATGATGAATGGTATAGTAAGCATCCTTGAAAATCTTAGATTTTTCAGATCCTAATATGAATTGTCAGGTTCATTACCATCAATCATGAGATACGGCCTAAGTGTGTCTACCATGAAAATGAAAATAAGTATGTGATTGCATAAAAACTGAATGTAGTTTTCTCAAATGCTATAATATATATCTACTCCCTCCTAGCTATCCCAGAAAATATACAGAACTAATATAATGTTTTGGAATTAAAAAATGTTATCTTGTTTTGCGAAATGAAACAGTTTAATCCTAATCTTTTAGTTAGTTCTAACTGGCAATTTAAATATTTGGCCAATTTGATGGGAAATGGGCAAAAAAATGCATGTTTTCTTGCAATTGTAGCCACAAAATTCTAAGACTTGGCACAAGTCTAAGCATTCAAAATCTTGAGTAAAGGCTAAGAAATAGTTCATAATTTGAATATTTTAAGTCATTTTTGATGATTGGTTATGAAGAAGATTAGAAAACCTGTCTTCCAAAAATTAGAATGCATAACTTGAATTTAGTCTTTGGGCTTGGTTGTCACAAAAAACACCCTAAAAACACATTGGCCCTTATTTCCAACAATTGACCAAATTATCTAGTAAAATTTTGACTCTTATTGGGAGTTAGAACAAAGTAAAGGATTAGGATTTAGCTATGTTTCATTCATCAAAACAAGATAATTAATATTTTGTTTAATTCCAAAAAATTAGTGCTGTATTTTTCTGGAATAGACAGGCTCTGTGTGTGTCTCTGTTTATGAGAGAAAACATGAAAACACTTTCTAAAATGTGCGTAAATACTAACATGACTTTTGATTCACTTCTTTTAACTTCAGCTTTGTTTATGAAGCTGATTTTCATCTGGAGAGGTGAATTCTACAAAACAGGACTGTGTACAAGTATCTATGTAGCTCTTAATTTGAAAAGAATTTAATTTTTATTTGTCATTTTAAAGCGCTTTTATAATTTACTTAATTTACTTATTTTACCATTTTTTACCGGTAATTTACCACCATTTTTAATTTACCGGTAAATTAACAACACTGGTCATTTGAACTGAGTACCAAGGTGGTCTGGGGGGGGGGGTTGCTCCCCCAAAAAGACAATTCCAATCTCACAAAAAAATGTCAACACCCTAAAACCAACCCCCTAAAAATTTATGATGCCCACCAAATTTTGTTTTTGTCTTTTCCCCCTCCTACAACTGACCCTGATACGCGACTGAACATGTAAACTACTTTTAACCGAAAGGATTTTTACAAAAACTACACGGCTGACACCCCCAGCGGGTTACCCCTTCTGTCATGGTGTGACAAAATATATATCATAATTATCATTATAAACCTATAGGCCTACTACATGTACAAAGCATGCTAAATACACTAATAGGGTATTTTGTTTGTACCGGGGTATTTAGCACCGGGGTATTGAATAACAATTGGCCGCGTGGTTAAAAACGTGATATTAAAGGTGCTGATTGGGATTTACTGCTCCATTAACGAAGATACTAAAGAAGTAGTTACTCGCCAGTTGCGCTTCAGAACAAGTCCGAAAAATACTAGTTTAAGATACGCGGCAGTTGCGGAGTAGTTACGGTACTAAAGAAGTAAGCTATGGTACTAAACTCCCGGGGGGGTACTCAGTACAAATGACCATACGGGGACGTGCCGCAAACATGGGTAGCATTTTCAGCCTTCTGGTATATAAATGACCCCTTTTTCAAAGCCTATTTTGGTATATGAATGGGTCATTTTTTCAAATTTTCTCAATTTTTTCGGAAAACAGCCCAATTTTTCCTTCATCTAGCTAAAATTTTCAAAATTTTCCCAAAATTTTGGGAAAATTCGTAAAAACTAAGACAATTTTGGGTAAATTTGGCCGAAAATTTTGACTTTTGGTACATCAATGGGTCCAGATTTCTTTAAAAGGGCTATTTCATTATAAATGACAACATTGAGTCCCAAAAGCGGTCAAAATTCAAACTCATTTATTTCATGCAAATTCATTATCATTTCAAATTTCAGATGGTGTGTCAATAATTCTCAAAATATTAGAGCGTCAAACCCTCAGGAACCATTAAAAAAATTAAATTGAATTTTTGCTGTGTAAAACATAGCTGCCGTCTGGAGGAGACATTTTTTTAAACAATTTAATACACAACTTTGAAAGAGTATATGTAACCAACATTGGGTTCATACTTATTCATATTTAGTCTGTAATAATTGTTGTATGTTCCTTTACACTTCAGTGTCTTAAATATGCCAGTTTCAATATAAAACAATTAGTAAATTGATACTAATCCAGATAAATGGTGCAAAATTACTACATATTTTTAAGGATAAACTTTATCTTCACATGAAAAATTCATGAAATAGTCATTTTGTCCTGCCCAATAGCTACACTGATGCATAAGTTAGTATTCTGCGTCAATCTGTTGTACTAGTCATGGAAAACCTAAAATAAAAGACCCTCCTGTGTCATTTGTTCTGGATAGGACACATTTTTAACACATAATAAAGCATACTTTAACTTTAGAAATAGCTGCATTAACAAGAAACTATCAATATTATTGCATAAAAGATCCCCAGCATTTAAAATCCACTTCAAACAGGGTTAATATTCTGGTTAAATTAGGAATATTGCAATTTTTAGCTAACCAAGTTCAATGCAGAATAATATCATATGTGTTCTCAACAACTGGACAATAATTTGAACACTAAAGTGGTTTGTAAGCATAATTTGCAATAAAATGCAAAAATTTCCTGTAGGTTTGGCTCTTTGAAATTTTTATTTTTTAGTTTGTTTACCAATTCATGGAAATGACATAATTGTGCTGGAGAGGACATTTGTTAAATTGCAAACAGAACCGTGGATACAGGCTTGCAAAAATGCAACAAATACCAAATCATGTGCCACCTTGGTAGAAGGAAGACCACTCTTCCTCTACAAATTTCACATTCTATGATATAACCCTTCTTATTTCAACAATTAGTAATTAACTTCAGTTCTGGAGAGGACAAATTTTAACGCGAACTGTGGTATCAAGAACAAGTGGTCTACTGTATGTAAAATAAATGAATTCCTCAATCAGTGCCCTGTCCCATCAATTGGTAATATAACACAGATTATACAGGTAGGGTAAGGGTTTATATTTCCTCTTTAATGTTAACAAAAATGGAGGCATGAATTGGAGAGGACACTCATTTTTTTATTTAACGCAAAATGCCAATTTTGCAAGAATCTCTGAATTTTAACATTTTGCACCAATTTTCACCATTCAACTTGCATGATGTTCCACACATATCATATTTTCATTGCAACAAGCACATTGCCATAGAATGTACCTAATTTTTCAAAGAATTAATTCAGAATACATGGGCAAAATGAAATGGGACTCCAAAATTGGGTTAAAATGTACCTTTTGGCAATTTTTTATACAAAAAATAGACAGAATTCTGTAAAAATGCTCATGTAGCTTGTAGTTTGTGGCATACTTAGAATTAAGTTAATAACACTGCATTATCACCCTAATTATATCAACCAGATATGATAAAAGCCATTTTTGTGAACGTGTCATTTATAATGAAATAGCCCAAAAATTGGTATATAATTTATGGGTCTACTTCCAAAATCTCAGCGGCACGTCCCTACCAAAACCAAACTTGGGTACCCCCCCGGACTAAACTATAGTAAGGGGCTGGCATTTTCTTCGGAAGGGGGGGGTCACAAATATGTCGGTGACCGGAGTCAATTTTTTTATGACCCCCCCTATCGCGGGCAAAAATTTTTTACGACCCCCCCTATCGCGGTCGAAAAAATTTTATGACCCCCCCCCTTCCAACTACACAGACTCAAGAAAAATTATTCATTGCGGAACTAAGGCGCGGCGCGTCAAAACTTAAAAAGTGAAGAAAGTGTGTGGAGCGCGGTAAAATTTTTATTGTAAGTGTAAAGAAGGCGCGCGGAGCGTGTAAAAATTTTGCATAGATTGTACGCACATTTCGACTGTGAAGTTAAAGAATGCGTGCGCAGCGCGCGAAAATTTTCAGTCACCAACCAGCCCTAAATAATTCTATAACCCCCCTATTTTGGGTGTTAAAAAATTATAACCCCCTATTTTTGGTCTGAAAATTCTATGACCCCCCAGTATATTTGTGACCCCCCCCCCTTCCGAAGAAAATGCCAGCCCCCGAAGTTACGCGGGATTTGGTGCACTCAGCGGTAAATGTTGAAAGAATACTTTTTTGTTCATTACTTTTTACACCTTTTCGACTGTGATTCTACGTGGGTCTTTATTTGTGCAACATTGGGGTCTACGGTATGTTATTTAATTTTATATAAGAATTGGCAAAATAAACATTTTAATTATAGTTGGGAAATAGGTCAATATAATTCAGGGCTGGCCATATATTGCCAAATTCTAGTAAATTCATTTACCGACTTGGATGGAAAATACCTGGGAATACCAACATATACCACAGAGATGTCATTCAAAACCATGGCTCCGTGAAAAACACCTGAAATAATGTAGGCCTACACATTTGGATAAAAAGTCCCAAAATGGGCTGAAGATAATTAAAACTTAGTGCGGACATTTGGACTTTACAAAAGAAGGAATTCAGGCATGAGAAGGAAAAGTGACATTACTGGTTAGTGGTTACTGGGATTTACTTGTGAACATTGAAATTACTAGTAATACGGGTTTGGCAATACTTTATATTTTAGAAATATAGTTTTGTTCATGTTTAAAACAGATTTTCATAATTTCTTATCAAATAATTTCAATACATTTTAGAAAATGCCACTCATCCAAAACAGGTATATTCCGTATAATCAAATTAACATTTCTTTAATCTGTGAGTGATGTGTGCCTGTGACAAGAAGTTACACAGTAAAAAGCAGGATCTTTGGTAAAAGTCAAAACATTATTTCACTAACTATACCAAAAAAAATATTACCGCGGGTAGGCCTACCCTTCCCATCTAATATTATCGTAGGCCCCTACTGCTGGTATTCTTGGAGTGATACAGTATAAGATTTTTAAAATGTCCCAAGTGAAATATAATACGGTATACAATTTTGCTTGGACGTTGCTACATCTATGCTAATCGGCATAAGATGCATTTAGGGAAGAGTATATAAGTCCACTTTTTACATCAAAGCCAAATTATACGCAAAAACAGGTCCGTTTCCCAAAATCCAAACGCCTTCCTTCCTTCCTTCCTGGGGAATCCTGGATGCCATTAATTATACCGCTGCCCACCCAGTAAATTATTTTACCTAATTTGAGGGCAAAAATAAATTAAATTGCCAACCCAGTAAATTATCCTTATTTACATGCCATGGCCCATGCCCAGGGCAGCTATATTTAGGGGGCTGGCATTTTCTTCGGAAGAGGGGGGTCCCAAATATGTCATTGTCAGTGACCGGAGTTAATTTTTTCTGACCCCCCTATTTTGGGCAAAATTTTTTTATGGCCCCCCCCCTCCCGGGTCGATCATTTTTTTAACCGCCCCCCCCACCTACACAGACTCGAGACAAATTATTCATTGCTGGAACTAAGGCGCGGAGCGCGCCAAAACTCAATAGAGAAGAAAGTGCGTGGAGCGCGCTAAAATTTTTATCGTAAGTGTATTTAAGAAGGTGCGCGGAGCGGGTAACATTTTGCATACCCATATTATAGACAGTTAGATTGTGCAAACATTTTGATTGTAAAGTCAAAGATTGCGCGCGCAGCACACAAAAGTTTGGAGTCACCAGCCTATAACCCCCTAATTTAAGTGTTAAAACAATCATAACCCCCTATTTTTGGTCTGAAAATTCTATGACCCCCCTGTATTTTTGGACCCCCCCTTCCGAAGAACATGCCAGCCCCCGCCCGGGCCCCGGCCCTAGGTTTAAGTTGAAGTACCGTCGTTGCTATCGCAGGCAGGCCTACCTCACATGCTCAGTTTGTTCGGCTCAAAATTAAAAGGGGACTGTACACAAATGGTAAAAATTAATATTTGATGGAAAAGAAAAATACTAATCTGTTTTTTAAGGAAATGTTACAACATGGTTTTAACAGAACTTAATTTTGCGGCTCTGGTTTTAAGCTTACTTACCTCCATACGTCATCTGCCGTGTATTTCGTGTACCGACATTCACTGCATTTAATGAGGAAACATCTCCGAAAGAGAAAATAGTGCAGTAAATTGTTAGTTTCTTTCGGCTGTAATTATCATAATTATAAATATTTTACACGTTTAACAGCGTTTTAAAAATACATAGTGTTTAAACGCGCTTTTTTTGTCGATAATATAAAAGTAAATTATGTGGTTTTTTTTAAAGACTTAGTCGCGGAGGAAAAACGTATGAATATGTGAACTGCATCGATTATAATACTATACTCATAATAACTTATGAATATTTAATTACATGACGTATTTTATTTAAAAATGCAGCGTCCGATTGCATTTTAACCATTGCATAGTTCCAAAACACAAAATGTTTCGAATTATCTCTTTTTTTATGACATTAGGGTTCCCTCTGAAGTTGAAAAAGATTTTTTAATAATTTTGTAAGGGTGCCCTAGGGGTTAAAAATAGCCTGACCAAAGTTACCCCGCATTTGGGGCAACTTTGGTCAGAGTAGGCCTGACATTCCATGAAGAAATTTTTTTTTTTAAATGATCTTCGCTGTATATGGGCAAGTTGTTGTTTTTTGTGACATTTGACCCCTTGCAAAATTAATCAAGCACACATTCTTGCTCACAAATATCGATTTTTATTTTTCTGAAAAAATGTTTAAAAAATGCTAATTTTTGGTCAAAAATCACGATTTTTTCGTAAATTTAGAGGAAATTTGACATAAGCCGCTATTATTTCTTCCAAATATTTTTCTTAACAAATTGACACCAAATATGACTAAAAACAATATTGCTGTACGAAAATATGAATATTTAAAAAAATATATTTGACCGACCAATATTACCCCGCTGACCGAAGTTACCCCATTTTACGGTAGCTATCTACTGCTGATACTGGTATTGATGAAGTAGCTTTCTACTGCTGATACTGGTATTGATGAAGTAGCTATCTACACCTGATACTGGTACTGATGAAGTACCGTAAAATGGGGTAACTTCGGTCAGCGAGGTAACTTTGGTCGGTCAAATATATTTTTTTAAATGATCATATTTTCGTACAGCAATATTGTTTTTAGTCATATTTGGTGTCAATTTGTTAAGAAATATATTTGGAAGAAATAATAATCGCTCATGTCCGATTTCCTCGAAATTTACGAAAAAAACGGGATTCTTGACCAAAAATGAGCATTTGTGAGCAAGGATGTGTGCTTGATAAATTTTGCAAGGGGTCTAATGTCACAAAAAACAACAACTTACCCACAATGTAATACTCTGACCAAAGTTGCCCCAAATGCGGGGTAACTTTGGTCAGGCTATTTTTAACCCCTAGGACACCCTTACAAAATTATTAAAAAATCTTTTTCAACTTCAAGGTGTAGAAGGGAACCCTAATGTCATAAAAAAAAGAGTTAATTAGAAATATAATTGGTTTTGTTTGGAAGCATTGGTTTAAAACCTCTGAAAAGTGCCCAAAGTTACCCCATTTTACGGTAGCTATCTACTGCTGATACTGGGGATTGACGAAGTAGCTATCTACTGCTGATACTGGATTGATGAAGTAGCTATCTACTACGATACTGGTATTGATGAAGTAGCTATCCACTACTGATAATGGTATTGATGAAGTAGCTATCTACTGCTGATATTGGTATTGATGAAGTAGCTATCTACTACTGATACTGGTATTGATGAAGAAGTTATCTACTGCTGATACTGGTATTGATGAAGTAGCTATCTACTGCTGATACTGGATTGATGAAGTAGCTATCTACTACGATACTGGTATTGATGAAGTAGCTATCCTCTACTGATAATGGTATTGATACAGTAGCTATCCACTACTGATAACGGCATTGATGAAGTAGCTATCTACTGCTGATACTGGGTATTGATGAAGTAGCCATCTACTGCTGATACTGGTACTGATGAAGTAGCTATCTACTGCTGATACGGGTATTGATGAAGCAGCGGTGTACTGGTATTGATGAGGTAGCTATCTACTGCTGATACTGGTATTGCTGAAGTAGCTATCTACTACTGATACTGTTATTGATGATGTAGCTATCTACTACTGATATTGGTATTGATGAAGTAGCTATCTACTACTGATACTGATATTGATGAAGTAGCCATCTACTGCTGATACCGGTATTGATGAAGTAGCTATTTACTGCTGATACTTGTATTGGTGAAAACAAAAAATTTTTTTAAGTTCCAAAACCTTTATCATACAGCTTCAAATGTGTAAAAAAAAAAATTTAAAAAAAAAAAAAAATGCCGGCTGACCTATCCATTTTTTTTTTTATGTTACGCCAATCAAACAATATTTTAGGCGTAACTGCTGATACCGGTATTGATGAAGTTGCTATCTACTGCTGATGCTGGTATTGGTGAAATAGCTACCTACTTCTGATATTGGTATTGATGAAGTAGCTATCTACTGCTGATATTGTTATTGATGAAGTAGCTATCTACTACTGATATTGGTATTGATGAAGTAGCTATCTACTACTGATACTGGTATTGATGAAGTAGCCATCTACTGCTGATACCGGTATTGATGAAATAGCTATTGGTATTGATGAAGTAGCTATTTACTGCTGATACTTGTATTGGTGAAAACAAACAAAAAAATTTTTGAAGTTCCAAAACCTTTATCATACAGCTTCAAATGTGTAAAAAAAAAATTAAAAAAAAAAAAAAAAATGCCGGCTGACCTATCCAAATTTTTTTATATTTTTTATGTTACGCCAATCAAACAATATTTTAGGCCTAACTGCTGATACCGGTATTGATGAAGTTGCTATCTACTGCTGATGCTGGTATTGGTGAAATAGCTACATACTTCTGATATTGGTATTGATGAAGTAGCTATCTACTGCTGATACTGTTATTGATGAAGTAGCTATCTACTACTGATATTGGTATTGATGAAGTAGCTATCTACTACTGATAACCCCTAGGACACCCTTACAAAATTATTTAAAAATCTTTTTCAACTTCAAGGTGTAGAAGGGAACCCTAATGTCAAAAAAAAAAAAGAGTTAATTAGAAATATAATTGGTTTTGTTTGGAAGCATTGGTTTAAAACCTCTGAAAAGTGCCCAAAGTTACCCCCATTTTACGGTAGCTATCTACTGCTGATACTGGGGATTGACGAAGTAGCTATCTACTGCTGATACTGGATTGATGAAGTAGCTATCTACTACGATACTGGTATTGATGAAGAAGTTATCTACTGCTGATACTGGTATTGATGAAGTAGCTATCTACTGCTGATACTGGATTGATGAAGTAGCTATCTACTACGATACTGGTATTGATGAAGTAGCTATCCTCTACTGATAATGGTATTGATACAGTAGCTATCCACTACTGATAACGGCATTGATGAAGTAGCTATCTACTGCTGATACTGGTATTGATGAAGTAGCCATCTACTGCTGATACTGGTACTGATGAAGTAGCTATCTACGGCTGATACGGGTATTGATGAAGCAGCGGTGTACTGGTATTGATGAAGTAGCTATCTACTGCTGATACTGGTATTGATGAAGTAGCTATCTACTACTGATACTGTTATTGATGATGTAGCTATCTACTACTGATACTGGTATTGATGAAGTAGCCATCTACTGCTGATACCGGTATTGATGAAGTAGCTATTTACTGCTGATACTTGTATTGGTGAAAACAAAAAAATTTTAAAGTTCCAAAACCTTTATCATACAGCTTCAAATGTGTAAAAAAAATTTAAAAAAAAAAATTGCCGGCTGACCTATCCATTTTTTTTTTTTTATGTTACACCAATCAAACAATATTTTAGGCGTAACTGCTGATACCGGTATTGATGAAGTTGCTATCTACTGCTGATGCTGGTATTGGTGAAATAGCTACCTACTTCTGATATTGGTATTGATGAAGTAGCTATCTACTGCTGATACTGGTATTGATGTAGTAGCTATCTACTACTGATACTGGTATTGATAAAGTAGCTATCTACTGCTGATACTGGTATTGACGAAGTAACTATCTACTGCTGATACTGGTATTAACGAAGTACCTCTCTACTACTGATATTGGTATTGATGTATAGTATAGCTATCCTATCTACTGGTGATGAAGTAGTCATTTACTACTGATACCGGTATTGATGAAGTACTACTGCTGATACTGGTATTGATGAAGTAGCTGTCTACTGCTGATACTGGTATTGATGAAGTAGCTATCTACTGCTGATACTGGTATTGATGTAGTAGCTATATACTACTGATACTGGTATTCATGAAGTAGCTGTCTACTACTGTTATTGGTATTGATGAAGTAGCTATCTACTGCTGATACTGGAATTGATGTAGTAGCTATCTACTACTGATACTGGTGATGAAGTAACTATCTGCTGGTGATACTGCATTGCATGGTATTGATGAAGTACCTATCTATTACTGATATTGGTATTGATGAAGTAGCTATCTACTGCTGATATTGGAATTGATGTAGTAGCTATCTACTACTGATATTGGTATTCAAATGAAGTAGCTATCTACTGCTGATACTGGTGATGAAGTAACTATCTGCTGGTGATACTGCATTGCATGGTATTGATGAAGTACCTATCTATTACTGATATTGGTATTGATGAAGTAGCTATCTACTGCTGATATTGGAATTGATGTAGTAGCTATCTACTACTGATATTGGTATTCAAATGAAGTAGCTATCTACTGCTGATACTGGTGATGAAGTAACTATCTGCTGGTGATACTGCATTGCATGGTATTGATGAAGTACCTATATATTACTGATATTGGTATTGATGAAGTAGCTATCTACTGCTGATATTGGAATTGATGTAGTAGCTATCTACTACTGATATTGGTATTCAAATGAAGTAGCTATCTACTGCTGATACTGGTGATGAAGTAACTATCTGCTGGTGATACTGCATTGCATGGTATTGATGAAGTACCTATCTATTCCTGATATTGGTATTGATGAAGTAGCTATCTACTGCTGATACTGGTATTGATGAAGTAGCTATCTACTGCTGATTAAGTAGTCATCTACTGCTGATACTGGTATTGATGAAGTACCGGTAGCTGTCTACTGCTGATACTGGTATTGATGAAGTAGCTGTCTACGTCTGATACTGGTATTGACGAAGTAGCTATCTACTGCTGATACTGGTATTAGTCACTGTTCACTGATACTCATTTGGGTGTAAAATTGGTGTAGATGGCGTTGTCATGGAACTGTCTTCTCTTTGAATTATAGAAGCCTAATATGAAATGTAATACAAAATTTTGCAATGCAAGAAATTGCTGAAAATAATGAAAAAGGGTCAATTTTTGCCCAAAATGACCAATAACATTATCATTCTAATGAATTTCAAGAGGTCAAAAACCAACCATTTTTTATAGGCTTAGATCACTATATATTTTGATTGACCTTTTTGATCAAAACATCCATCTCAATAAATTCATATACTTTCATATGAATACCGGTAATTTTTCAAAGAAATTCCCGTGCAGGCCTAAATATGTTAAAATCTTATTAAGTTTTTTCAAAACTACAAATAAAAAATGACATGACCCATTAATCAAATGTAGGCCTATTGAAATACGCGATGATTTGGTTCAGTTCAGTTTATGTCACCTTTAAATAATTTTTACAATGTAAAGCAAAATCATACGGTAGGAGACCAAACAGAGCAGAGCTCGACCATTATTACAATCTTTACAATATTAAGTTAACATTCAGGACGAAACACAATCAAAAGACGTATAGGACATAATTATGTGCAGACAAAGCCTGGACAGGACACGTGAGACAGACAATGTTGGCTATGGTTTAAGATTACCTAATATAGGCCTACATAATAATAATAATAATAATAATTTTGAGATTACATGAAACATTACACAAACTAACGAGATTATTTATAACGAGATAATAACTCAGACTTGTACTTATTTTTTAAGCTTATCAGACTAAGTGAATTTTTGGTATTTAAACTAATAGGCCTATTGTTCCAGTGTCGTCTAACAGTGTTACGGGCTAAATCATGATTTTATTCATAGGTATGGAATGTCTTGTATTCTGTTCATCAGTAAGTTTCTCCTCCATTTAGACAGATTTAGTTTCAAAGAAATTTGTATGCCCCCCTGACAGAAAATGAAAGAAAAAAAGTGCCCCTCTGACAAAAAATGAAAGCCAAAAATCAGGAGGGCAAAGAAAAGAAAAGGTGCAAGGAGCCCCTTTTCTACCAAAATTCAGCACGATCATGGGCCAAAATAGTATAAAATACAATTGCGAGCTAGCGCACATTGTAAAGATAAAGCCATTTCCATCCTGGGCGAATAGTGTAAAATACCAAGTTCTGCGCGCTATAATCCTACATCGTCCCAATAAATCCTTTTTTGAAGCTTGAAGACAGTCTCTATGTATTGTATGATGCAACTGTAATTGTTTTCGTCTGTGCCCCCGAAATCTTAGTTTTCCTCCCCCACCACCACCAAAAAAGCTGGCTGCGTATTAAGGAGGCTGTGTACTCTCAGACATGCATGTAGTAAAAGTGCAATAACTTTGTAATTATTCGCGCAAGACATATAAAAGTATACATTTTTATGAAGACAAGACATCAATAAATCTTAATATAAATACAGATTTGGGGTAAAAACAACAGAAGAAAATGACAAAAAAGTGAGTTTTTGGCAATATTTGTACATCATAACAAAAAAACACTCTTTCCAAAATATTTTATTTTGTTTTTAGCTCAATCTTGAGGCTCCATTCCAAAAACGGGTTTTTTGTTGTTTTGATATTGGGCTTATTTTTGAGATATTGACCATATAAGGCATCAAATTGAACTTTTAAAATTCACAAACGCCTATTTGCACAAAATGATGCCTAAAATCGGAAATAGACCAAAATATAAAAAATGAGAAAACCGTTTCTTGAGTCGATCATGCTTTTTACGAAGATCATATTTGCTTACCTATTATAGATGCTGTATTTATTGAGTTATCGTGTACCTAAACCGCGTTAACCGTCATTTTACCGAGAAAATGAACATTGAAATAATGGCCGTTGAAGTTTAAAGTGGTCACATTTTGCACTTTCATCGAATCTCGCAGGAGAATGCGGCAGTTTTTATTTTTCTACCTTACATTACATAAACATCGGGTAAATCCACGGCCCCTTGAGAAGTTTGAGCGAAATCCATTCATAACTTGATATTTAAATCGGGGGAAAGAACTTGAAAAAAACCCCACATTTTATCAGCTAAAACGGAGCCATTTGACCACTAGGTTTTTGTGCTTCCGTGGTGTTTCCATAAGATGCGCCGCGCATGCAGCTAAGCGTCGCGTATGCGTAGCGTATTTGTGCGTTAACAAATTGCGCGATACGCAACGCCATGCGTTGTTGCTCGCGAGTAACCTGCTGGTACAACATTTTCTTTCCTTTTCAATTTCAAACACGAGTAGAATAGTGACATAAAATCCTTAAAATATTGCAGTTGGAGTTTACAAATCTGGATTTTCATTCCTTGTATTTATAAAAAACATAACAAAGAACAAACATAAGTAAAAAAAACTCAATGATTTTGCGAAAGAAACAATGTTTAGAGTACACAGAGCTCTGCCTTAATTAATCAGCACCAACTGTCAACTCAAGGAGACGTGGGTGATGACGTATTTTAATGAATATTCATTACCTTCGATATTATGAATAGTAACGTAACTTGTGAATGAAAAGTAGTTCCGGTCGCGGTTGTTTTGATTTTTGCGTTTTTTGACGTTTGTGTGGTACAATTTTCGTTAAAATATCATCCAATCCTGTGAAGAAAATTTTGCTTTTCTGTATCAAATGAAATTCATATTATATACGGTAGTTCCAGTGACTCTAGAATCTTGTGACGTTTTCGTAATATAGCAAAGATTAAGAGGAAGCTTTGGGTAAGACAAGCTGCCATGGCTGCATAATTTTGCACCTCATGTTTTTTTTACCAAATTGAGAATGTGATTGTTTTTATGGTTAAAGCAGGCCTTGTCTTTTCAGAATTGCTGGGGAGTGACAAATCACTCTCCTCAAACCTTGTGAGGATGAGGTGAACTGAATTTTAATCACTTGTATTATATTACACCAAACAAATTTAGGCGAGCTGGTGATAAAAAGCTCTCTTCACTTCAGCTAATTATTTTAGACTAGTGATCGCTCTCACTTGCCTCAACAAAAGACAAGGCCTGTTAAAGTCGTCTCAGGGACACATACATTGATAAAGCGCAGTTGCACCAATACGCATTTGGCATAGCATGACTGTGACCATGCACCAGAGATGCCAATCTTCAGATTTAAATCGAATTCCGATTTTTTGTATATTTCCAAAAAAAATCAGATTTTCTAAAAAAAAAAAAAAAAACAATTTTTTTTTTTTTTTTTTTTTTTTAAATTTTCAAAACATATTTTTGGCCAAAAAAGCAAGTTATAGGCCCTAAATTACTTGTTATTCAAGGTTGGAAACCATGGAAATACTGCTATTTCAACAACAAAAATTGCCAATTTTATTTTACAAAGTTGGATAAAGTTGTACATTTTGATTACTTTTGCTTCTATTGAACAGTCAGGAACACATTGAATTAATATACATTAGTATATTCAGTAGAAGTAAAAGTAATTAAAATGTACAACTTTATCCGACTTTGTAAAATAAAATTGGCATTTTTTTGTTTTTGAAGTAGCAGTATTTCTATGGTTTCCAACATTAAATAACAAGTAATTTAGAAGCATATAACTTTTTTTTAACCAAAAATATTTTTGAAAATTTAACAAAAAAACAGGGGGTCAAAATTTGATGAATCATCGCTTTTATATTACGCATTATATATATGGTCATGTTTTTTATACTGGGACCCTAAAAAAGGTGGTGCTGTCACATTTTGCTAAATCATTTTGTCTACTTATTCCTATATTTTTGCTAAAATTCATCATGAACAAATGGTTTTGGTCTTATTTTGAAGATAAATTATTAATCTAATGAATTAATAACAAACACAATTAAACAAATGTATTAATTAATTACAACAGCTTAATTAAGTTAATTAGTCAGGGGTGGTGCCGGAAGTGGAGGAGCCGGAAGCGGAGGAGCTCTGTGTAATTCCAATGGGAAGTTGATGTTCATTAATAAAATTTATGCACTTTGTTGCCTAGTAGAAGTAAAAATGCATTTGCATAATGTTAATCTTATTTTTTTAACTTTCTATAACTATAATTACCTAGTTAATCTTAATATACTTAGTAATTAAGGATTTAACAAGCTTTTAATTAATGCAGTGGAATGTGGGTCATACAATACAATGGGCTTTTTTGCATGCATACATGCATATGAAATAAATTTCAATATTGTTTTATCTTTGAAATATAAAATAAATCTTCTCAAAGGAGATTATTACAGTCAAAGGATTTAATCTGATGACATATTGATCTCTGGTTATTGTTACATAGTTTATTGATGTAGGCTAATTGTGCATGTATATGCATACATGTACATGTACCTTTGTTACTAATTATTCACTGTATATTGATTTTTGGAACACCCTATACCCCCCCCCCCCCCCCATATAGGAATTGGATATTTAAATTTGATATTATAGCAATTCTGTAAACTATTTTGAATATATTTTCCAAATTTAATGGCACTTAGGGAAATTTTACATAAATTAACAAATTTAATTTACAACTTTTTTTCACACCCTGTATAACACAATGGGCTTAACAAATATAGTGCAAACTATATATTTAATGAAAGGACTAACTGTGTACATTCCAAATATCAAGTTCATTTTCCAATTTAATATACTATGTAGAAATATTGGAGTTGTAAAGAAATTTAATTTTTTCAGTATTTTTCAATGGAATCACCCTGTATATTTTTTGGTACACCCTGTATACCCACTCAAACTTTACAGATTAGCAATCATGATAGTATATGCTTTCTAAAAATGTATACTTTTACTAGTTTGGGTGAAAACTTTTTGAAATATAATCAGAAATACAAAAAAGGAGTTGATTTTTGACAAATTGCAAGATGTGACACAATTGGGTCCCACCTCAAAAAACATGACCATATCCATTTCAGCCATGTAGGCCATGTTATTAGGCAAAAAAATACTTTGGAAAATGTCTCTCATGTACAAAAGTATAGGAAACTGAACATTTAAAACCACTTTTTTGGGATGAAGGAAGCATTTTTTCAAAAAAGTCTAAAACTGGTTTTTATGTTAAAAATGGCCTTTTGGGGTGCTAATTCTGCTAAAATTGCCTGGGCTTAGGTACCTAATTTGCATATTTTATGGTATAATTTTGAGAAAACAAGCCTTGAAGAATATTACATGTATAATAGATAGTCTTCAATACTGCTATCTAGGCTTGTTTTCTCAAAAGAACCTTATTTTTTAATCCATTTGAATGTAATTTTACCCTCAGAAATGGTGTCTCCTGCAGTGTAAAATGTGTAGAAACCCTCTGGCTTTGGGGCTTCAGCCCCTCCTTCCCCACAGGGCTTTACCCCTGGACCCCACCAGGGCCCTTAAGCTGGCCCCTGGACCCCGGCCGTGGGGGCGAGACTTCAGTCGCTTCGCTCCCTACGTTCGCAAATTTCAGATTTTTTTTTCATAACCCATTGGCATCTCTGATGCACACTGTCACTGATGCATGCGATTTAATTTTCTCGTACGTTTGTAAATTGTAATTGACTGAATGGGAATTGTTTTTTGCACATTGTATTTTCTACACATCATGCATGATCATGCATGCATGATGATGTCATGTACAGTCTGCATTCATGCTTTATGTTAATTATATCTGTTCCTTTTATGGGCGATCCTGACTTTTAGACCACCCGAGCTATAATAAGGTACAAATTGCAAATTTATCGTATATATTAAACTTTCGCAACAAGGTAAAAACATGTTTTCAACTGTACAAACATACCTTAAATTCCATCAAACAAGCTTTATTTTGTTCCAAAATTCTCGTTTTTATAGCTATTTTTGACGTAAGAACTGGTAACAAAACCGGTAATGCCAGCTCCGAAGTTTTCGGGTAGCACAAGCGTTTGATGTACGCTCGTTTTGACGGTAATTTACGCTAGTCGCTAGCGTATCATGCATTTTCAAGCGCGTTGGACGTCATTTTACTGACTGACGCAATTCTGCATTTATACAAGATGGCGAATTTCTCGAAAAACGTGATGTATTTTACCCCGTAATTTCCCTCATTACTCAAAGCCCTGCCCTCTTTCACAATATTTTAGCTTCTTGGATATCATCCGAAACATAGATTAGTAATATTAGGTACATTTGTAGGTCACTGTATTTTTAAAGATTTTTAGATGATTTTTACGATGAAAAAATGGATGTTTTAAGCTTCTTTTTGAAAATTGGTTTTAACTTGTTAAAAAATGGGTAAAAATCGTTTGTAGCTTGTTGGATATTTTTGCTTAATAGTTTAAAGCTTGACTCCTTAAGCTTGTTAGAATATTAAACCTTGATGAAATAGTAATATTTGAGCCCTATATAGCGCAGGTGGTCTAAAAGTCAGGATTGCCCTTTTATGCATTACAACCGCGTATATGCGCGCGACGTAAAGCGTGTGCAGGACCTTGCTGGAGGGCTAGCACTATGCTTAATTTGTAAAAGGAATTCGGCAAAATATGATAATAATATTGTTCGTCAATACGCGGATTTAGGGTTTCTCTACCGGAAATCAATTTGTGCCGAAATTCCTTCCCACAACGCAATAAGCATTAATTGCATAACAATAGATAGGCCTACAGTTCGGAGGTTACAATCAACATCAATGTTGATGTTCTATTCTATTGTTTGGCAAGTGTTGTAATTCGCTGGTATCATTTCAGGCGGTCTTGTTGGCACGAGTAGGCTGACAAGAGAGTGGGACTTATTATGTTTGCTTCTGGTTGTCGTTGAGGTTGGTTTCACTTCTAAAAGTCACAGTTCAAAATAAAGCGAGTAGAGGCACAGGTTGCTGTGAGAACAATGCCCCAACGTACGGACATGCGAAAGCCTCGATTATTGAGAGTGCCACAGTTCAGATTGGTTAAGAGCCAGTCTCCCTTATTATGTACATGAATAAGGGGGGTTGTGATACAAAAAAAAAAATAGAATTGTCTCCAGTGTTCGATTTAGGGGTTTTACATGCACAAATGCATGTAACTTTGGCTCTGTGCATGTAGAATTTTGCCTGTGCATGCAAAATTTTGTGTTATTCAGCCCATTTTGAGGAAAAAATCAGAGTTGTGCATGTAAATTTTATTTTCTAAATCGAACCCTGATTGTCTCTAAAAAATAATTTTGGTACATATTAGCACCAACAACTCGCATGTAAAATTTGAGCGTGCACAGCGCCCTCGTTCAGCTTAAAAAAATTCTTGAAATTTCAGCCTCTCTGAGCCTTACTTGCAAATGGTAAACTTTGGAGGTGCATAACATTGTGCGCCATCATCATCCCAACCTGCATTTTGCATTTTTTTAAAGTGGTCATGTGTCTTATGGTGGAACCCCAAAATACCTGGTGGCGTTACATTTTTCTCTCCTCTCTCTGATTTAACTTGTTGTCACAAAGCTATTCTTGGTCCAATTGCATCAAGTTTGGGCTCATTATACAGCTTGATTATTCTAATTTACAAATATGTTTCACAATTTGGAATTCAAATTTGATTAATTAGTGAAAAAAATTAAAATGGTAACGATGATAAACCTGGTGGATAAGTGGTAGAGGATAAGTGGTAGAGGAGTATACACAATCTCTATGGCAAATGCTTTGAAGACACGACATCTATTTGAATTTTAAATTTTATCACTGTCAAATTGTGTGATATACATGGTCGCATGTCATAAGTTGGGTACAATTTCCATTACATGGTCAAAAATGACAAAAAATTTATTTTTTGATATGTTGTATATATTGAAAACCTCTAATAATTAACACCATTTTTAACCTTATCACATGCTTAATTTTTAAGATAATGCTTAATTACTAATTAATTAATACACAGGCGTCTATGTAAATCTCAATTTTCAAATGCATTTTTCTCAAATCGGACCTCAATTACAAAAATGACTGTAAAATTTTTATTTCATGCAAGAATGTCATCAGATTTGGAGGATATGGTCTCAATACATTAATGCTTCAAATGAACTATTTAAAATAATTGTATGTATGTTAATTACATTGTGAAGGTCAATGACCTTTTTACGAGTAATTAGCAAGACGGTTATTCTATTATTAAGGAAATTATTATCAAGAAGAGAAATGTACATTAGCATGTTGCTAAAAATACTGAAATTCAACTAGGATTTCATTAAAAATGAAAAAAAGGAACATATAACCATTTAAGGTGGTACTACACCCCTTGATAAATTTGTGACTATTTTTTGCATTTTTCTCAAAAAATAATAACACATTGGTAACAAAAGTGATGTAAATTATAGGGGTATTATGAATCAAGTTACTGCACTGGAATTTCAGTGACTCAAGACAAACTGTATACTTTATTTATGATAAGAGGTACCGCTAGAATGCCCGGTGGGTTCAGTTTGTATTTAAAGGTAGCTAGGACATATGACCGTTCCAGGATTTGAAAAGGACCCCTATTTCACGGGGAATCGAGGACATTTGCAGCAATTTTACCCCTATTTTGCACTTAAATCAAGGAAAATTTGCCCCAAATACCTCCCCTATTTTTATCATTTTGAGGACGATTTTCATTTCACCCCCTTATCATGAGGAATCAAGGACATTTTTCCGAAATAAATACCCCTATTTTTACCATTTCAAGGACGCTTTTGAATTCCCCCCCCTATTTCACGGAGAAATGAGGACAATATAAAAAAAAAAAATACCCTATCAATTTTTGTGTGGAACTACTAAAAAACGGACAGAAAAAGTACAAAAAACAAAAACTGTGGCGGTAAAACGCGGACGAAAATACACCCTATTTTTCATTTCAAGGACAATTTTGCTCCAAAACACCCCTAATTTGGACAATCCCGAACAATTTTGTCCTCGAAAATTCCGCGGACATTTCCTGAAAAGTATCCCTAATTGGAACCATCATGTGTACACATTGTCAGTGAAGACTGAACCCACCGGGCTAGAATGTACCTTATTTCTTAACTGATATAATGAACCCTTTGTCTTGAATCACTAAAATTTTGGTGAAGTATATTGGATTCCTTGCCCTAATAATATACATAACTTTTGTTACCAATGTGTACACAAAATGTAGTAATTTTGTTGTTACTTTTTGAGAAAAATGCAAAATTAGTCACAAAATTTATCAGGGGGTGTAGTACCACCTTAAGTTGTCAGTAATTGTTTTAGTTGTACAAATTCAACATTCAAAGCTGTCAATGCATCATACCCTCACTAGATTTGAAAAAGTAACCAGTGCTGACATGTGAATTTTCACATAGGTCCTATTGCACACTCCCGCATCCGCCTGCTCCACATCCGCCTGCTCCTCCACCCCTGGCATTTTTCATTTCAACTGATGTGATTTTTTTACTGAATAATGTATAATTATATGCTTCAGTAGATTGAAAGAGTATAAAATTAGGCTTAAAATGAGGTATAAACCACTGCTGTAGGATATGGGGTTACGGAAAGCCAATCAAATTTGTATCACAATTTTCAGAAAAGTGTAATCCCTCCACCCTTTTTGCATACCCAACTTATGACATGCGACCACATGCAAATCATACCCCAAATGAAAGCTTGTTCATTCATTATTCATATTCAGGTATTAATTTTATCTAATTGTGTTTACAAGTATTCACTGAGAACCGCAAGTCACAAGAACCGCAATTTTTTCCTATTCACTTACACACAAATGCCAACATTTTCAGTCACAACATGCGTTTTGGCTTTCAATTGTTGTATCTTGAGAACTATACACCCTAAGATAGGAAAAGTATACATTTTTGGAAAGATTTTTACCCCAGGAATCTAAATATGCAGTTAAAATAAATGTAGGATACACTCTAAAGAAAATATTTTCGAAAATGTAATCAACATTTGGTGCATGAAGTTACGTATATTTTCGCACCCTGTATCACCACTTTGGTCAGTCATAACATAGCAAAAGTATACATTTTATTAAAGCTCATAGTGTGGCCTGTCACAAAATTAAGATTTCATTTGAGGTATTCCATATCAGTAGCAAATGCAATAAATTACAAATTTTCTAGCAAAATTAAATTTTTTCATGATATCACCCTATATATTTTCTTACACACCCTGTATACCAACTTCAATTTTGCATAGTTGGATTCCTTGGAACATAAGCTTTCCAAAAATGTATAGTTTGGCTAGTGTGAGATGTATAGTTTTAGATATAATCAATTTTAAGTGAAAAGGAAGACAAATGATCAAAATTAGTGCTTGTAACGCAAATGTGTCCCACCATATGACACACGACCAAGTACCAAATGGTTACATTACAAAAACCAAGAAAAAAAATTGGGATCTTGATGGCGCACAAAATCAGCAAATCCAATGATTTGATGAAAAGCGCCCTCGTGCAAACTTTAAAGCATCATAACGGGCTGCGCCATCAAGATCCCAAGTCCGAACAAGTTTGAAATTAAAGACCTCCATGGCAAGTTTCATTTTTCAGCAAAATTTTTGGGATTTCATTGGCGCACCGAGTTAACAGAGGTCAAAGGTCAAAATGTCCTATTTTCGCACATATTTGCATGCCTGTATTATCGCGCGCCAACGTCACCTGACTCTCCGAATAGCATTTCATCAAAGAAGAGGTAATCCTCTGCAAGAACTGAAAAAAATTAGCTTGGGATCTCTTGATCTTCATATTTTTCTGATTTTTTGAAAATGGACTTAGCCTCATTTTGGAGGTCAATTTGACCTCTTTCCTACTCGAACAATGACGCGCAGCACAATGTGGGCTTTTTACTACATCACAAAAAGATGCGCCAACAAGATCCCAATTTTATTTGTCATCGTCTAGCTTCTTTGGCGACCAGTAGATAAAACACAAGCAACAGCTAATTGGGATCACGTGGGCGCACTAATATAAAAGAGGTCAAAGGTCAAGCTTTGTTCCAAAGTGATGCATATTTGCCTATGTGCAGCACGAAAGTGGAACTTTGACCCATAATAAAAATGTAATGCGTCAACAAGATCCCATCTTACTTTTTGGATGATTGGATAAAGGGGCTTATGTATAACTGATAACAAGTAAAAAAAAGTGGGATCATGTGGGCGCACTAATTCAATAGAGGTCAAAGTTCATACTTTGTGCCGAATTGGCATTATTTTGCCTATGTGCAGCACAAAAGTGCAAAAGTGGAACTTTGACCCAAGAATAAAAATTGCGGCAACAAGATCCCATCTTACTTGTTGGATGATTGGATAAAGGGGCTTATGTATAACTAATAACAAGTAAAAAAAAAGTGGGATCATGTGGGCGCACTAATTCAATAGAGGTCAAAGTTCATACTTTGTGCCGAATTTTTTTTCAATGGGGATCACCAGACATGTCTCATAGAAACTTGTGTGAGTGCATTTCAAATGGTGCTGATTCCATCATGGTAGTTGGTGAGAGTAAAAAAATTTTTTGTCAAAATACTTTGTCATATTTTGCAAAATTTGAGTGAAAGGTTGCTGAATTCGGCAACTTTAGGCTAAAAATCGGTTAATTTTGTATGAAGTATGAACTTTAACCTCTATTGAATTAGTGCGCCCACACGATCCGACTTTTTTATCACTAGTTAACAGTTATACATAAGCCCCATATATCCAATCATCCAAAAAGTAAGATGGGATCTTGTTGGCGCACATCTTTATTGCGGGTCAAAGTTCTACTTTTGTGCTGCACATAGGCAAAGTAATGCCAATTCGGCACAAAGTATTAACTTTGACCTCTATTGAATTAGTGCGCCCACATGATCCCACTTTTTTTTTACTTGTTATCAGTTATACATAAGCCCCTTTTTGGAATCATCCAAAAAGTAAGATGGGATCTTGTTGGCGCACATTTTTATTATGGGTCAAAGTTCCACTTTCGTGCTGCACATAGGCAAATATGCATCACTTTGGCACAAAGCTTGACCTTTGACCTCTTTTATATTAGTGCGCCCACATGATCCCAATTAGCTGTTGCTTGTTTTTTGTCTACTGGTCGCCAAAGAAGCTAGACGATGAAAAATAAAATTGGGATCTTGTTGGCGCATCTTTTTGTGATGCAGTAAAAAGCCCACATTGTGCAGCGAGTGGGAAAAAGAGGTCAAATTGACCTCCAAAATGAGGCTAAGTCCATTTTCAAAAAATCAGAAAAATATGAAGATCAAGAGATCCCAAGCTAATTTTTTTCAGTTCTTGCAGAGAATTAACTCTTCTTTGATGAAATGCTATTCGGAGAGTCAGGTGACGCTGGCGCGCAATAATACAGGCGTGCAAATATGTGCGAAAATAGGAAATTTTGACCTTTGACCTCTGTTAACTCGGTGCGCCAATGAAATCCCAAAAAATTTTTGCTGAAAAATAAAACTTGCCATGGAGGTCTTTAATTTCAAACTTGTTCGGACTTGGGATCTTGATGGCGCAGCCCTTTATGATGCTTTGAAGTTTGCACGAGGGCGCTTTTCATCAAATCATTGGATTTGCTGATTTTGTGCGCCATCAAGATTCCAATTTTTTTTCTTGGTTTTTGTAATGTAACCATTTGGTACTTTAAAAAAATGCAAAATGCAGGTTGGGATGATGATGGCGCACAATGTTATGCACCTCCAAAGTTTACCATTTGCAAGTAAGGCTCAGAGAGGCTGAAATTTCAAGAATTTTTTCAAGATGAATGAGGGCGCTGTGCACGCTCATATTTTACATGTGAGTTGTTGGTGCTAATATGTACCAAAATTATTTTTTAGAGACAATTCTATTTTTTTTTTTATCGCAAATCCGTACATAATAAGGGAGACTGCCTCTTAATTAAAATATGTACGACAATAGAACTGTGTACAAACAATGATTACGAGCAAGGCTTATATTAACCAGGCACCTTTTTAGCTCTGGTCCAGGCATAGGCCTACTTACCGTAACCACTCGGGTATAAGCCCACCTTCGGCTATAAGCCCACCCCCTATTTTTTAAACCATTCAGGGAACAAGGGTGCACTCGGTTATAAGCCCAGTAGTCATTTTGGCCAAGTTTTTAAATCATATCAATGCTTTTCTTTCACATTTAAGAACAAGTATTTAAAAATATCAGTTAAAATTAACATTCCATACTTAAAATTTAAAAAAAATTGACAAAGATGATGGAAAATATTGATACATTGGGCACATGTACAAATGGGGAAGATTTTTCTTATTTTTAAATTCAACTACTGGCCCCTCCCCGGTTATACAAACACTTTCCTATACCTATCTGTGCCTATACATGTATACAAAGATTTAACACATGTGTATGGTTTTTTAGTACCATTTTGTTTTTGTATTAAAAATGAATAAACAAGCAATTTATTGTAGGCTATCGTTTGTTCTCAACCTATGTAATAAAACAGGAAGTATACTTTTCTGATGAGTCCCTTTAGATTTGAAAAAAGAGGCAGCCATATGAGATCACCTTTATCAAATGTTTACTTTTATGAATTGCATGGCACAATTTTAGGCCTAAGATACTAACTTTTCTCCCCGGCTTTTCTCTGGTTAATTATACCCCCCCCCCCCTTTACCCCTTCACCAAATGTTAGGGTTCAGGATTAATATTACTCCTATCTTTTGAACATAAACTATTTCTATAAATATTGGCCTGTTTTATTGCCGCTCCCTGGTCTATATATGGTGTCAAGCCAAGCTCAAAAATCTGGAGTTCATAATATTCCCATCATTCAGTGAGACCTTCCAACTATAATACCTGAGTACAGGGTATAAGCATAGATGAACTCCTTGATGGGGAAGCTTTAATTAGCATGAGGCCGCATTGATATGTAAATAGCGTATTGTTATTTAAATTTGTGCCCATACGTATTGAGGGCGACAGTCATGTTATCCAGACGGAGAATGGCTGCATATGCCGGGCATGTCAATTTGCTGAGTGAAGGCTGATAATCACCTTTCTGTATAGGTAATAAGCTAGTATATTTCGTGTACCAGTTGGTTATAACAAAAAATTAGTATCATATTAAATATATCAAATGTATAAACTTTGAAATTTACATGAATTTGAAGAGCAGAGCTTCGAAATGTAGCTAAGTCAGGTGATGTGAAATTCTGCTACGTGACCCCCTCTGCGTGGTAGAATTATATTCATAAAACATTGAATTTAACAGTTATCATGGGTAGCCAACCACGATTTATCAGCATTTAAAATATATGTTAATTAACAAAGATAAATAATAAAGAGTACAAATGGCAATTAACTAGTAAACAAGCCTGAAATCTTAAAATGTTGCCACGTGATTTCCCGAACACATGATATGTCAACATGTGACCACTATTCAGATTTACCGTAAATATTTGGAGTATGCTTGCACATCATGCACATACACTGTGGATTTCTTTAATTCCGTATAAAATCAATAATTCATGCTGGGAGCCAAGTAACATTGTCTGCTCAGTGCAGATTGGTATTTTATAGAGCATAATAGAAATACATAAAGACGAATAAGGCGCCATGATGGAAGGTCAGGTCGGGTATCAAAGGTTATTATAACTTAAATACTACTTGTATTTCCCACCTTGCCTCTGTCACATATTTCCTTCATATTATTGACAGCAAGTCCTAATTTTGACTTTGCTATTGCAAAATGTCATTTCATATCAAATTAGTAGACTTTCTTTGAAAAACATATCACTGACAGTGCCTGATGGGAATACCCGTCCGCCATTTCATTAAACTGGATCGTTTTCGCCTGTTTTGTGCCCAGATGTATTGGTGGCGCTCTATACTCTCCTTGAACAGGCAAAGTTCGCAAAAAACTAACAACGTTGTTATTTGCCAAACTCAATTAACATGATCCAAGGGGTCGAACATGAATTATTCATAACGAGCTATAACTGATCGATAACTGGCCTCACTTTCTAGCTAGTAAACCAGCTGAATTTTTCATAGATTTTGCGTTGCTAATAGAACAACCGTGAATTTAGTGTCACCCCTTGGTATAAGCATAGACCATCCAAAGATAGGCATTATGGGATATGATGTCACTAAGCTACACTCATTAAATTGACATTTAAACAATGTGTGTTTTGTGTTGGAGAATATTTGCCAAGGAGCCAAGGACAGCCATGTGTGAAATGAAATAGTTTATGTTAAGGTGATGCTGACTGAATCATTTTAGACTGATTGTTTTTCCAAATTGATATACAGACACCCAGAAAATTAATTCACACTCATGACACAGAGCATTGTACAGTCATCCAATCTTATTAGCATCTCTCGCAAATTTTGAGATGTCTGCCCAATGGTCAAACAAAAGTGTTTATATCATGTGTTTATATTTCGTTTACGATCATGCAACATTTGATGCTTACAACTCGCCACTAAGGAACTCTAGAAATATGCAGTATGCAGGTATGCAAAACGAACCTGCCGCAAAAATTATGTATATTATAGGGGCAAGGAATCCAATTACTATCCCTGGAATTTCAGTGACCCAAGACAAGCGGTTCGTTATTTATGATAAGAAATAAGGTACCGCTAGGATGTACCTCATTTCCTATACTGAACCACTTGTCTTGAGTAGGCACGGAGTTTAGCGCGATTTAAAACGGCAAAATCGCGGCCGGTTTTTTTATAAAGCGCTTAAAATTCAAGTCAAAAAGCGAAAATGCGTTTTCAGACAGATTTTTGTGCGTCCATCTGAAATTCACGATTATGACGATACACACGTACCGGGTCTACACCTCATCAAATGTTGATTGTTAAAAAAAATAAAAGTGCATTTTCGCGTGATATTCCATCTCCGTTAAGCTATGATAATTTTTCTCATTTCTGTGTCAGTTTTGGTCCGAAACGTGGTCAAAAACAGGTGCAAAAACATGAGCAAAGTCTGTCAATCTTGAGCAATTTTCGTTCGTACTTTCACTTCCGCATTTCTTTTTTTAAATTAATTAACGTGTTGTTGATGCTACAAAAACTAAAACACGCGCTACCACAAATAATACGAAAAAGGGGTTATCATTTGGATTTTGTCTTTAAAATTGCTTTTATTCATCGTAACAATAATACTAATAAAGGAAACCTAGATTATTTATGAGAAAATAGACTTAAAATATTAAAAATTGAATATTGTCAGGTTGTGATAAATAATTAAATAAACATTAACCGCACGTTAGCGGCATGTGCTTGGTTGTAAACAAATCAATCGGGACTTCCCCAGGCCAGCGATCGTTCGGAAAGCATGCAAAAAGTGCACAATTTCCTGACGTTGCATTTACATATATTGCAGAATTTACTTCAATTCTCAGCAGGTGGGTCAAAATTTTGGGCTTTTATTATCTTAAAAATATAAAAGAATAAAAATTTAAGCCTGTTATCACTATGAAATCTTGACAATGAAAATCACACTGAAATTTTCACCACCACTGAAAATATGCTGAAAAAAATTTCAGTGTGAAAAATCACACTGAAAACGAATCCTTGTTTATGCACCATGCAAATGAGGGTAATGAATATTCAATACAGAAATTGGCAAGAGGAGAATGGTCCAGATTTGTCTAGGGTAACTTTGAACACTGAAAATGCACTGAAACATCACAGAAAAGTTTAACCTAGGGCTAATCACACTGAAAATCTACTGAAAAGAATCAACATGTTGGTAATCACACTGAAATTGTTAACAACCATGACATTGGTAATAACAGACACTTAGGAGGCTATAAATATAAAGTATCACTCTATTAACAAGTGTTGGGGCACTAGTTGTGGGTGAGTGATAATGGGCCTACTAGTAAATCCAATTAAGAGATCACATTCACACATTGTATGGAAGAAAGCTTTGAGCTGTGTTGATTTAATACACTGTACATGTTTTGAGGGTTCTTTCATTCCATCTACAGCCTGCACATTCCTGGAATTGAGAAACGGACCAGCTTCAAAAAGAAGGTTAATAGCTATCTAGGTGCCAACCCATTGGCTTTATCGTAATGATAACAGCTATTAATGCCTTGATGTCTTGACATTTAAAAAAAATATATATAGGCCTAGGACCAGAAATTTACAAAATTATGAAACTACAAAATTATGAAACTTCTAGGACCCATGGCTAATGCTATACCACTTCAAACCTGATTTTTACTACCGATGCATATACCAACATAGAATAGACACCCATGACTAGGCCTATACCAGTTGAAAAGACAAAAATACCACCCATTGATATACCAAACCCATATACTGACCCATCCATATACCACTATATGTTTAATTTAGAATACCATAACAAATTTTCATATCATATTTTTTATTTCTTGTTTACTGTATTTTTTTTTTTTTTTTAATTCTAGGTTCTATCAAGGCCAGGGTCTATCATTTATTAATTATTATTATTTTGTTTGTTATAGGGGCGGTGCAATAATTATTATGTGTACCCCCGGGGTGGTGCATTATAGGGGGCAAACGCGACAAAGATTTTTTGGCAGGCCAAAGGGGGGGGGGCAATTTTGGTAGCATATTTTGAGAATTCACCACCCCGGGTACACATAATTGTTGCACCACCCCTTATTTTGTAATGAATACAAATCCAAAATATATTTATTGTTGTTTTGTTTTCTCAGTTCCCTTCATTTATGTTTGTTTGTCTTGTAGGGGCCAATATCACCAGTACCTGACGCGTGTAAGTGACCGCGTGCCACGCATTTTTTGCCATGTTATTTGCGTGTTGAAAATCCGTATTACAACACGCGTGTTGACTTTAAGGGGCCGTCCATAATTTTCGCCATTTTTACTTACGTACAAAGCGTACGTAAGAGGGAGGGAGGGGGTAAAAATCCTGGGCATGTGTAGGCCTACGTAAGAAAAATGGCGATTTGTTTGAGCAATAAAAAAATGAAAGTGAAAATTATTATGGTATTTTCCAATATTTTATATAACCAATTGACCTAAAATTGTTCAATTCGTTTTAACAATTTCTTTAACATGCATGCAAACAATGATTTTCGCTTTAATGTTGAGTCTAATATACAGAAGCAGTGGTCCTATTTAACATTATGCTCAATTTATTTCATACCCTATCATGGAACCCATAGTTTAATTGCAAGAACATACACCAAACATGTCAAAGGGATGTCCCCCTGTTGATCCCGGGAGTTCTAAGTGGAAAAGAGAGTATAGGATGTTCAGCAGATTTTAGAGTGCATTAGTCATTTAGTTTAGATTCAGGCTGCATTTTAAGCTATGTTTTAATTTATTGATGGCTTTCGTTTTCATGAATATATGGTTTAAAAAGGACGGTTTTTTTTAGCATTTCTCAACTTATCTGTAAAAATATTAATCGTGTTATTAAATCCAGAACTAACTGTCCTCCTGGAACACCGTAATAATACCCTAACCTAAACTCTAACCACAACCCCAAGCCAACATCTCAATTTCGCTATTAGTAGTCATGGAAATCCTTCGCCATTTTATTTGTACGTAACTCGAGGGAGGGAGGGGGTAAAAAGTTACGTACGCTTTGTACGTAAGTGAAAATGGCGAAAATTATGGACGGCCCCTAAGTGGTCTAAATCAGCTGTCCCGAGTTTTCTTGGGTGTTTGGTATATGACTCAAAGCTACCGCGATCTGACGGTACAACACGCGCTCTCACGGTATAACACGCTTGATGATAATGTATCGCTGATGAAATTACCAAGTGTCAAGTGCTTTGTCAATAAACACTTGAGAATTATTGAGTTTTTGATCATGATTTACACCCACAGTATTTATTATGTTGATCATCTGAGTGACATCGCCGGGCAATTCCTTTTCAATATAAGGTTATGTCATGCGGTACAGGTTGGCTAAACGCAGTGCTAATTCATTTAGCCTATCAGAACATTAAGTTAAAATTTTGGCTTATTTTTATATGTTTTAAGTGGAAGTAGAAATTCTCTAGGCTTTATGGGTAAATAGTGATAGGCATACGCAAGTTCAGTCTCGTAAATTTCACTATTTCATTTACGGTTTTCTTCAGCGGTTACTTAAAATAATGATAGGCCTATGCATCATTAAAATATAGTTTTAATTGGGTTTTAATGCCAAAGTTAGTTTAAAATATAATAAGAGCCAGTGTGACTGCTTTAGCCGGCCCCTTGCATGTTTGGCCTTTTATTCTGAATGCAGCTCCCGGGGAAAAAATGAACCGTCCGCGACGGGCCATCCCCGGGGCCATCCGACCCGATGATCACCGTTATCCCCGGCCAGTGATCTCCCATGGAAAACAGGCCGACATCGCGACAGTTTGCAAACGCTTTGCGTGATGCAATGGAACTCGAAGTTCTCGGGTATCTGTAAAACTAAGTGAATATCATCCGAGTATGACTTTGTGATACATGTCTATCTTTTTCCCTGATGGTCAAATATCATCTGATTTATCATTTCATTCAATCACATGTCAACATGTTATATCATTTTCATGATACGATCGATCCATTAATTTGATGTGTTGTTGGTTTTACTGTCTAGGCCTATTAGGCTATTTATTTATTATTGTTAATTAATCGGGCAATATTAATAACAAGTATATTATGGGATCATTGTTACGAAAAAAAAGTCACGTATGACATAGTTACAATTTAATATCTCAAACAATCTGGAATATTCAACATCTAATAAATCCGTAAAAGTGAAAAATGTAATTTCATGACATTCAGGGATTTTGCGTCATGGCACGAAGAAGACAACACATGCAGTCCCAGAAGTTAATTGCCAGGATCCATAATAAATAATGTTAATATTGTAATATTTTATACAATTAAATCACAATACAATATTTTACATTTACATAGATGGACTGTATACTTGGGGTTTGCGAAAAAGTAAGTTCAAATCGTACATTCTTACGGCAAAGTATTTATTTTCAGCTCGTTACAATCTGAATCGCAGGACAAAAAGACCCAATCAATTACATATGCTAATGACCCACCATGATACTCATAATCTGATTGGTCCGAACAGAGTGTGAGACACCATCTCGGGGAATCCCCTGTCATATGGAGAGGCCTGGAGGGGACGCTTAAAAGTATGCATAAATTAGCAACAGGTGTTTTTGTCTACTTCGGGCACACAACACTTCATAAAATGACATTGAACCAAACCAGATAAAACGGGTCTGGGATACACGCATCCCCATTAGATTTTCGTATCAATTGTCTGGCCGTTCGTCATGATTCCTAGTATTTTTAAATATTTAATAGGAATTAAAATGGAGGAAGATGCGTGTTCCGTACAATCACCCCCCCCCCCATGTTGACGCCGCGTGTGTGTGCATATTTTAAATTACAAACCTCACATTTTCATACTTTTAAGCGATGTGTTATCATGTGTACCAAGAGACAGAATTCCCCATAGACCTCAGGCTACTTCAGTAATGTTTCACCAACTGGCTTCCCCCCCCCCAAAAAAAAATCTACACCACTGAGAGGCAGTCCTTTGCAATGAAACTTAACCTCCGCAACACCTATCTCGCAAACTGAGCACGTATTTACCCATAGACTGTGATTTACCGTACATTGTCTTTCATCTCATGCTTCTGATATCATAGTACTTGTTCTATTTCCTTATTTTCGTTGCAGAACTAAACGAGCAAGTCAGATTATATATCCAATGATCCATTTGCGAAGTGAACCAAAGCCCACGTCTTCCCCCAGGATTGAAAGAAACCATAGACCTGGGGTCTTCATTGATCCACCCAGCCGGGCAGCAAGGCATGCAAGACCTCACCCAAAAAAGCTCATGGCACGGCTATGAAGTCCTATCCTTTACTGACCCGATTGCAGCTCCGGCCAACATTTATTTTATAACGGGATCTTTAATTTTGTTGAAGAAATTGCATCGGAATCCTGAATGTCCAGCAATTACGCCATTTTTGCGTGCTTTGAACTCCGCTCAGCCAAAAACAAAACCTGTATTGAATGTTGTGATGTTAGGGACGCACCATTAGACTCTCAGGGTGGGGGTAGGATGTTTTTGAAGAAAAAAAACTTCCCCCACTACATGAGCAAAAAAAAAAAACTTTCCCCACCAGCAAAAAACAAAACAACTTTCCCCACCAACACTAAAAAAAAACTTTCCCCACCTAATTGTGTATAAATGCATGAAATTAAAAAAAAAAACTTACCGCCTTCGGCGGCGAAAAAAAAATCCCCCGACCCCAACTTCCTACCCCCACCCTGAGAATCTAATGGTGTGTCCCTTATTTGTCTGTATTTTGTCCAAATTTGATTTATAATCCCGGAACAAAATTCAATATTCAATGGCCAACCACAACAACCGTACCACGTGGTATGGAGTTTACCGTTCATCTATGAGCAGGCGGCGGATGACATGATCGAGCCGGCAACTCGTGAAACCGCCCGGCCGTATGGCATTTTCCATATACTCGGTTAGTTTTGTGGGGTTCATTATCGAACCCCAACGGTTTTAGCTTGTATTTATATTATTTATCAACATAGGCCTATTTGTTTGTGATATTTCAAGCGTTTTAAAATTTCAAAATAATCCCATTCAAATACACGGTTGACGCCCGGGGGGGGGCACTTCAATTTGAAATGGATATAGGTGTAGGGCTGGCGCTTTCGCACTAAGGGGCATTCGGTGAGAGCAACATGTAAAAAAATATGGGGTCATTGGGTGAGAGCATGATTTTTGGCATTCGGTGAGAGCAAAATGTAAAAAATATGGGGTCATTGGGTGAGAACATGACTTTTTTTAAATGGAATCTTTGGGTGAGAACCAAAACAGCGCCACAAAAACCTCGAAAATCAAATTTCTAGTTCTAAATGGCTTCAAATTTCTTTATTTTTTCAAAATAAGTAACAAAATCAGTGATAAATGAAAGTTGCTGTTCAAATTGAACTTGTAAGGGTCTTTGGGTGACAGATCAAATGGAAAAATAGGGGTCTTCGGGTGACAGGACGCGGAGCGAGCATGTGTTCGTAAAAAATATGGGGTCTTTGGGTGACAGCGATGCTGAAAAAGGGGTCTTAACAGCCCTACATACGCGTCACCTGCAAAGTTGGAGTGCCCCCCCCGGGGGTTGACGATGAAAATTTACTGAATTTAGGGAATGCACGTCATACACCACCTGTCTATGAGTTTACTCTGGAATGTGATGTGGTGCATGCGCGCATTGCATACACGTGGTATGATACTAGTACATGACTGATGTAAACAATAATAATACCACCAAAGACGTCAAATACATGTACTATTAGAAAGTCCACTCCCAGCTGTGGAAAAGAGAAAAAAAGTCCACTGCTGATCTATTCTAGACAAGTTGTAAAATATTAAAATGTGCATGTTTATTTGACGAACTTGGGTGATTTTGTTGATTTTCATAACAATATTTTCAATTTAAAAAAAATCAATGAAACACGATTTATATTTTTTGACGGTTCATAAAATGAAAGAGCTTTATAATTTTAATCAAGCAAACAGATCTGCAGGAAACCCTCCAAGTCATTTAATTTTGTTCACTAATACTTACTTCCATGCCCGGCTTCCATGCAGCATGCAGTGAGGGAGGGTGGGGGTGAGTGAGAGAGACAGACAGATAGAGAAAGAGAAGAGGCCTGGGCATACTTCACCGTTGATGTGGTTGGGGGCTTGGGGGACCAGACGAAACGGCTCCTAAACACATGTGGGTGTAGTCAGAATCTTAATGTTTATGAATGTTTGATAGGAGTAAAATACCAAGTGGGGATGTACCAAAAATGGTATAAGAAATGACAAACAAGCAACAACACAATTGATGATGTATATTGCTTATGGTGATTTTCGGGGAGGGGGCACTGACAAGTGAATTTCAGCAGGGGGTATTCAACATTTCCACAGTGGAACTTTTCTTCGTAGTTTTGGATTTTTACTACAGAAGGGTCAAGAGTTCTGATTGGGGAAATTTTCCCCCATGCGCATGCCCATGTTCCTCAAACTTGGTGTGTGTGGTTAGAGGGTCAAGGTCACCCGAGGTCATCCAGGGGTCATCTGAGGTCAAATTAGTCAAGTATTTCATGTAATTTTATAATGGGGTCTTTTAGTGTATTGTGAAGCCAATAAAAACAATAATATTGAAAAAAAGCCACATATATTTCTATATTTTTAATGCAATTTTATGCTAAGGGTCACTATCTGGCGCGCATTCAAAATGTATCACACTGGTGCTCCTTCAAAAGAACAGAAATTCCCGGCAAACGCCCAATTTTTATGATGGATGATTGCATCATTATGTAAGGGGTGACAGCTTTACTATCACTTAGTCCCATTCAGTGATCCCAGCGAAAGTGTAAACAAATTAAAATTGTTTATAAATTGCTTAAAAGTGAAGGATAAGTTCAAATTGTCATTTGGTATTTTTGAAATGAAACTTAGCAAAAAAAACCAAAGAAAACAGCAGTATTGACGAAGTTGAAGCCGAAGTCAAAGGGCCTGTGCAATAATTATGAGCACGGGGGGTAAATTTGTCAAATTATTCCCCCCCTCTCTCAACCTGCCAAAATGGCCCCCCCTGCCTGTCAAAAATTCTTTGCATATTTGAACGTTTATGTAGTGTTTTCCTAAGCCTTTCTAGAGCGTGTTATTTGAAAGGTGGTCCCTAAATGTGCGCAAAAATTACTTGCCCCCCCCCTCGGCCTGCCAAAAATTAATTTAAAAAAGCAAAAAGAATTATAGTGTTTTGATCATTAAGACTTAGGTTGATCAATGATTTAACATGTAGATTATCAATTTTTAATAAAATCAGTAATATTAGAAAATGCCACATATTTCTATATTTTTTAATGTAATTTTATGCCAAGGGTCGATCACTAGGGTCATTTGGTGTATTGTGAATGGTGAAACCAATTGCCCACAACCACCTGACGCGCATTCAAAGTGTATCACACTGGTGCTCCTTCAAAAGAACGGAAATTCCCAGCAAACGCTCAATTTTTATGATGGATGATTGCGTCGTTATGTAAGGGATGACAGCTTTACTATCACTTAGTCCCATTCAGTGATCCCAGCGAAAGTGTAAACAAATTAAAATTGTTTATAAATTGCTTAAAAGTGAAGGATAAGTTCAAATTGTCATTTGGTATTTTTGAAATGAAACTTGGCAAAAAACAACAACAAAGAAAACAGCAGTATTGACGAAGTTGAAGCCCAAAGTCAAAGGGCCTGTGCAATCATTATGAGCACGGGGGGGGGGGTAAATTTGTCAAATTATTTCCTCCCCCTCTCTCGGCCTGCCAAAATGGCTTCCCCTGCCTGTCAAAATTCTTTGCATATTTGAACGTTTATGTAGTGTTTTCCTAAGCCTTTCTAGAGCGTGTTATTTGAAAGGTGGTCCCTAAATGTGCGCAAAAATTACTTGCCCCCCTTCGGCCTGCCAAAAATTAATTTAAAAAAGCAAAAAGAATTATAGTGTTTTGATCATTAAGACTTAGGTTGATCAATGATTTAACATGTAGATTATCAATTTTTAATAAAATCAGTAATATTGGAAAATGCCACATATTTCTATATTTTTAATGTAATTTTATGCCAAGGGTCGATCACTAGGGTCATTTGGTGTATTGTGAATGGTGAAACCAATTGCCCACAACCACCTGACGCGCATTCAAAGTGTATCACACTGGTGCTCCTTCAAAAGAACGGAAATTCCCAGCAAACGCTCAATTTTTATGATGGATGATTGCGTCGCACACCGACACCGCCTGGCTAATAATTATTTGGTGCAGAAGGGACACTAAAATGAATACACGGGATCGATACACGTGAATTGCTATGCACGATTTTGATATCAGACGAAAATCTTCTGATACCGGGTTAGAAAATGATGAATATCTCCGTCATGATTTTTTTTCTCAAGAAACCAGATTTGGTCTCATAAACTTGGAAATACGTGTTGAACAGATATGATAGTCGCTAGAATGCGCTTTGAAAATTGGCCGTGCGCTTTGAACTCAATATTTGACCATTTTATATTGCGTTGGTCCTGTTATGGACTACAGCGTGCAGCGTGTAGTACGTACAGCTGCACTCACTGTAGGCAGTATAAAAGTCGATGACCATTGACCTCAATGGGGTATACAAGCTTAATCACGCACAACCAAGATCGATTACCCGGCTATTGTGAGTAGCCTTAGTTATGTCCCTCGACTAATTATTAGTTTAAAAGAGCTTTAAAGGTTTGAACCAAATGGCTAATCGTGGCTGTGGATTTAACCTACCATGGCGATTCCTACCATGAAGATATAGGGTCGAAGACACTGTGCGTCGTTATGTAAGGGATGACAGCTTTACCATTGTTTACTCACTTAGTCCCATTCAGTGATCCCAGCGAAAGTGTATAAACAAATTTGTTTATTGCTTAAAAGTGAAGGATAAGTCCTTTAAATAATTGTCATTTGGTATTTTTGAAATGAAACTTGGCAAAAAGACAAAGAAAACAGCAGTATTGACGAAGTTGAAGCCCAAAGTCATAAGGGCCTGTGCAATAATTATGAGCACGGGGGGGGGGGGAAAAGTTTTGAAATTCCCCCCCTCGGCCTGCCAAAAATGGCCTCCCCTCTGCCCTTAGCCCCAGTGGTATAAAAATGTCAACTTTTTTGAGAAAAGTGGGGGGGATGAGGCTGTGGATCACGAAGTGCCCTTGTAATAGTGTCAAAACTGATCCAAGACTAAATTTTTTTAAAGCACGAAAAACGTTTATCCGCGGTATCAGGAATTACGGGGGGGCAGAGAGAGAGGAGGGAGTGGGATATATTGGTATACCAAAATACAAGTATACCGACCCCCTCACTTGTTAGATTCTTGAGCCCCCCCTCTGTCCCGAAAACCTTGCTACGCCACTGTGTAGACAAATTAACTTGACATTACATATTATTAGCCAGCAATATTGTTGGGAAACTGTGACAACGTGACTGCCTCACCCCGTCATTAATATCATAAATCTGATACCCCAATAACAATCTGACCAATTAGGGCGCAGTATGAATCGAGTAACAGGTTTTAATGAAATAAAAATGTTAAAAAGTTTTCAAATGGTGTGCCAAAAATGCCCCCCACCGCCTGCCAACAAATCTTTGCCCCCTCCTTGCATGCCAAAATTGTTGGGATCCCAATTTGCAAAAAAACAGTTTTTAGAGATTTTTTATTTTATGGAAAAGGCGCCCCACAAATGTGTGCCAACCCCTGGCTTGCCAACCCCCCCCCCTTGGCTTGCCAAATATCGCCCCTCCCCTGGGTTTCCCTCCTTCCGGCTGGCCAAAAATTCTTACCCCTCCCCTCGGGCTCATAATTATTGCACAGTCCCTGATGTAAAATTGCTTCCCACAGCTTGTTCCCCAACGGCTGTACACAGTACACATTGACCACAAAGACCACCGCCCGGCGTTACCATAGTTACAACTCGATGCATGGTACCAGGGATGTGAGAGTAGCCTCACATCCCTGATGTAAATAACATACTTGACCCGTTGATGACCTATCATCATGATCATAATTATTGGAGAGCGGTTGGGGGGACCATGTGCATGAACCATGGTAATCAGACGGAACGGCGACAAGACAGGTGTGCGTGTAAACCTGGTGTAAACATAATTTTGATATTGACTTTTAAAATTCAATATCAAAATGTTTATCCGCACGGTGTCGGGAATTATGGGAGGGGGAGCAGCGAGAGGGAGGGGAAACAGATATTGGTATATAAGGGGGCTGGCATTTTCTTCGGAAGAGGGTAGGTCCCAAATAAACTGGGGCTCATAAACTTTTGGAAAAAAAGGGGGGGGTCATAAAAATGTTGATGACCAAAATGAATAGGGAGTCACAAGATGACCACAGATAGTGTGTTTTAAGCATGTTTAGGGGTAAGGTGGGGGGAAGTTATTAAATATTTGTTGTCAAAATAGGGGTCGCAATTTTATTGGCGCTGACTTTTTATAAATTTGGACCCCTCCTTCCGAAGAAAATGCCAGCCCCATAGGCGTGCGGTGAAAAATTGTTGGAAAAGTTTCCTCTGTACCCCAATCTCCCTCCTTTTTTGTTAGATTCTTGAGCTCTGGGCCCCCCAAAATCGGGTTCTGTTGGCAAAAAAATATAGCAAGTCTGTGGCCATCCCCCCTCGGAGGGGGCCTCTGCGTCCGTTCTGAAAAACTGGCTACACACCAATGTGTAGTACAACTAGATATTTTAATATTTAAAAATATTGGCCAGCATTATTGTTGGGAAACAACGCGCCTGCCTCCCCCCTCCCCGTAATTAATAGCTACTCCAATAATAATTTGACAAATTAGAGCGCAATGAGTATGAATTCAGTATAAAGCATGGAAAGGCTAGTACTTCCATGGTATAACATGCAGTGGCATAGATTTATTTTTGACATGGGGGGTGGGGTTGGAAAAAAAATATAGTGAATCAAGCACCTTTTGGCAAGAGAATAAGTTCATGGTACAAATGAAAAATTGTGCCTTATTAAAGCTAAACTGGTGAAAATATGTTGCAAAAGTGGAATAATTTCGCAAAAATTGGCACCAATCGGATCTGATTGGGGGGGGCACAAGCCCTTTTTGGGCATTTTCCTATGGGATTTTCTAAATTTTGCAATCAATGGGGGGACACGCGGCCCCTTTGACGCGACGCCTCTGGGAGGATGAATGTATGGACCCTCCCCCATGGCAAAATATTGGGAGGATATATCCCCACCCCGGGATCGACGCCTATGGTGGCATACATTTCTAATGGGGTTGGAAAAAATTCTTGGAAGTAAAGTGAATCCGAAAAATTCTTTGTCCCCCACCCCCTCCCCGCGGCTCATAACTATTGCACAGCCCCTGATAATAGTGATATGAACTCGTTTCCCACACTGTGATTGGTTGTACGTTCAGGGTTGTTTGTAATGTAAACCCATGATATACCAGACATCGACCACAAAGATCACCGCCCGGCGTTACCATGGTTACAACTCCATGCATGGTACACGTAGACGTACCAATGGTATGGACATCGACCACAAAGACCACCGCCCGGCGTTACCATGGTTACAACTCGATACATATGGTAATGTACCGATGATATGGGCAGGGGGATGACACTCACCTCATTTGCATGGCAAAATTACCCGTCTCCTCTGCAGCCAATTTGTTTTCGCTCCATCGAAATCAAGCTGGTCACGGAGGAGACTACCTTCCTTTGTGTTTGTTCATTTGTGTATGGAGAGCCTTTCTTGGAGTCCATGACTTAGGCTACTACGCTCTCAGCTAGAGTCCGACGCTGCATTGTACTAGAAATACCTTTTCTGTGAAATCGCTATAGAGCCAAACGGGAACACGTATTCAATTTATAAATATAGCATTAAATTAGTATCACATAGTGGCCTCCGTGCAGTGGAAAACCTTAATTCTTTCATCAAAAAGAAATGAAAATGACCAAAAAACCCGGATCCACCTGTACGCCTATAAAATGGGCACAGAAATTTGTCTCAAATATGAATGAATTTTAAGAAACATACGGGATATGATGAACCAATGACCTGACGCCATGATAGCAGGATCTATTAGTTGTTTTATATACAATGCATATACCGTGTTGTCATAATACCAATATTTGGCATAATATATAACGACTAATATTTAGTATTGTAAATATGCAGTTCATATGCACAAACGAACACTGATCTTTATGATATTCAGGTTGTTGTACATCTCATATAACATGTCATATAGGAGGTCATATGTGTTGACCTTCTCCTATTGTATTTGTTCATCTGTGTATGGAGAGGATTAGCGCCATTAAACGCCATTAAAACTCCATCAGTATTAGGGCGTAGTTCAGTGAACTCACCAGATTGCTATTCCAAGTACTTTGATAAATACAGATAATATGTATTGATGGGTCGAGGCGATTGCATTGAAAACCTAATACATTATTCATAACAGTTACGTAATCAATCGATAGTGCGGACACTTTTCATTTGCAAACCACCAAAATTCGTGATCTTTTAGCGTTGGAAAAGAAACCACGTGAATAGAGTGCCCTCTCAAGAATATCAACTCTCTGATATGGGCTTGTTGGCAATATTCCAGAGAAAATCAGCTGTTGCCATGCCATGGTGCTAAATACTAAATTGTACACGTACTGCAAGCGAGGCCTGGTGTACTCGTTCCCGGGGTATATTTCAAAATTTCAAGCCATTTTTGTACCTGAATCAGACAGTGAACTGGGCCCGGAACTGGGATTCCATGGCGGGCCCGCCGCCCCGCCGCGCTGAGCGCTGGCGGGATCTATGTCGTCAAGGTTGTGTTCATTGAATTGAATTTTCTAGTGTGGTCAGCCAGAATATTAGAGATGCGAACTTTTTGGAACAACACCAGCCCGAAGGCGAAAGGCTGCCTTCACCCTGATTTTCACTGATATCTCCGATAGGCTTCGTGTGAGGTTTAATAGCAACAAGAAAGATGATGTTTTGGCTCATGGTAGGCATCGGGCAGGCGAGCTGCAGTGCAGGGCAATGTCCATGGATGGATCGCGCAAAGGATCACTGATCCATAGACTTTCATCATCATCAGTCGACTTTACGGGTCCATTTTTTGGACAGGATATAGCCTAATACCAATGACTTAGCCTACGTTTTAAAATGGAAATACGATGCAACATTCACTCTAGGGTCTTTGAAAAATGGAAAAGATAAATTAATGACCCTATACCATGTGCATGTGTTGTCATGATGAGATGGAGAACAAGCATGACAAGTATCTGACAAGAAAAATGCCGTCATCGGACGATTGTAAAAAAATGTAGTGGGAACATGTGCAAAAAGTACGAAAAACACTGCTGAACAAAAATTATGTCTTGAAATGATTTAAAGCAATACACGCAATATAAATCAGGTAAGAAATGTGCAAGATAGGCCTATAAAATTACAAGTCTTGTGATAAATTCTTGCACATGAAGTACGTCTATAATATCAAAATAAATTTACCTTCAACTTGATTCCCTTGATGTTTCAAGTTGAACTTCTTGTTGATTTTTAAAGCGGGTAGACCTACACGATGTGTCGATCGAATACAAATTACTTGTTCAACGTTCAAGGATCGAATCATCATAGGACCTTTTAAGACACTACTTTCATTTAATTTTAGCATTCCTAGAGTGCAACGAGTGGAGATTCAACACGGCGAAAACCCAGGGCGAAAATATATCTAACGAGCTGAAGAGTTTGGCTATCTGGCCTGCTAGCATCGGGCCGCTATCTAGGCTCGCTACAGGTCATCAGCTGGCCGGGGTTTCGCGGCTGGCCTCCGTCTATATCACTGGACTGGGTAGTGTCGATGCTTCCACGAGTCCCTGGTTGAGAATGTCTCGATCCCAGTCTCGATGCCTGGGTACACGCAAACTTTAGTATTCACCACATAATTTTACAAACCGTAAATTACAGCCAAGAAACATTTTCTTTTTTCCCCCATAGGCGAAGTTCAAATAACTAATAATTATAGGCCTAGGGTGGGTAAAAATATAGTTTTACTTTTAATAACTAAAATTAAATTACTAAAATCATTATATTTGAAAATGATTTCCAACACTATTTATAATTAGGCCTATAGGGATAAACGTAAACTGAAAGCTAGTACAAAGGCCAAGGTGCCGACGCCAACAAGGGAAACTTAAACATAAAAGCAAACTAGTACTTTAGGCAAAATAACGGTCCCAGATAACAGTCACGGATAACGGTCACGGATTATGTACATTATAAATAGCACATCAATTAGCTTCAATTGGGATAATACGAAGTGTCAAGTGGTACTTAAACATGTTGAATCATATTCTGATCAAAATAAATAATGATTGCACTGCGCTTGTCACGGAAGAATTTCAGCGCATTTTCAGCGTGGATCACACTCCCGTATATGGTAGTAGTTTATGATCATTTGCATACGGTTACCATAGATGCCGATCGGCACAATTGATATGTAAATTAGTAGCCAGAATCATTGCTCATTATAGCAAGAGCACCGATTGTTGAAAAATACACTGAAAATTTGCTGATAATTTTTTTCAGCGTAGACCTTCTATGGGAAAACGCATTTCAGCGTTGAGGTAGGCTTTTCAGTGTGATTTTCATTGTCAAGATTTCATAGTGTATGTTGTAAAAAGGTTATTATTGGTGAATTTACATTGAAAAGTAGTGTGTTTGGCAAAATTCTCAAAATCCCAAAATCGCGATGGACCCCCAAAATCTAGTGTAGTAATTGGATCCCTTGCCCCAATAATATACATAACTTTTGTTACCAGTGTGTTATTATTTTTGGAGAAAAATGCAAAAATAGTCACAAAATTACCACAGGGGTGTAGTACCCCCTTAAAGTTTGACAGTGTACATTCTTTGATGATAGTGCACCTTATCAAAGGCTTTACTAATATCCAAAAGCAACACTTCTGTGCATGGCTTTTTTTCGGTTTAAACACTCGGCCCAATCTTTGTGTTGTTATTGACACAAAAAGTTATCTGACCATATAGCTCTGTAGTCTGTAACTAAAGGTCAAAGATAGGGCAAACTATACCTTTTTGGATTCCTTATGCCAGGTGATTAATTTGGTATACTTTTGAAAAAATTTGAGATAATTTATAATTTTTACCCCTGTTTAACCTTGACCTTTTCCAAAAATGCCTGACAATTTGAAGCCAAATTTGTTCAGTACCCTTCAGGCATGCAAAACACTTTCAAACTTTTGTTCCAAAGATTTGGTCACATAACATACCTAACTCTGGGCAATCCTTGGTTTTTCTATCCTATTTTCAGATACAGATCACAGTTATGTCATTTGTTCGTGTTCCACACCGTTCACAGTCACTGTCCAGTCTAAATGGCAGTAGAGCAAAGAAGAAGAAACGCAGACCACAGGCAGCATGGGATGTAAGTGAACTCATTGATCTTTGTTTATGCCCGCCTTAAAAATATAAACAGCGCACATGTAATATATAACTCTTTAAGGTGGTACTACACCCCTGGATAAATTTGTGACTATTTTTTTCATTTCTCAAAAGTTATGTATATTATAGGAGCAAGGAATCCAGTTACTACACTGGAATTTCATTGACTCAAGACAAGCGGTACGTTATTTATGATAAAAAAAGAGGTACAGCTAGAATGTACCTCATTTCTTAACAAACCGTAGGGCCTATTTCGTCAAATAGTCGCCCCCCTCAAATAAATGCCCCCACCACTTTTTTCAACTAAGATGTTTCAAAAATGCCGATATTTCCATGCTATCTTGTGTAGTAAGCTTACCAAGTTGCCCACATGGTTGATAATATTAGCGTCAGTAATTGGCGAAAATCTGGATTGGAAACCCGGAAGTGAACCTAATGATTTTAACGGGAATTATCGTTCTAAAATTGACCTTGAATAAACGCCCCCTCCTTGGGAAAAGGTAACGCCCTGGGGGCGTTTATTTTACGAAATACGGTATATAATGAACCACTTGTCTTGAATCACTGAAATTTCAGTTAAGTTATTGGATTCCTTGCCCCTATAACATACATAACTTTTGTTACCAGTGTGTAATTATTTTTTTGAGAAAAATGCAAAATTAGTCACAAAATTTGTCAGGGGGTGTAGTAGTACCACCTTAATAATAATATATAACTCTTTAAAATCATTCTCAAAATAATTTGTGAATAGGCTTTTCATGCGAGTCCAAAACTACATACGGTATCAATATTTCAATATCCTTTTCTTTGTTGCACGTCTCTTTCTAGGATTCTGTGACTGATCTGAACCAGCATAAAGCTACCTTTGAAGAAATTGTAAGTGTAGTGGGTCGCATGTCATAAGTTGGGTACAATTTCCATTACATGGTCAAAAATGACAAAAAATGTGTTTTTGGATATGTTGTATATATTGACAATCTCTAATAATTAACACCATTTTTAACCTTAACACATGCTTAATTTTTGAGATAATGCTTAATTAGTAATTAATTAATACACAGGTGTCTATGTAAATCTCAATTTTCAAATGCTTTTTTTCTCAAATCGGACCTCAATTACAAAAATGACTGTAAAATTTTTATTTTATGCAAGAATGTCATCAGATTTGGAGGATATGTTCTCAATACATTAATGCTTCAAATGAACTTTTTAAAATAATTGTACGTAAGTTAATTACATTGTGAAGGTCAATGACCTTTTTACGAGTAATTAGCAAGATGGTTATTCTATTATTGAGGAAATGAATATCAAGAAGAGAAATGTACATGAGCATATTGCTAAAAATACTGAAATTCAACTAGGATTTCATTAAAAATGAAAAAATGGAACATATAACCCTTTAAGGTGGTACTACACACCTTGATAAATTTGTGACTATTTTTGCATTTTTCTCAAAAAATAATATCACACTGGTAACAAAAGTCGTGTATATTAGAGGGATAAGGAATCCAGTTACTACACTGGAATTTCAGTGACTCAAGACAAGCGATACGTTATTTATGATAAGAAAAGAGGTAACGCTAGAACATACCTCATTTCTTAACATATATAATGACCCCTTGTCTTGAATCACTGAAATTTCAGTGAAGTAATTGATTCCTTGCCCATATAATATACATATAACTTTTGTTACCAGTGTGTAGTTACTTTTTGAGAAAAATGCAAAATTAGTCAAAAATTTATCAGGGGGTGTAGTACCACCTAAGTAGTCAGTAATTGTTTTAGTTGTACAAATTCAACATTCAAAGCTGTCAATACATCATACCCTCCCTAGATTTGAAAAAGTAACCAGTAGTTTTGACATGCTGACATATGAATTTTCACATAGGCCCTATTGTACACTCCCGCATCCGCCTGCTCCACATCCGCCTGCTCCTCCACCCCTGGCATTTTTCATTTCAACTGATGTGATTTTTTTACTGAATAATGTATAATTATATGCTTCAGTAGACTGAAATAGTATAATATTAGGCTTAAAATGAGGTATCAACCACTGCTGTAGGGTATGGGGTTACGGAAAGCCAATCAAATTTGTATCACAATTTTCAGAAAAGTGTAATCCCTCCACCCTTTTAGCATACCCAACTTATGACATGCGACCAGTGGTACTTTATAAATAGGGACATTGCTGCGTTAAAACCTAACTTTTCATTCAATAAACATTTAAATCTGAATTTGGATTGCCTGAAAAATACCCAATCCATCCGCTACAAATCCATAATAATTATTGGTTATAAAGAAGAGGGTATGAATACCAGTTTATACATGTAATAGCAAATAGTGATTACGTTATAAGTATAATATTGAGGAAATTAACAAATTCATGCATCTAAATGGATATAAAATACCATGTCTTTGTGCATGGCCGCTATATTGTGATTACAAAATCACAAATATAGGCCTCACACGATTGGCCTCATGATGCCAAAATGTAGGTTGATGGCCAGACATTGGCACCTTCCTGCTGTTCCTGCTGACATGTACTATAAAACAACGAAAATGAGGTAAGTATAGGGCAGTATCACGATATGGCGATTATCGCAAAATTTTTACGGTGGGATATGAAAAAAATGGTGATGCACATCAATTGTAGGTACATTGCAGGGGTGTGATTTTTCCGGATTTCCGGATTTTTGGGATTAAAAAAAAAAAAAAAATCCGGATTTTCAAAAAAAAAAAAAAAAGATTTTCGGAATTTTCAGTTCCAGATATGAGAAAATCTCCAATTTTAAAATGAAAATTCCTTAGAACCCTGACTGGATGATTTATAGACACACTGTACTGTGCAAAAATGGTGATGCAATTTCTCATGTGTATGTGAATGATATGATACTGGAAGTATCTATTCACAGATAATAAATGTTTTGATACTATAAAGTGAAGTATTTTAACAGTTTCTCATTTTTGCATTTGACCCCATGAAATTGCATCTCCAGTGGTGCTCAAGTGTGTAAAACCCCTCTGGCTTTGGGGGGCTTCGCCCTCCCAACCCCCACCGGGGCGTTGCCCCTGGACCCCACCAGGGGCCCTAAGCGGGCCCCTGGACCCCCCGCCGGAACAGGCGAGAGCTACGCTCGCTTCGCTCGCTCCGCTTCGCAATTTCATTGCTTTGGGTTTTTTTTCAGAAAGCACCAATCACACCCCTGACATTGAGATGTGAAACACATTATGCAGACGGCTCAATATTACAGATTTAATAGATTCACTATTTGGAGCAAAGTTCTAGAAACACTATCATAAGCAAATCCTTTTAAAATATGCTATGTTAAATAACTGTTTTTTTTTTTTTTACCTTACTGATTGTTACTCCCAGCATGCATGTTACCAGAAACACATGTAATTATTTCTGTCAGGTCTAATGTTCAACATTTGTTCATTTACAGGAACATCGTCGCAGTGTGCACAGGTCCAAAAATTTGGACGCTGTTCGTCAGCAGAAGTTAGAGAAACAAATCGCTAAAGGTGAGCTATGAGAAGTTAAATTATTGTTATATTTTGTTTGTTCATTGTGTTTTTTCTTGTGTGTTTGTGCATATAGCCACCCAAAAGAGAACACACGCAGGAAATGTACAGACTCAGAGCTGCCAACTCTCCCTCTTTTCGCAGGAGACTCCCTACTTTTAAACCTTCAGAACCCTTAATCTCCCTGAAAAGGAAATGGTTTTGTCCATTAAGATGTTCACATTTTGACAAATCTCCCTGATTGCAACAGGAAATCTCCCTTTTTTCAAGATTCAAATGTTGGCAGCTCTGTACAGAACCAGGGCATAATATAGCTGATATTGCATAGCAAAATGCTCTACATTTTAAGAAAAGTGCTACACAAAAGTTATGGAATTTTGCATGTAAAAAGACACAATTGCTATACAAATTTGTACTATTGTATGAATTTAAGCTCAGACGAACGATTTCGAGACTTACAAAGCTTCGTAAAAGTTAGTGAATTGGACCCCAGGTCAGTAAGGTAATTACAAATTATGAACTACCTCGATACATTTATTTTTCCATTTCCAGCAAGAGCAAAGAATGAGCAGTCACACAACACAAGTGACTACAGGGGTACCAGGCTTCTTCGTGAGATCTTGTACGATGAGTCCCAGCTCCAGGATGCTTTGTCTCACAGCGATAGAGTCATGGCGGTCGTTGCAGACCTGTTTGGAGATGATCCCAAAAGACATACAGCCTTTCCAAATGTCACTCTTGCACCTGGGCAAAAACCAGGTCAAAGGTAAGAGTTAGAGGGTGGGGACTGCATTGACTTTCATACGATGAGCTTTGGGACACCTTGTCTCTTAGTGACAGGGACTGTCTTTGGAGGATAGCGAGAGCAATCGGTCTCTATTGCTCGCCTTAAATCTGATATATATAGGAGAGTGATTTTTGGCACTCCTTAGTTGACCATTCTCTCCTTACATTCTATTGTAAATGCTCTAAACAGCTCTCCTTGAAGGCTCCAGAAGAACTATTTAATGCTCTCCTGCAAATTCCAAAAGACAGTCCCTGTAAGTGACAGAGTCATGGCAGTTGTTGTAGATCTATTTGGAGACATACAGCCTTTCAAATGGGCTATTCCTAAAATCCATATACTTCCTATGAAAGACATGACCTTAATCTTCCACACACCACGGTTGTTTGATGTATATAGAATTGGCTTCATTATTAACTAAATGCAAACTATAGATGGTGTTATTTATCCTAAATCATATTTCTTTATTTGCAAGGGTAGGTGATTAATACTGCCATTAAAACACCTGGAATAGGTGAAACAAGCAGCAAGGAAATTTTATAAACATATTTTATCAAACAATAAAAGGAATTATTTGTATTAAAAGCTTGAAAGAGTAATTTCCAGTAACTAAATAGCGCCACCAATTTTGTCATTAATAGATACATTTTATATCCGAAAAAGCTTTAAAAATGCTATAAAAGTGAATAATTTTGTAAAAAAAGGGGAAATCAAAATTGAGAATGACTCAAAAGCATCTGTATACATTAGCATGATATCACTTTTAGATGTTTAAACCTAAAATTTTGTTGTACATGATGTTTTGTTTGAAAAACTAATAAATGATCCCATCAAACAACCGTGACATAGAGTGTGAATTTCAAATGGGGTACTTGAATGCTCCATTTGAAATCTGCACCTCCTGTATGGGAAGTTGAAAGTCATGTCTTCCAAAGAGGGAGTTTGTATTTCAAATGCTATAGCCCCTTGCACCTAGACTTGCAGTGACTTGACTCGTTTTGATTTGACTCGACTCGACTCAGATTGGACTTAAAATTTTGGTAATTTATGAACAATGCCCCATAGGATAGTACTGCCGGTGTGGTAATCGCTACGTTTTTTTCACACCACTTAAAGGGCAAAATACCTCGGGCATTAAATTTCACTGAGATAATGAGAAAAATATGAATTTTTTTCTGATACCAAAACCTCAATTTTGATAAAGACAAATGGGAGATTATGCTGTCGATGAGGTCAAGAACTTTTAATATATTTGCTAGGTTCTTAAAGGTGTGTGACTAAAGAACTTGAAAATATGTAGGCAACATATATTATGTATCGCATTATTACCTATAGTAGGAATTCCAATTGAATGAATGCAACTTTCAACAGCAGTACTTGATCCAACCGTGATTGTATATCGCGTATTTCAAACTACAACGTGAACACACGACCTTGGATACAATGCTAACCAATCACAAGTATGTTGGCATGGTTGGATTCATTTCTGTGTTACTCGTGCACAGTTGCACACGCTGGCGTACATCGCGTATTGTACAAAAAAGTCACACTACTGAAAGCTGCGTTCATTCAATTGCAATTCCTACTATAATATACTTGTCTAAAGTGTAACACAAGAAGACAATGAGTTTAACCAGTATTAATTTCTTTGCTTCATTCACAGACATCAAGGCCCCATATCAGAGGCTCCGGAAACACCAAGCAGAATGACTTTGCTAAGTGAATCTGTTATGAACTCACAGGCTTTAAATGATATGGAGGGTAATGGTAAGTTTAATTTGACTTGACTCGATACTACGTTGTCCCAACGCTAGTCCGGAGCTAGGTGTCTCTGCCTTTCAATTCAGTTGGTGATCAGACCCCATGAAACTCGTTTGAATGAATTGATGCAAGTTGCCCATAACCAGTGACACTGGACAACACAAATTCAATCAGCAAAATTATCATTAAGTGGAAAATGTAAGGAAATACAGGACACATGCCAGTGTGGCGATATGACCAATTATGAAGTGACTTATCGACCTGTTTTTAACCAATCAGATGCCAGGAATCAAGCAGTAAAATCAAAATAATTGTCATTGATTTGTCTTTTCAGGGAGTTCAGAGAGTGATCTTGAAGAGGATAAAGAGAATGTCCCAGTGAGTTTCCATAGCAACTTGAATTTTGACAGATTCCAAGACTTTATTAAAAAGCAACAAACAAAGCAGGTACGTACACCACTTAATGGGCTATTCCCATTGAAATCCATACACCCCCTGTGGAAAACATTAATCTCCCGCACAGGAAGTGTGAATATCAAATGGGGTTACCTGAGTGGGTGAGATAGCCCACCCAATAAGTGTCCTTTTCATTACCATGTTAAAACAAAGCAAAGAGAAAAAGTATAATTTTCTCAAATTTAAAATGCTTATGTAATTCATGTCACTAACCCCAACACCTTTCAGAGAGGTTTGTCAGAGGTGCCTTATATTTTGTCCACCCCCTCTGCAGAATGGAGGCACCCAGTCTGTACGGTTTTGAAGGGATCGAGCAATTATGATTTACTGATAGTACAGGCTCTTGGCAGCTCTTGTGATCAGAGAAAGTTAATTGTACTTGAATACCCGAAAAAAAACCTCAGAAAAGGAAAATGCATTAAAAAGGACTAAAATTATAATTTTTACCTATTGTGAGTTCAAAAAAGTATAAACTTTGTGCTAGCAAACCATTACACTTAAGGCCAAATTAAAAAAGTATGTCTCAAAGCTGCGCCGTGCGCATTTCTTTTGCGGTGTGAATTTGTCTCGGAAAATTGTTTAATTTCTTTACAAAATACAAAAAAATATCATTAAAATATGTTTTGAAAGCATTTGTTGGTATGATTGTATGATACACTATAAATTAGTGAAAATATTTCATTATAATATATGTATAAGAATGTAAGTTTTGAAAGTTACAAGCATTTCAAGCTTATTTTGACTGGGTTTGAGTCGGGGTGGGAAGGGGAGACAGGGAAAAATGCATTGTGCATTGGATTTTAAAATCTTGCAAGCTTAGAGGCATACTATTTTTTTTAAGCCTAACTAATCTTTGTATTTTCATTTTATTATAGGCCAGTCACCCCTATGATAGCACCCATGCATCTCTGCTTCAGAATACTGGCAACTCCAGGCTTCACCAGGATTATGGCAAGAAACAAACTAACGGTTGGTTGCAGTAGGATATTTAAGGGATATTTTATGATTTCAACATCCCTTTTTTCAGTGTCAATGTTATATCAATGACAAAACCTATTTCCAAAATTTCTGTTGATTTCAATTTTGCATTTCCATGTATTATGTATTTAACCACTCCATATGCTATGCTGTTGTAATAACTAATTGTCAACAGCCAGAAAATACAGATTGGAGAATTTATTTGGCAAACGATCGAGTCTGCAAGAAATGGTGTACAGTTCACACAGTTTGGCTTGAGATTTATAGCCGGCTTTGGAGACTCACAAGTTGATTTGTTCTGAATTTTAAAAAAAAGTTGCAAAAAGTTCTTAAATATTTTAAGTTTTCCTAGATTTCTATGCAGTGGGATGTCATCATGCTGAAACAAACAGATAACTGCTAATTTGATAAATAATCAATTTGTTTGATTTTCAGAAACACATCAAGAAAGTCTTGATTCCAGCCAAGCCGATGGCGACTCTGCGCCCCCAACCAACGCGATAAATGACACGGTCAAAGTCAAGAAGAAAACACGCAGCAGAATTGGGAAAGAAAAGCAGCAGGTGGCAGAAGAACAGAAAGTGGAAGATTCTCTCAATCTGTCTACAGTAAGTCTCTTTGTACTTAAAAATAGATCCAATCCAGCAGAGCTCCTTGTGTTTTGTCAAGTCTTTAGCCATTCCATTTGAAATCCATACAGCATGGAGCTGCCCATTCAGGTAGCCCTATTTGAAATTCACACTCCCTGTGTGGGAGATTAAGGTCATGTCTTCCATAGGGGGCATATGGATTTTAAATGGAATAGCCCAATACTGCTGGGGATTTGGGGTTAGATATTGGGGTCTCGTGTCAACTGTCAAGGATTGTAAGTGGTACATGTGATGTATGCGGATGAGTCTTGGCAGAGAGAAAAATGTACGTCAGCTGCATGCAGTGTTCGATTTACCAGAAAAAAGTTTCTTGCATTTGTGCAGGTAACATAGAAATCTACATGCACAAAGTGAAAGTAACTTGCACACAATTTAACCATAACCATATAAAATATGAAGTTTGTGCTGTGAAACTAATCATCTTTTTTTACAAATGAAAAGTAAAAATTGGTGTCATTTTGTAAGTGATATTTATATTACTTCTGTGATTCAGAGGCACATTGTATGTTTCTGATTCCAACTGTAATTTACGACTAAAATTCTACATGCACTTGTGCAGGTACTTACCTGCACAGAATCAGAGTCACCTGCATAATGTGCAGGTGGTAAATCGAACACTGGCTGCATGTATGTTGTAATCAATCAAGGATGTAGACTGTGACTTGAAGGAAATTGTTGGTTTAGTATTTTCTTCCAGCGCTTTCTTTCAACGTGACTGCGTGTTGATTTTAAAGTTCAAGAATTTACTATTTTTTCATCATTTTTCTGAACTTTCAGGTTCTAAGAGGGCTTGCACAGCAGATGACTGATTATGAGGTAGCAACAGGCAGACAACCTCAAACTGCTGATCATGGTGGCACAAGCCTATCCCACAATGCACCTGGTGTGTCTGGCTACACTTCTTTGCTGGTGCAAACAATAGCGAAGCTGATTGGTTATCTGAAGGAGGTATGTATATGGGCTATATCAGTTGAAATCCTCACACCCTTTATGGAAGGCATGAGCTGAATCTAACACATGGAGTGTGAATTTCAAATGGAGTCGCCCATTCAGTGTCGTCTGCTCCAAAATGGGCTATTCCAGTTGAAATTCATACACCCCCTATGGAAGACATGAGCTGAATCTTCCACAAAGGGGTGTGAATTCAAATGGAGCCCATTCAATGTCAATGTCGTCTGCTCCAAAATGGGCTATTCCAGTTGAAATTCATACACCCCCTATGGAAGACATGAGCTGAATCTTCCACAAAGGGGTGTGAATTCCAAATGGAGTCGCCCATTCAATGTCGTCTGCTCCAAAATGGGCTATTCCAGTTGAAATTCATACACCCCCAATGGAAGACATGACCTTAATCTCCCACACAGGTGTGAATTTGTGCGGAGTCACCCTTTTAGGTAGTCCCACTTGATATTCACACTCCCTGTGTTGGAGATTAAAGTCATGTCTTCCATAGGTGGTATATGGATTTCAACTTGAAAAGCCCTATTTTACCCACTCACACAAAACCCAGAACAAGCTGGTAGACGTGTTTTTGAGTTATAGGTGTGTAAAGATGACATTCCAATAAAACAATTCAAATTACTAATTTTGTGGGACTAAATGGACTGCAATTGAACTATGTTAATCTCTTTTCAATCTTGTGTAAAGCAGAAAACTAATTAGCCCATTTCTCAGAATAGCAAACAAAGTTATCTTTCAAGATTTGTTAAGTGCCAGATGACACAGTCATGACAAGACTTTAAAATGAGAGAGAATTCTGTTACGGTTCATTGGACATCTAAGCTGCTGGGAACCAAAGTCCTGAAAGACTGGAAATTGCTTTTTGAATTGAGCTTTAGCATATCATGAAAAGAACGGTAAAATATAATGTTTTAAGACTTTACTGACAATTCAATAATGTGTGTGACCTCCACGGTTACGAGCACACTCCTGACAGCGATTGGGCATGCTTGCAATGAGCCTTTGAATGACTTCTTGGTCCAAGTCTTGCTAGGCCCTTTGTAGTGCTTGTCCAAGCTCTTCCAACGTCTGGGGAAGGTGTGGCTCATTTCTAAACCTGCGTTTCAGTAAATCCCAAACCTGTTCTATCGGATTTAAGTCCGGCGAGCGAGCTGGCCACTCTATGTGCCCGATGCCTTCTTCCTCAAGGAAGTTCTCCACCAACCTGGCCCTGTGGGGACGAGCATTACCGTCCATTAGAAAAAATTTTTGCCAACAGCAGCAGCATAAGGAAGAACAATGGGTCGGAGAATCTCATTCAAATACCGCTCACCAGTGACACCACCTCTGGGAATGATATAGAGATCTGTACGTCCTTCAACACTGGTGCCACCCCATATCATGATCGAATTGTCATGTTCAACAATATGCTCTTCATGATATTGTTGTCCTCGTTCTCTCCAGACTAGTGCATGTCCGTCATTTGAGATGAGACAAAATCTATACTCATCATTCGTGAAAAGATCAGGTGTCCATTGTGCAGGTCCCAAATTACATGGGCATTTGCAAAGTTTAACCGGGCTCTACTGTGTTCTACAGTCAACGGGGGCACAACATTTGGCCTTCTGGCATGAAGTCTGAAGCTGGGGAGTTGATCACAGCTTGGTCTGGAATTCTTTAAGGTTTACTTTTGTGGGTTCAGGAATTATTGGTTTTGAAGGACAAGTTTGGCAAAGCAGTGGACACAGGGTGGTAGATGTTGTTACTGATCAGTTTGGATCTGACTATGAAGACTGATTTTCTTCCATCTAACACTCATCATCTACAACTCACACTCCACTACAACTCTTCTCCTTACAAATCTGATTTCTTGGCCACTTGCGCAAAACACAGGCGTGTCTATGTCGATCAAAATGTCTTTGTGATACCGGTAGTGCATTTTTTTGCTAGTAAATGGACACTTTCAACGGGTTACGGTATTTGCAAACTAATAAAATGGTAATAACCTGTGGACTCGATCTGAAATCATTCAGCAAGATGATTTCTGCCTCCTCAACTACAATCCAGGCATATGATGTGGTTGCTGGATTGGCAAATCCCTTGCTAATTCCTGTTAGTGGCTGTAACAAGAATGATTTGCCACAATTTGCAGGGCCAATCAAAAATATGTTGCTGTACTACCCCCTTCCTTCTCTCAAAAGGGTTAGGATAGCCTCCCTGAAAGTGTCCTCTGCAATCTGATTTCGTTCCAGTGAGCTTACATCAGCCATTGTCCTCTGCATTCTTGCCCACAATCTCCCTCAAGTGCTTGACGCTGTAGATGCGCCAACGTCGATCGCTCTAATTTGGCTTCTGCCCCAACTAATTCCTAGGCAAGGGAAATTGCTTCATCTATAGCCCTGTTGCCGCGGATGCAGATGAACTCTGCAAATGTCTGTCTTACATAATAAATAATAATAATAATATTGAAGGTGGCAAAAGGTTTAAATATATACAGAGCAACAGAACAATTAGAAATAATTATACAAATGTGTCTTAAGATTGAGTTCTTAAAACAGCAAGTGATGTATATTCACGCATATTGATTGGTAAACAATTCCACATTCTGGGAGCATTATAGTAGAAGGCCCTGTGCTCAGCAGACTTCAGCAGTTTAGATGTATTGTGTTCTGTCAGTAGTGTGGTGTCAGATGTCTTGATGTTCTTGTTAATGATTATTACAGATACATGAAATGCTGACAGATGCACTCTCTTGTATTTACGTGTGAGGCTGGTTTCTCCAGTCTGCGGCGCATCGTTGGTAAGATCAGGATGATCTTTGCTTTGCAGTGGAGTAGCGTCTTCCTTGGTAGTGTACACTACCAAGGAAGACACTACTCCACTGAAGTTATAATGGAGATCACTAAAATGGACCTGGATACCTTGAATGTTATGTAGCCTATGTTTCACAGCCAGCCAACGATGTACACGATCCAATTTAATGCCATATGGTGGATTAGGTTTAGGTTTTAGTAACAGATACATCACAGCCAAATGCTGAATTGTGACCTGTATTACAAAAATAAATATAAATATACATAAATAGAAGATTATACAAACAGACCAAGATGAGAAAAATCAAAATGTGAGCAACCACTTAAGTTAGAGTCTGAGGAAAAGATGAAAACCAGAGGCGAGTCAACCTACTTATTGACAAGATGGATATAGTAGGGCACTGGGCTGTTGGCAAATCTTTATGTGCGCATGGTCAGCCTGTAAAATTCATCATCATTCCTGAGACTTCTACCATGGACCTCCTTCCTTCTACAAGGGAAAAGCCCACTTTTGTGTTCACCAGAAGGAAGCGACTGAGCAAATGTAAGGGGATGACTTTCCCTCCTAGTGGAAAGGGATTCCAAGTTGCAAGTTCTGAGAGCATGTTTGTAAGAAATGTACTTGTTATAACCTAATATAATCTTGCAAGCCCTCTTCTGGATATGATGAATCATCAAGGATTGCTTGACAGTAATAGAAGAATGCCAGATCACATCGGCATATTCCAGTAGAGGGCAAACATAACAAGAATAAATGGTGATCAATTCAGTGGTGTTGAGTGCTTTTTTCCATCCTGATGATCTTCCAAGCTGCATATAGCCATCTAAGGGCTGTAGCCTGAGTGTGTCTGAACAATTGAAAAACTGTGTTAGAGAAACTTTGAGGCTTTGGAAAGATATCTAAATTCGCACTGCTGTATGTTATTAGATACACTGAGCAAACTTGGCGATTATTTAACTCTACCATGACGAAGGAATATTGGCGTAGTGATAACCAATGTTCCTATTACTGTTGCATGTTTTCGACGTAATGCACGCTTTACATTTCAGTATTACAAACTTACTCTATCTTGGTCAAGCGCTGACAGACGCAAATCACAAAATACATACAAGATAGAAATCCATATCCCATATATATACCAATCTTTTCCAAGCAAATTGGACTCATTTTTATACCTGAAGTCCAACTTTTGGAAAAATTTAACACAATTTTGCAAAATATTTACAAAAAAAAATGCAATTTGGGTTCCAGTGAGGTTAATATCCTCCTAAACTTTCCCAAATTAAATGATTATTTTACACTGAATTTATTTTACAGACTGAGTCTAGAATGGGTGAAGAGAAACAGATGAGAGAACAGATGCAGTACCAGGTGGCTGAACAGAGAATTCTTATTGATGCTATCACTGCGGTAAGAATGGCAAGAAATTATATGCCTGTCAATTCTCTGATTTTAGTCGGATTTCTGATTTGTTTATTTTTCTCAGGGGTGTGAAAATCTACTATTTAATTCTGCCGTCAACTAACAAATATTGCATTGTCCACATTTTTTTTAAATTGCCATATCTGTCAATCCCCATCCATCTGGATGGCCGGTGCTCCCATGAAAAGCAGGAATACATTCAATACAATAATAATGGGCCATGTACACAGGCCGTATCATATGCCGAAATCTGCACTATACCACAATAATGTGGCATGATTGTGTGCAATTTGGACATACAAAATGTATTATTTTGTGTTAGTGTTATCTCTGTCCTAGGGCTATTCGAAACAAATCTTGCAAGAAATGTTTGGTACAATTACGGAATAACCTCCTCACTGAGAACCATAAGGGTGTGATGCCTCATTGCAACTAAGATATAAATTGCACACACGGGGTATGTTGTGTAGGGTATAATGTAATTATTACAAATGTTCTTTTGTATTATCTGACTGCAGGACTTACTAGCTACCCAGGATTTGCAGCTTCAGAATCAGCAAGAATTCAACCAGTACATGGCACATACACAGGTGCAGCTAAAGAGTATTCAGGTAAATTTCTTGAAGAGATTCATCATGATTAGCAAAGGAAATGTTCTTGCAGCTAATGCAGTTAGCATGTGTGTGTTCCAAACAGTCAATAATACCTTGAATTACTCCCTTTTGGCATAGTTTTTTTTTTTTTTTCCATTTTCATTCACCTGTACTTGGGCCTGGTGGAAGGGAAAAAGAACATACAGACATGGTCCACCAGACCCCATCTTAATTACGGTAACCAAGATAGATGCAAAGATACAATCAGATTATGACAGCCTTTTGGCATAGTTGAGATTAACTTTGGCATAGTTGAGATTAACTTCTCTATTTGATTCACATAGAAAGGTTTGTAACATACAAATAGATTAAAACAATTTTACTCTCACTAAATAGATTCATCAGGTTTGTAGACAGTGTTCGAAATAAGCACTTGTACTTGTGTCCAAAAATCACTGGGACAACCATATTGAGCTATTACTTGTCCCCTGGACGACCACTATATTTTACCTTCAAAATCATAATTTATATATTAATAAAACTTGAAATTAAGTTTTCACTTGTCATGTTTGATTGTAATTTATATTGTTAAGGGTAGATTCTCTATTGTTGGTCGAAGGAGCCAAAAATAAAATTGATTTTCATTATCTAAATCAATATATTATTGAAAAATAACACTTTGATGTATTACAAAAGTTCATTCTACAAATCATATACTTTGAAAACATGCTTGATTTATTGTTGTTCATGAGTTATGTACGTTTTACAAAAGTGTTGTTGTTTCAGCCCGCTTTACAACATAACTCAAGAACCACAGGACCTGCAGAAGTATATCTGGGATATTTGAATTATTCTACACACTACGCTATGAAATGATCAATGTAATTTTTGCCAAAGCTCACTACCATTCGTAAGATGGTGTGAACTACCAAATCGCAACAGTTTAAAATAGTTGCTAACCTTAAGAGAGATCTGTGGACTAGCACATACATGTAGTATCATATGCTGTGATGTCCACTTGTTCAACATGTCCAGTTCTGAATATTTTTAATTAACCACTTCACCGAGTTACCAATGGTGCCAGTACTTGATCAGAACGGCAAATTTTGAAGCTTGCACAGGTTTACCAATTTGTAGCTACGGATTTTCCAGAGCAAAAAACATCAAACGAATTTGATTTTTTGCACTCAAAAATATATGACACATTTTTGGGACAACCAAAATGTTTTGAGGACAAACAGAATTTATGCGTTAGTTGTCCTCTGGGCCCATCGTATCTTTATGATCACTCTTACCATATCATGTGGTGTGCCCTGATAGAATGTTTGGAATAAACCCAAATTGGAAGCTCAATTTTGTAAAGCATTCCTATCTAGCCTAATTATCATTTCATAATAAACTTCTATAAGTGTTGTAAGTTAACATCTTGACTGTTTGTATTTTCTCAGGAAATGTTATCCTCCAAGTTAGGACTGCAGACAACATCAGCAGTGAAATCTGTACCTCAGCCTTCAAAAGAGCAATCCATTCCACACAGCATGTCATCTCAGCAAACTCTAATGCAGTCAGTAGGACCCAGGCAGTGGGGTCCACCACACCAACACCACCAGCCTGGTCAACCCCATTCACTACAAGCCCATCAGTTGGTAACACGACCAGAGGTATCACAAGAGGGGGTACGTCAATCGATGCAATCGCAACCACATCAACCTATGTCATCGCAAGCCCATCAACCGATGACATCTCAACCACATCAACCGATGTCATCGCAACCCCATCAACCGATGTCATCACAACCCCATCAATCGATGCCATTGCAATCACATCAGTCGATGTTATCGCAACCCCATCAACCGATGTCATCTCAACCACATCAACTGATGTCATCGCAACCCCATCAACTTCACCCTATGGAGCCACAACCTTCTCAACGGCTGATATCACAAAATGGGATGCCACACCAGGGAGCACACCAGACTATCTCATCACAGCCACATCATCTTAACTCGCCCCGGCCGTTAGCGTCACATCAGTCAGCACCTCCGCCAGGGATATTACACCAGCGAATACAGGGTCATCATCTAAATGCATCACAGGAAAGACAGTCTCATCAACATGGTTATCATCAGCAAGCAACTGATGTTGCCAGTGACAAACAGGTGGATGGGATTAGGACACCCTTAGCAGCAGGTGAGATTGAGGCTACTAAATATTACTTGCTTCCTGTGTCCTAAAAAAGGTGTGTTTGCCCTTTCCTGGTCCCTGACATTCCAGACTTCATACAGCACAAGGCTTTAGGCCCTTTCCCACCACTCTTTCTCATTTTGATTAGCTTCTTGTTATGTTTTTGTTTGTGGAGTAAATACAAAATTAGCTGGGCAGACTATAATCAAGCTTAATAATCGTTTCTCTAGTCAACAGATAGATTTCTGGCATTTCCACCACAGCCCAACTGTCATGCACGTATTTTGGGGGGGCTTTGGGGGTGCCAGCCCCCCGGGGTCAAAGTAGGGGGTGGCAAAAACGAAGGGGCGGCGGAAGAAGAAGGCGGCAAAAACTAAATGGGGCGGCAAAAAGAATTAGTAACTAAAAAGGGCGGAAAAATTTGATAAAGCATCAAAAATTTTATTTAAAAAATGGTACTATACATCAAAATGGGCTGCTTTTAGGGCGCTCGCGCCTGAACCCCTTTTTTTTGCTCTTCACTTTTCAAACGACCGAGAAAAAATTGGGTCAACCTTTTCGGACTTTGGGCTGTTGAGGAAGGGCGGCAAAATTGAATTTTCTTCAGCCCCCGGGTTGGGGCGGCCACGCGATGCGCCACTGACTGTTGCTTTCCATAATTCCCTTGTTATCGCATTCCCTTGGTTATGGTCCACCTTACCAAAGGCTACTATGAATTTCTAGATGCATTTGTAACAGCTGTGTTACTTTTTGGGAAGTCTTTATTTTAAATTGAATGAAACAAAAGATTAATAATTTTTGTTTTTTAAACAGTAAACGTATCACAGATGACAACAAGCAATATCACAAGCCTGGTGGATGAGTTCTCCAATGCCCTACAACAAGCGACCTCTAGAACTGGAACCAGTTCCAAAGCTGATCCAAGTACTGCCTCAACAACATTGAACACTGGAGAGACATTAGCTCACAAATCGGTAGCTCTCACTAGATTGTCACAAGATCAACACATCACAGATCATTTTCCTGGACCACCGACTTCTCAATTCACTTCAAGTTTTCTTGAAGACAAGCGACACCTCGGGGCACGCGACACTAACATCCCATTCCAGCCTGCCGTACTTCTTTCACCACCTCGGCAGAGGGATAGGAGCTCTGTTGTTAGACCAAAAGTAGCATCTGTCGGTGCTTATCCGTTGAGTTCATCAGACGGGACTGCCGTTGGGACTATACATTCCATTAAAAGTGGAGCACAAACCTACACTGTTCCCAGTTCATTTTCTCAATCATTATACTCAAACAAACAATCTACAGCAGTGCCAATTCCAAGGCAGCTGCAGATGTCATCATTTACAGCAGAGAACACAAGTTTGCCAAGTTCAGCCCAAGCTGATGCCGATTTAGGTGCAAGAATAGCACAGCTGACAAAAGAGCATGAGGTCGCCCAAAGTCGACTGAATCAGCTGAAGTCTGCTTCAGGTGGTGGTGTAGGCAGCCAAGGGAAGGAGCCCGCCAGGAGTGCAAGAACTACGGATGCCAAGTCAAAATTTGTAAATGGTAGGTTCATTTACAGGCTTTATTTCTTTGATGCTCTCTAAAGCAGGCATGAGTCACTTTTATCTTTTACTTTGCGTGCTGACGTAGCAACCTTGTCTTCTAACGGGTAACTAAGACCTTACGGCAAAAAGGTGTTTTTTTTTCACCTTGACATTAAACTTCAAATTGCTACTCAAGAATGAATAATCAATTTATTACCAATAGGTCTTCCAGGCCTGGTGTTAGCAGCCACCCGTCCACCTGTCATTTGGGATGGGCAGTTTCCTCCTGGGACAGGCAGAATTAATACCTGCATGTGCTAAATTCTAAAAATAATGCTTGAATAAGTTTTGGAACTCATAACAGGACCAGACTAATAAATCAATTAGCAAATTTAACTGACTGTGAACCTTTAGAAGTTGCAGAGGTCTGGTTTATGTTTTCAGGGTCAAATTTTGAACAGGCAGTTTCGGTGAAAATGACAGGCTTTCAAGTGGAATCACAATCATTTGCTTGACCATGTTGGAGACCATGTTGACAGCGATCACCAGAATTGTTGAAATACAAAACGTTTTATTTCCGAAAAAAACAATGTTGTTTGGGGGATCGAATAGACGTCTAAAAGCTGCTAATTTTTTTCTTATGCTACAGCGATCAGCAGAATTGTTGAAATACAAAACGTTTTATTTCCGAAAAAACAATGTTGTTTGGGGGATCGAATCGACGTCTAAAAGCTGCTAATTTTTTTCTTATGCTACGGCCATGTGTTTGAAAGTTCTTGATAAGCATTTTGACCAGGGATTATTAGACCTATGCAAAGGGGGCAATTACGTCACAAAACTTTAGTGACGATAAGATGGAAATTTCAGTCCTCATTTTGCCTCCACAAAACACCCAGAAATGTCTCAAGTTCACTTTTCAGAGTTCAAAAATCAGCATTTCTGGGCAAGTGAACCTGGGATTATGAAATTATGAGACAGATTTTGAAGGTGCTTTTCATTTGACACATTTCATGCAAAATATATGTTGTACATTTACAGGTTCTGCCCTACCTGTATCACCCCCAATATCACCAATTCCATTTGACCATCACCTACCAGTGAAGCCAATGAGTAAAGGACCATCCCATGTAGCCAAAGAGGGGAAAACAATCCATGTGTCGCTTCCGAGACCGGATGATTTGGAGATATCGGCCACCAGCACGCCTTCACCAAAAACATTTGAGGGCAGAACTAGAGCTAGGTAAGTGTAAGAGAAAAGAAGAAAAATAAAGTTTAAAATTTTTGTGCTTTTCGTACTCAATCTGAGAGTACGGAAAATGAATGTTTGCGCTTTTCACACTTAATCTGAGAGTACAGCAAAGTAACGTTTGCGCTTTTCACACTTAATCTGAGAGTACAGTAAAGTAATGTTTGCACTTTTCGCACTCAATCTGAGAATACAGCAAAGTAATGTTTGCACTTTTCACACTCAATCTGAGAGTACAGAATATTAATGTTTGCGCTTTTCACACTCAGTCTGCGAGTACAGAAAATGAATGTTTACGCTTTTCACACTCAATCTGAGAGTACAGAAAAGTAATGTTTGCACTTTTCACACTCAATCTGAGAGTACAGCAAATTAATGTTTGCGCTTTTCACACTCAATCTGAGAGTACAGAAAAGTAATGTTTGCACTTTTCGCACTCAATCTGAGAATACAGCAAAGTAATGTTTGCACTTTTCACACTCAATCTGAGAGTACAGAAAAGTAATGTTTGCACTTTTCACACTCAATCTGAGAGTACAGCAAATTAATGTTTGCGCTTTTCACACTCAATCTGAGAGTACAGAAAAGTAATGTTTGCACTTTTTGCACTCAATCTGAGAATACAGCAAAGTAATGTTTGCACTTTTCACACTCAATCTGAGAGTACAGAAAAGTAATGTTTGCACTTTTCACACTCAATCTGAGAGTACAGAAAAGTAATGTTTGCACTTTTCACACTCAATCTGAGAGTACAGAAAAGTATTGTTTGCACTTTTCGCACTCAATCTGAGAGTACAGCAAATTAATGTTTGCGCTTTTTGCACTCAATCTGAGAGTACAGCAAAGTAATGTTTGCACTTTTCACACTCAATCTGAGAGTACAGAAAAGTAATGTTTGCACTTTTCACACTCAATCTGAGAGTACAGAAAAGTAATGTTTATGCTTTTCACACTCAATTTGAGAGTACAGAAAAGTAATGTTTATGCTTTTCACACTCAATCTGAGAGTACAGAAAAGTAATGTTTGCACTTTTCACACTCAATCTGAGAGTACAGCAAAGTAATGTTTGCGCTTTTTGCACTCAATCTGAGAGTACAGCAAAGTAATGTTTGCACTTTTCACACTAAATCTGAGAGTACAGAAAAGTAATGTTTGCACTTTTCACACTCAATCTGAGAGTACAGAAAAGTAATGTTTGCACTTTTCACACTCAATCTGAGAGTACAGAAAAGTAATGTTTGCACTTTTCACACTCAATCTGAGAGTACAGAAAAGTAATGTTTATGCTTTTCACACTCAATCTGAGAGTACAGAAAAGTAATGTTTATGCTTTTCACACTCAATCTGAGAGTACAGAAAAGTAATGTTTGCGCTTTTCACAATCAATCTGAGAGTACAGAAAAGTAATGTTTGCGCTTTTCACACTCAATCTGAGAGTACAGAAAAGTAATGTTTGCACTTTTCACACTCAATCTGAGAGTACAGAAAAGTAATGTTTGCACTTTTCACACTCAATCTGAGAATACAGCAAAGTAATGTTTGCACTTTTCACACTCAATCTGAGAGTACAGAAAAGTAATGTTTGCACTTTTCACACTCAATCTGAGAGTACAGCAAATTAATGTTTACGCTTTTTGCACTCAATCTGAGAGTACAGCAAGCAGGTCACCCAGCAGGTTGTTCAAACTGGGCCATGGGGGAGTTGATAATAAATAACAAGCTGAGCATGCACCTCCAAGACAGGTGGCATTGGAACATTCCTATTTCTACCATTATAGGCAACTCCCACTAATAATCTTTGCATTTTATTTTTGTCTTGTCACAGGCATAGTAATTTACATGTGAGTGAATCCAGCCAACCATGGAAAACACCGGATAAACATGTAGGTATCAATCATTACAGTGCGCAAAAGAATTAAGCCACCAGTTATGTTTGCTCCTGTATATCTGAAACAAAGACATATAATGTCAAAATTAAATCAAGCATCCAGTACCTGTAGTACCCTTTAGCTCTGATTTAAGACCTCGGTTGTTGAAATTGGTTGAGAATTAAATAAACTGCGATCTAAAACCCAAGGAGGTAACAAAATCAAAAGTTGCACTGTTCAGTTTTTTTTAGAAGTCCGACGTCAAATATATAAAGTTGGTAAACATCACCGGCAAACATTCCTGGCTAATATGTGAAAGTTGATATCCGTGGTTTAAAAAGGAGACTTTGAGCTGCAAATAAACTCAATGAAATACCCAATATTTGAAATGGTGTTTTAAAAAGCTTTCAGTGAAGAATAAAAAATTGCCAAGTTTGGTATCAGAATATATTTTAAATTTCTGTACAAGAATACTTGTGAGAGATATGGTGGCTCAAAATGGTAAAGAGAATTTTGGGACACCCTAGCATTGTGTGACCAATATTTTGCTAGTAACCTTTCATGTGGCTCAAACAACCAACACAGGAGCTCATCTCCATTTAGCTCCCCTGTGTAATGTTATACGAAGCCATAATGGAACCAAGCATTGGTCGGATAATGGAAAAATCCGGATATAAGTGAATGACATGTAATTCTGTATAGAATGTTCTGAAGTGCTTTAATTTGCTACAACAAAATATACCTCAACATGGGGTAATAATACTGAAAGAGGAAATGTATTTGAATGCTGTATATGCAACATCATGTCCTGTAAATGCTTCAGAGCATGCATTTTAGGTTTGAAATCCTTAAAATTGTTTTCCTATGAAGATCACACATCCGGATAACAGAGAGGACCGTATAAAAGAGGTCTGGATAAAAGAGGTTGGACTGTATATAAAGCATTACCCAGGGGAGTTAATGGCGATGAGGTTTTGTTGTACTGAACCCTCTTGGTCATCTTTGATGTTGATGATTTATTCACTCACTCATGTTACTGCTCATTTCAAACTTGTGACTGACTGATCAAATAATTTATTGATTCTGATTTGTTTGTTTTTGATTCCAGGGTGATTCTCAGGAGGAGCAGTTCTTTGCACTGACAGCCCACATGTCAACATGAAGGAAGCAGGATTGCAAGCTGGCATTTAGCAATTACCTCAAAGTTTGTACTCACTACTCGAGCAGGTGCTAATCACAGTGGCGTAGCGCGAGTCATCCAATTGGGGTAACTGGGACTGATTGAGGGGGCGCTGTGTGTTTTTTGGTCATTTTACTATAGCCCAAAACACTCGGATTTTGATTTCCACTACCATGTCCGATACAAAGTCTGACGCTGAGCTGGGAGCAATTTAAGAAGAAAAAAAGGGCACACACTCAGAAAAAAATATTATCAAATTAGGCACTGTGTGTTTTTTGGTCATTTTACTATAGCCCAAAACACTCGGTCTTCGATTTCCACTACCATGTCCGATACAAAGTCTGAGCTGGGAGCAATTTAAGAAAAAAAAGGCACACACACAAAAAAAATATATCAAATTCTCACTTCCTACTTTTCCACAGGTAACGATAAGACTTACAGAAATCGTATCTGGTACATCAATGCAAATTTTGAGCACATTTGATGCTGTTAAATGACTAGAATTGTGACTGAAGCAATCACCATTTAATTTTCTTTATCATATCATGATCATGCAATCAGCGAACTATAGTCTCATTCCCAGACTGCATATTGCTCAATCGCGAACATTGACTATTGTGAATGTCATACACCAAGGTGGGAAAGAGACTGTTTTACATATTTTGCTTAATGAAAGTGATTCGCAGGTGCCCTGTTTTTTCCTAATAGTTCCCCGTTCATGGAATTTGTGTGAGGATAGGAAAGAGAAGGCCATGAAGTTTTGGGCAAATTTTACTATGGAATTTGACGCTACGCCACTGGCAAATCATGTACCCAAATTTTTGTGTACATACTATTTATTATGAATTGTGGAATCAATTTTCAGCAGTGTTTGCATTTTGTTGGAAAGCCTATGTTCGCAGGAGTATATTTTGACAACAAAATAGATTTCAATTTTAACATTCTTAAGGGATCTAAAATGAGCGTTTATTATGCGTTTCGACAGTATTTTTGGGGACATGCTGAGCACCTCAGACCTATCGAATTGCATTCTGAATACTGAAGCATGTCTTTCTGATATCAAATAATTTTCATTTTTGAAAATCACAATATAATACAAATTTTATGACAAATTATAAAAATTTGATATTTTTCAAATTTTGATATATATCAGTCCTCGAGTAAATTATATAAATCTAATGATATATTCTTAAAGTGTATGTAGCAGGGAGGAAAAGCCGACGGTCAATTGAAAATTTTGACCTTTCATATTGAAGATATGGATTTTTTCCCAAAAAGACCTAATTTTTTTTTGGTGTTTTGGGAAAAAAAATCCATATCTTCAATACGAAAGGTCAAAATTTTCAATTGATCGTCGGCTTTTCATCCCACCTACATACACTTTAAGTATAAATCATCAGATTTATAAATTTTACTTCAAGTACTGTTAAATATCAAAATATCAATTTTTAATGATTTGCCATAAAATGTGTATTAAATTGCAATTTCAAAAATCAAAATTATTTGATATCAGAATGACATTCTTCGATTCAGAATGCAATTCGATATGTCTGATGTGCTCTAATGTCCCAAAATAAATACTGTCCAAACGTTCATACCCCAGCCCTTAACTGAAACCCAACATATTCACAAGTTCAGTCAGGCTTTGAAGCCCTGACTTTATTCATGGAGAAACGGTGAACAATATCTGAAAGAGAAATGCCTGAATGATGACAGCACTTCATGTTAACCCCCTGAGCACTACCTGCCGATCTAACATTGCCTCTGATTGGTCTATTACATGATATCTTCACTTTCATCACCAATCAGAATGGAGTTTTGCAAATAATTCACCCCAATTTTTTTGCGTGATGAAATTATTCTAACAATGTTACTGATTGGTCCAATTGATAATGAAAACTCCTCTTTGACCAATAGGCAGGTAGTTCTCATGGGGTTAACTAAATGAGAACAAATAATTTGTTCAGCTGAAATGCTAGGTGGTAGCAGAATTTGTTGGCTTCATTCCATAGTGGCATAAGGTGGGCACCGTAATTAAACAACTTTTCAAGCATATCAGGTATGAAGAAATGCCAAAATAAAAATGAGACATTTGTTATATTTTGTATTGGTGTAGAATTTTTGTAGTAAAATAAAAAGATTTTATCCTTATATAACTTCAAAAGAAAAAAAGAAATTATTTACTGGCAAATTTAAAACAATAAATACCAGTATGCTAGAATGGAAAGCACACCTTACGCAACCTCGGCCCCTGTGTAATCCCTATGGCATTATACTCCTGCTCTACGAAAAAGGTATAAAAATCAAAATCCCTGGATTAATCCCCTTTTTCGTAGCAAAAGCCAACTATACTTTATGTTGGCTTCATGCCACAAGGTGATACACCAGTATGCCCTTCTTCCACTAAGGTCTTCAATGTCATTTTGTAAGTTGTAACCATACACCAGATTTAATTAATTATAATTATTAATAATTATTAATTAATTAGGTAATTTTGGCTGCTGAGACTTACAAAATGAAAGAGAACATCATTAAATACATGGGTGCCAAATCTTTTTTTTAATGACCAAAAATCACCTGATGCCACTATGGAATGAAGCTGACGAATAAATGCCAAATTTAACTGTTTATTTGCAATAATGCATGTAATAGAAATCTTGTATTAAGGTAGAGAACAGCAAGTAATCGGGGCTTTATCAAACGAAAAGAGATGAGACAGTATGAGGAGATTTCATTGTCTTTATTTTATTTCTTTTCCCATTTTTAACAAAATACCAAAAAGTATTTTGTTATGAAAGTGAGAAATGGTTAAGAACCAAGTAATAGGCGTCATGGTAATGATGCTTGATTGATGCATCTTTGAGAGTGTCTATCTATGTCTATAGTTTGTTTCTGTAGTACATAAGCTTGATGACAGTATGGTTCTTCATGAGTCTAACATTATTATACCTTCAAGAGGTACAATATTTGGCTGTGGGGTCATACCCCACACCCTTTTTATTTTACCTTACCACTTTTTTTAGGCACCTTTTTATTGAAAATTCTTGACCACCACCACTTGTTACCATTTGGAAGCAATTTCACACTATCTTTGTTTACTGCTTACTACTAATACTTGTGAACTTCACATGACCGGGCGGTGATATTGATGGTCCACTCTTGGTGCATAATAGTGTATTCAACTCTCAGTGCACCCACCTCTCTCCACTCTCCCTTGGGAGGGTATCTTGCAAATTTCATCAAGTGTTGGTGACTGTTCTCCGCAGTCCTTCCAATACTTGGACTGGCCATTGTTAAAAGTAATAGTTTCACATGCTGTCAAAGCAATATAGCCAATCAACAGCTTTCATTTCAATGTTTGGGAAGGCCCAGTGCATACATTGTCGCAAGGATATGCCACTGAGTAAGTCCCTGTAACTTGTTGACATTGTTGACAGACCCTTCCCCCATGCGTAATCATGGCCATGATGATATCACAGTTACCTGATAGAGTTTGAAAATGGTGCCTCTATATACGGTAAAACCAAGACTTAATAGAAGTTTATATTGTGATTTTTATAACACATATAACATAATAACATTAATATAATGAGGCGTTTTATATCATGTTGTTGTTTTCCTTGAAAAATATATATAAAAAGACCTGGGCACCTTGGGAGATTAATGCTTGTGCATTGAAAGGTTAACCCAGGTTAAATAAGAATGAAATAAATAAATAAGAGTGTAAAAAAAGAACACAGCAAAAATGTAACTGATAATATTGATGAAGTTATTGCAAAAGTTTCACATACCTTATACGAGACCTCACAGCATATTCACGCTATAATCTGCAGTAGATGACTGCCAACAAGTGTAACTCTATAAGCATTGGTTTCTTTCAACTGATATTCCCAGGCTGTATTACTTGAGTATTTCTGTGATTTTCTTGCTCATGCGGTTTGCATCGCTTCCATTTTCTGAGAACCGCTAATCCATCCTGATATAATCCCATGCTTTCTGCTCCAGGGTTTACTTCAAGATCATATGGGATAAACAAACCTACTAACAAATTTCGGCGCCATCGTATGCACCATTGCGACGTCGAATGCATTATCATTTCCTTTTTTAATCCACAGTCTTTCAAATTCGTTGAATAAGAGTGTCTTTCTTGCATATGATGGTGCTCCTTTCTAAGTCCAAAAGGCTTGGCCCAGTCCAAGGCGTCCATGAGTAGTTTTTCTGATATCGATGGATAGAATTCCACTACGTCGAAGACAAGAAATGTAGGTTCTGTTTTCTCGTTTAAGTCGCTGAACCAATCTAGTACAGCAGATGTGCTACGCCATTGTTTAACGTTAGAATTTGTCCTGATCTTTGCATTGATTTGGTCTAACATAATTTTGCTAGCTTTTCCTAATTCGCTCTTTGTTGGATTTATCAACCTGCACTTTGGATTAGTCTCAAAGTTGTCTATTTCAAATAAGAGTGTTCATCCCAATTTTGGACAACACTTCAACATGCATGGACACTATCAGCATGAATTCGGATTTATCAGTGTTAAGACTTAGTTTGTCGATTTGCAGCCAATTACTTATCATGTTTAGATTATACAATTCATAATTCCATTAGTTGAGTTAGAGGCATAATAGATTACAGTATCATCAGCATACATATTAACCTTACAGTGTGTGACATAATTTGGTAAATCATTAATATAAATAAGAAAAGCGAGTGGGCCATCGATTAACCCTTGTGGCATTCCACATATTATTTCACACGTATCAGAGAGATTACAAAATTACGACGCTCAGGGGTGCCAGGGTGGCGTTTAAACATTTTGTTATTGCTTTTAAAAGCGATAATATTACTATTTTAAACATTAATTGACTTTTAAAAACTCGCCCAAGCTTGTGATCAGCAGCTTTCAATCTTTTCTTTGCGGTCATTGTAGTCGTACTAGAGGTAGCCATTATCCGTGCGGCAGACGATCGTATTAAATGTGTTGTTGATGTTGTACCTGCTGTCAATCGGGCAGCGACCCCGGCAATAACCTCATATGTGACCTAGTCCCCTACATTTTGCAATTAAGGCGTTAAGGGATGGGTACTCAGCTGGATCCTTCTTTAAGATGTTCCAATCCTTGATGATATGCGGGAAGAAGGAATTGGCATAGACTAATGAGCTGGTCAGAGTGTTTGTTGAGTACAAAGTCCCCATGTATACTCCATACCTCCAATTACCTTTGTGTCTGTCTTTGTAGTATATTTGTTGGAAGCCCTCTCCGATGTGACTGGTTCAATGTATACCTCTCTTCCTATCAGGTTCTTGATCAGATTAAATCAAACTTGCTTATCAAACTTCACTATGCCTTGACAACAGCGTCTTAATCCTGGTACCGTTGAACGCTCTTCTTGTAAGGAAGGTATGTCACTTCCTCTTTCCTTTTATCAAACCTTCTTACTTTCTCGTAGAATTCTTTCAAACTGAAGTTTTAAGTGAAGATCAAAACTTTGCCTCTTTGAAACTTACAATATCATTAAATTTTTATTAGAAAATGTGTAATTCAACAAAGGAGTTGATTTTCAGGGTTTTGGGGTCACAGAAAAAAAGAAATTTAAATTTAAATGTCAATCAATCAATCAACTTAATTTTATGCATTCACCATGCAACAATATACAATGAAAATAGCAAATATAAATCTTTTATGTACAATATACATTATACAATGAGAAAAGATATAATTTTTTATGAAAAATGTTAATAAGCAAGATCTAGGTTGGTGAAATTGGGAATTCTGCAACTTGAGGCACAATATAACACACAAATTCTTGCACATGCCATTATGTGCAGCAAGCAAGTAGCTTCTGTTGTAAGTTCTTGCAGTATTCAAGCACCCGTGGTATTTTGCTTGCTGTCAGCTCATAACTTTCAGAATTGTGAGCAATTATCGGTCTACAGAAATTTGGAGTGCTAGTTACTTTACCACTTTTGTTTACTGATTAGATTGTGGTGCAAAGAGCCACCCACACAAAAGCTTGGCTGCATCAGGGCCTTTAAAAGACATTCCCCAATCTTTTTCTGGGACACCACAAAGTTTGCACTGGTCCATTTCAAACTCTATTTCATGCATTTTCTGGTAAATCTAAACAATTGGTGCATATCCAGCGAGCTACAACCAAATTTGGTCTATGCACACCAGTGTCTTGTTCACATTTAAAATCGTAAAAGAAAAATATCTTGGGGATATTCTTTTCAGGCTCATCATCATCATCATGGAGTAGAGATGCCGGTAGCACAAAACATTGGTGGGATCCAGCTACCCACAAACTACAAGTGTCACAATAAAAATCTGTACGAGCATGTTCTTTTTGACCATTTGACAAACAAGATTGGTCAACAAACCTCTCACAAGAAGTACAAAAGAAAATACTTTTACAAGTCTAAGTAAGCTTCAAAACATGTCGGTTTTAAATGACCTACAACAAGACGATTTGATCATATAAATTGCTTTGATCATATCTAGCGACCATCTCCTGTTTCTTTTTGGTGATGGCTTTGACAGCCTGCAGGCATCATAGGCACATCCCGATTCTGCCAGGTAGAAATGCTGATCCCGGTCCCATTGGCAAAAGCCACCGCAACGCATCATATTCATCCTTGGTGAATGCAATTAACACACGTCTTCTTGAATATGATGGGGCAAAATTACTTTTACTGAAATCACTGCCGCAATAAAAGCAGGAATTATCACCATCACCGTGATGATTTCCACCGTCATGGTGGTCCGCCATGACGATCGTCCCTTTAAACCATGACATATTTCCTAATTAATATTAACATTACTTTGTGCTGATTAATTATTCATGAATCTGGACTGCACCAATCAAATGTAATTTATCCAACAATATACAATAAAAATAACCAATATAAATCTAATTTTAATGTACAATACAATGAGAAAAGATATAATTCTTTATGAAAAATGTTAATAAGCAAGAACAACAAAATAGTCTCACGAGGTACCTAAATACAAGCTTACACTAGAAATCATGCATTCATTGCACACAGGGGCGTACTGTACTCTTTGTACTGGTAAGTCTAAACAATTTGTGCATATCCAGTGAGCTACAACCAAATTTGGTCTATACATACCAGTGTCTTGTTCACATTCAAAATGGTAAAAGAAAAATACCTTGGAGATATATTCTTTTCAGGCTCATCATCGTCATGGGGTAGAGATGCTGGTAGCATAAAACATTGGTGGGATCCAGCTACCCAAGAACTACAAGTGACACAAAAAAATCTTTACAAGCATGCTCTTTTTGACCATTTGGCAAACAAGATGTGTCAACAAAACTCTTACAAGAAGTACAAAAGAAAATACTTTTACAAGTCTATTTTAAGGGGTCGAGCAATCTTTTGTCAAATTGCTCAGAAATGGGTGGAATCTGCCATGTTTGCTGTGAATTTTACTTACGATTTGCAGAATGATTCCGCTTGAGAACGAATATTATTCCTTATGAGTCTTCAACTTTGTCTTCACACGACTAGCCATGTTTTTTGGAGTGTTGCTGTGCAAGTCAAAAGCAAATTGGGCCAAGATAGATCAAATTGACAAATATGGCCTGTAACTACACCAACATATCACCCAAATGTCGATGTTATTTAGTGTACAATGTTAATGTATAATACAATTGGATTACATGGAAAGATCCATGGCACCCGCTCTTTTCATCACCTTCTTCTGCCATCGCCTTGCATGCTGTCCGGACCAGTCTTGTTGTTCCAGGTTCTCTGGCTTTCTTGAAAGATTTGTCTAGTATTGGTGCCTGATCATCATCTTTTGCCTTCTCCACCTCCATAAGCGCTGAAGATGCTGTTTCTGCAAGGTGCACAAGGGCATGCAATCCACACAAAAAAGTTGCGCAGTTTGGATATAGAACTCCGCTTGTCTGGTGTAAGAGTTCAACGTTATACAACTTCAGGAAGAATTTCTGGCCTGTATTCTTCAAGCAGCTCATTGAACTTAATTTGTGTTGGCTGCTCTATCTGACATTGTACTACTTATTTTGCAAAGAATTTCCTCGCCAAACATCACTTTTCATCAATGTCTCTAAGTATTTGCTGGAATGTTCCCAAAACATCTTTCCCGGCCTTTGACAAAATATTCCGGAGGCCCAGCACATACGTCCTTCCAGTTTCATCAACTGCATGGAAACCTTCAAATTTCTTTCCGTATTTAGATGTTTTCCTTTTCTGAATCTGTCCTGTCATTTTTGACTCTTTCTCCAATAAGTAATATGTTACTTTTGGATGATTTTCTTTTGAGTTCTGCATTTTGTTGTTGTTCAATCTTGTCTTCCAGAACTTGGTTTTGATTCTGCAGGTGTTGTGTTACAGATGTCCCAGCTATAGAGGTTTGCACTTGAGCTGTTTTAGTTCTTAGAGTGGTAGATGGTTTCATACATGTAGTTGGAAATGTGAACTCGGCCTCTAAATTTTGATGTATCCTCCTAATAAGTTGCAACTTATGTTTTTAGAAATTGCGCATTTTTTCTTTCAAGTTTTTTAACTGTTTCTGGTAGGCTGCTCTGCTTGCCCTTATGCCCCGCATCAACTTCATTTGATTCCATGAGAAAGTTAACCACACAAGCATTAGTGTGTTTGCCACTTTCTAGCATTTCTACTACCACTTTGTTTTTCATTTTGATACTTACTTGTAGCTTGCAAGTTTGAGTTTAAGCTGTGCAACTTGTTTTTTTAGTTCCAGTTCTCTTCCTCCAGTTGTTTTATACGGTCTTCATCAAAGGATGATCCTCTCATTGTGATCCTTACTTGTAGCTTGCAAGTTTGAGTTTAAGCTGTGCAACTTGTTTTTTCAGTTCCAGTTCTCTTCCTCCAGTTATTTTATACGGTCTTCATCAAATGAAGCTGTGGTTTGTGTGCACTTTCCATGGCAAATAGAAAATAAACCACAGGTTAATGCCAGGTTCGCTCTCGCAAATAATAAAGGCCATCTGACTTCAATGGGTTCCTTCAGTTTCAAGGTTGGGGTATTGTCTAACAAACTCTCCATCGCATGCAGATTTGTTATGCGGTCTGTACTGGCTTTGAAGAAGTTGTAAACAGGGGTGATCTGTTGTACACCTGTGAATACGTTCTTGGCTGCTTGAGATGTAATATAACGTCAATGTTCTCTGTAAGGCATCATTCACAATTGACTTTTTTTTTTACTAAGGTAGCCCTACAAGGTGACAAGGTGTATAAATTAAGATTTAATTTTGTAACCCCTCCTCTCGACATATCAGATATTTCAGGGTGTGACTGTGTGGTGTCATCACTGGCTCGATCACTTCATTCACTTCAGCGAGCCATCAAAAACATTATTTGCACCGCTGAATTGGGAGTTGTGGATGATATTAATAGCCCTGTTAAATGGCGATGATGATAAATGATGATATGTATCGTTGTAGTGCAGCGCAAATGTTACACATACTGGATTTGGAGTATGGCTCTCCGTTTGAATTTGTAGAGTGCTTAAAAACTTTTAGTAACTTTTATTTCAAGTTCAACTTTTCAGTTTTTTCATCTTTTTTCATCTCAATTTTCCACAAGAGCATAATAGGCACTGCCAGGGTTCGAACCCGTAACCTCTCGCACCATAGTCGAACACCTTAACAATTGAGCTAACTTGACTGAAGTATATTTCCTTTTATAATCAGCAGCATTTCAGCTTTGTCAGGTTGCAGACTTTGACACCTTAGATCATAGGCGCCACCCGCATCACTGAACAGGTGCTCACTAGGAATGCTGCTTGCAGGAGCTGATAAACATTTCCATGTGCTTATAAAGTTAATAATAATAATAATAATAATAATAATATTTATTTGAATTATTTGCAAAATAACAAAATACAGTACATTTACACACTTTACATTTATGACAAAAGCAAATAATTCAGGATCAGTGAATGGCCTGAAAGTCCAAACACAGAAGTGCCCACTCATCCTGAAAAAATACATAGTTAATTAGTAAATAGAAATAGCGATAAGTTACATTATTACAATAAAACCATTAAGAAATCTTGAAACAATGCACTGAAGTTCCTTGCTTCCATTTACCACGAAGTTCTTCACAAATGGAAGATGCCCCACCCACATATTGGTGTCCATGACATATTTCCTGCCTTCCATCTCTTGCTCAAATCACATGTGTATCACTACAAAATCTATAAACAAATTATATCTCAGGCAATCATAGCAGATAATCTATTCTACACTGGGAATGAGCTTATAATGTGCTTGTATGCAAATATGAGGCCTTGCAGTTTTCTAACATTGTTTGCTGCGGTCCTCAATACAGCACAGTAGAGTGGCTGTGCATGAGTAGGACGGGAGGCTCTAGTCTACAAACATATTGGTGTCCAAGATTCAGTGTCCTGTATGACATTGATACCATCAAAAATCACAGAGTTCTCATATCGCATGCTATATTATGACCTGGATTGTTGACAAAACATCCTGGAATTTGGCAAATTCTTCCAAACTTACCCTAAAATCAGGAACTCCAGCCTTCTTGTACAACTAGTGATCAAGTTCATCTAAAATTTTATATCATCATCAATCGGTGGGATCCAGCTGCCCAAGATCTACAAGTGACACAATAAAAATCTGTACAAGCATGTTCTTTTCGACTGTTTGGCAAACAAGATGTGTCAACACAACTCTCACAAGAAGTACAAAAGAAAATACTTCCACAAGTCTCTTTTAAGTGAGCTTCAAAACATATGTCGGTTTTTAAATGACCTATAACACTCGATCTGTACATCTTTTCCATAAAGACTTGTGATCGTTTATTTATATCAGTTGTTTTGGCATCACACTTGAACGTCCTACACCGAGTACAAAATCCCTCACGCCTGTTACATTGATGGTCCTACCTCTATAAATCTTTTAACAAAAGTATGATTTCTTAACAAATGCTTTCATGCTTGTAATGACATTAAAGTAGTCATCATATTACTAATCTGACCTGGATTGTTGACAAAACGTCCTTGAATTTGGCAAATTTTTCCAAACTTGCCCTAATAGTCGGGCAGCAAACTACCCAGTTTTTAAGGCCCGTGGCCTTTTGATGAAGACAATGTGCCACCTATCCTAGCATGTTGTTTGGGTCCCAAGTAACATATTTATACATGTTTACAAAAATCCAGATGCAGCAGAAGGCGGCCATCTTGTTTTTCAAAATGGCGCCCATTTTGGCAAAATATTTTTTTAGGCTTGTAATAGTATTTTTGTCATGTTGGCATACAGTAGCACGAATTATTAATGATTTACAAATTCAAAATGGCCGCCAAAAATTCAAAATGGCCACCGAAATCAATTTATTTCCTTCAAACATACAATAAGCCTACATCAATCTGGTAACATGGGAGATTGGACATGTGACATGAATATTAATATAATAACACACACAAATCCCATACTTAATTACTTAATGCACTCAAACCCCGCACACACTCCCTCCGATCGACCCCCCCCCACGCGACCTATATATGTTTATCACATTGAGATGATGATTTCATTTCGTATATTATAACATTTTAAAGTGCCATAGAAATGTATAAAAAACATTTTCTTGGCTCATACGGGTATCTTTTTATACAAGAACAAGAACACTTGGTGGTGCTAGTTTGGGCTACAGGTTGTATTACTACGTACATCCATAAGCACATGGCAGCGGGCGGGGTGGTTCTTCAAATATCAAAAAATTTGAACACATTTAAGGATTTTAAGGACACTTTTGCCCAAATGTGCCCAGGTGGTTGGTTTCACTGGTCTCCACTGAAAACCCACCCATCAATATACCAAAATCGCTGAAAAGGGTACCCCAAAACCATGGTACCTTCCTGTATACCATCACAGAGAAAGCCCCCCCTCCCCCGGACATGGCATTGGCCAGACATTAGGTATTGAGGGGTATTGAGAATATGGTAAAAGGTACCGAGTGGTCCCAGAAATGGGTTATGGGTCCCGGAGGAATGGGGAGAGTCCCATGGTCGGGGTTAGGGCACCTAAAACAATGGGAAGGTCAGTTTGAAAAATATTGGATAGTGTGAGGGGTACTGGGGATGTAGTTAAGGGTCCCAGGGTTTGGATAATGGATACCGGGGACAGAGCTAGGTGCACTGAGGAAGGGCTAGGTGTACTGAGGACAACGGGTTATGGGTCCCCGGGGAAGGGGCTATGGGTTTCACTCCAGGGATGATTGGTCATGGGTTCCAGGAATGGGGTTAGAGGTCACATTATCATATTTGAGGTCCCAGGGATAGATATGGGTTACTGGGATTGAAGTAGGGGTCCCAGGGTTGGGGCAATGGGTACCAGGATTTGGGTAAGGGGTACTGGACATTGGGTAAAGTGAACTGGATGTGGGCTAACAGGTTCCGAAGATAGGGTCCCAGGGATGCTTCATGGGTCTCAGGGACGGAGTTTGGTGTTCCATGAATTCAGTTAAAGGTGACATAGTTGGTGTTAGAGGTCCCAGGGAATAGGGTAATGGGTATGAAGGCCAGGGTTAGGGATATGAGTACCAGGAACATGGTAAGGGGTACCAGGCACTGGATCTGGGGAACCAGATGTGGGGTTACAGGTACCAAAGATGGGATTAGGGTCCCAGGGATGGGTCATGGGTCTCGGGGACGGAGTTCCAGGTTCCAGGAATAAGAGTTTAAAGTCCCATAGTTAGTGTTAGAGGTCCCAGGGAATAGGGTAAGGGATAATGGGGATAGACTTAGGGGTCCCAGGTTGGGGTAACGGGTACCAGGAACAGAGTAAAGGGTACTGGGCATTGGTTAAGGGTAAACAGGCTGTGGGGTTGCATGTACCAAAGGTGGGATTAGGGTCCAAGTGACGTGTTGTGGGTCTTGCGAGAGTTCCAGGTTCCAGGAACGAAGTTTAAAAGTCCCAAAGTTGGTGTTAGAGGTCCCAGGGAATAAGGTAAGGGATAATGGGATGGAGTTAGGGGTCCCAGCGTTGCGGTAATGGGTACCAGGAAAGGGGTTAAGGGTACCAGCATTGGGTAAGGGGTACCGGATTTGGGGTTACAGGTACCAAAGATGGGATTAGGGTCCCAGGGACGGTTCATGGGTTTCGGGGAAGGAGTCAGAGGTTCTAGGAATGGAGTTAAAGGTCCCATAGTTGGTATTAGGTGTCCCGGGGATATGATTAGGGTACTGGGGATGGAGTTCCGGGTTTCCAGGTTTGGCGTTAGGAGTCCCAGGGATGGTGTTAGGGGTACCGAGGACTGTGTAAGGACACTGGAGTAAGAGACTTAGCATGCTTAGGGTACTAAGGATATGGTTAGGGTGCCAAGGATGTGGTTATGGGCTGGTCCGAGTACATCAAACTTAGCAGGAACATTTCAGGTTATGGGCCACTGGGCAGTGGATTATGGGTCCCGGTGTTGTGTTAAGGTCCCTTGGATGGGTCTAGGGGTCCCAGGGATGGGTAGGGCTACTGGCCAGGGATGGGGTTAGGGGTACCAAGAATACAGGGTTATGCGAACCGAGGAGGGTATAAGGGTAGGACATACGGGTACTAGTGCAGAATACATGTTATGGGTTATAGATATCAGAGTACTATGTACGTTTAGCAGGGTAGGCCTACAGGGTTATGAGTTAGGTACCGAGTTAGGGGTGATCGGGATTACGGGTTAGGGTATGGGTATGGGCTGGCCCCGGTACATCAAACTTAGCGGGTACATAATTATTATTATCATATCCAGATGAGGAGACATGAAGACATTTAAGGTGGAAGTTACAGATCTTAAATTCAGGAACTATTTTATAATAAAATGTTATCATAAAGAGCGAATTCATAATTATAGGTAAGCATTTGAATGTAGGTGTGGGTGTATGGGGGCGGTGTGGAGTGTATTTGCAGTGTAGTATGGAGTTTGTGTATGTGTTGGTATATTAATTAACATGTTACTTGCTTAAACTTATATTTTACAATGCTCATTGTATGTTTAGAGGAAATAAGTTGAAATTACGGCCATTTTGTATTTTTACGCCATTTTGAATATCAAAATCATCAATATTAGTGCATACATGTCATAGATAATATCCTAGACCTAAAACAATAGCTATTGTACCAATAAATTTACAATGGGAAGGGTCAGTTTGAAAAATATTGGAAAATTATTGCCAAAATTTTGAAAAACAAGATGGCCGCCATCTGCTGCATCTGGATTTTTGTAAACATGTATAAATATGTTACTTAGGACCCAAATAATATGTTAGGATAGGTGGCACATTGTCTTCAAAAAAAAGGCCACGGAATTTAGTTTGCTGCTTGACTATAAATGCAGGAACTCCGGCCTTCTTGTGCAACTTGTGAACAAGTGCATCTAAATTGTCATTTGCATTCATTCTATATCTTGTAACGAAGGTTCTACCTCCATTTAGGTTTTAAAATAATCGGTCAGTTTTGTTTGTTCTTTTCCTCCATGCACTCTTCATCCTCTCCAGATTTTCCCCATTATTTGTGTGTGTGGCGTAGCTGCGGTTTGCGGATCTTGTGTAGAGGATTGCAGTCAGAAGTGGCTGTCCCATTCGGTTGCAGTACTCCGTCTTTATCAGGCTCACTTGCGAGAAACCCATGTTCAACGTTGGCATTACTGATTGGAAGGCACTAAACTTGTGCACATATTCAGAGAGATTATAGGAACAGCCATCGCTGCTTGCATCGCCAGACTTACCAACGGTAGTCCAGAACTTGATTGGATCTGTGTTTACTGCGTCTACCCAATCAAGTATATAGATTAACCTGCAGAAAAAACAAATCAAACAAAACAAAAACATCAAACTGCATGGTGTATTACAAAAATATGTAGGCCCTGATGAAAGATAAAAAGTTGGAAATAATACATTATAATAATATATCGAGGGTTGACAAACAGAAGGCCTTAACTCACAAAGGAATCCTTTGTGAGTTAAGGCCTTCTGTTTGTAAACCCTCGATATGCATGTTCAGGATTCTAATTTGATGCAAAAAAGGTGGTATTTCCTTCTTTGCTAACATGTATGTGATGTCTGAGGTTTGTAATTCTCTCAAAATCGGCAGCTTCGTACTTCCTAATGCTTAGGCCTTTTGGTGTAGAGCTATAGAACTCATGTAGGGGTTGTTTTAATTGTGCCCTATTTCAAATATTAGATTTGCTTATGATTAAGTTGCAATGCCTAATTATCGGCCCATATTAGTTCCCCCTGCAGCCACAAAGAAACTTCTTGAAATGCTTACCAAATATACATTTCTATATAATTATGTGACAAAATAGCTGCCTCATTTAAACTTTGCAAATGATATATCACTGTCAGCAATTAACATAAAAACACATTTTGATAGTTCAAAAGGAATTTTCAAAACATGATTGTTCAAAATTTTGTTTTCAGTTTGGATAGACCCTGTTTTGGATGTACCAAAGGACCACCCTTACAATACAAGTCCTTGATGATTGCTTTAGAAAAACACATCTCATCATTCTTGTTTAAAACTCTTATGATACAATCCTTGTTCTTGAAATACAGGTTCTGTCTGTGATTTTGTTAGCTTCGATCTCTACCTTCCCTCCTTGTGGATTGCGCATATATTTGACCACAAATGCAAATCATTTCTAAAATAGCCTCCACTGACCAATCCCTTACCAACGGAATGGTGCTCTTAATTCTGGAGACAGAATTACCAGTCTAACAAAATCTCAGGGGGACATATCTTAGCTAGATAGGAGAAGAACTGCTTCTTCCCCTCTTCCTTGAGCTTCTTCATAGCTGACATTAGCTGTTTCCTTTTGTTCTGAAGTCTCTTGGAAAAGTCATCGGAGATAAAAAGTTTCTGGTTCTTGAACTTCTTTACCTTAAAAGCCTTATAATGGCAGCTTTCCTGACTGTTTCCTTCTGTGTGAAGTTACCAAAGAACATATATATGAATAGGTCTTGGCTTAGTAGCATTAGAATTAGGGTTACCAGCTGGTGTTCTATGGGCTCTCTAAATATCTAGGTCAGTTAGATCAGGGTCAACAAAGTCTCTAATGAAGGCTTTAAGAGATCACACCACTAAATCGGGTCCAACTCTATCTGAGTTTTTTGATGGTATGCAGTTCATGCAACAGATGGTCCGGGTTCACACATTGAGGTTGATGGCAACAGTGAGAGATGTCGTAAGGCAGTATAGTACAAACTCATTGTTGAATGCGAAATACAATGCTCGGTGAGCATGGACAGTCATTCTATCTGGCCCTATTTTCAAATATTCAATACCATACGTGGGGTATAATAACTCTTCCTTCGGAGCTGTGCCCGTCGTCTTCTGAAGAATTTTGAACGATTGCGAAAGTGAAAATATATCTGGCGCTTGTTCATTTGATGCAAGGTAGGAAGGCAAAGAGCATTGGGTGAGATGGGCACACCACATGCTCATTGCTTTCATCTGAATGGAATCTCTGACAAGACCATGTGTATCGCGCCGTTGTCGTGACTGGCAGCATTTTTGTAACATGTCATAGAGTGCTTGGGGTTGGTAGTACAGAAGGCATGGTTCATCGATTCGGCTTTCTGTGTTGTCAGTCCAAGCCTGGTTTTACGTAGTGCCTCTCTCCCAAATCGCTTTGACAAGATGGTTGTAAACAATCTAGTGTCTTCCTGTGAGAAGCGAAATGTTCCCTTTGCATAATCAGGTAAGTACTCATAATGAACATGTAGGCCATCACACACTAAGGAGAATTTGTTGCACAGTGAATGTCTATCCCGGTAGCACCATATGATGGCAGGGATTGTGTGTGCTACTGCTGTCTTGATCTTATTGTTCTTTGGCTTGGCATCATTACGCACTAGTACAGGGTGTTAATGTGAAAGCTGTGGTTCAATTCGCACTTTGCTGATGGCACACGACACGGATCTATTTAAATGAACAGTGTCCAGAAAGTGTTCAGTGGTAACATTGCTGGCCTTTGTGATTTCCTCATTGAAGCCTTCGGCCATGCGTCCATCGGCATCGGTGATGAGCATACTCACAGTTAGCGGCTCAACCCCACTTGTCGCAGATGTTGCACCACCACGTTTCTCATCACCAACATTGTTGCTTGCCAAAATTGTGGCAGTGCATTCTGGGAGACCTGGACACGTAACATCTTCACCTCTAGGCCTTGCTAACTCACCAGGTTTGCACAGCTTGTTCTCATGATTGTAGGCTATTATCTTCTTAGCTGGCATCGCGGTCATGACCAGCATGCTCTAGTGTATCTTTACATGTTCCTCGATGCATAGCCATGTTTGTCTCATTGAGGGAGCACATCTGTTCACCAACTATGTTCAGCTGTCGTTGCATGCTGGACATGGCTGGTGTGGTTTTGCCGATTGAGGAGAATAGGCGCTGTGAACCTGCTATGCCAATACCGGTGAAAGCAAACCCACAGCAAGAGTGAGGTTTGGCTCGGCACATCTTCGCCTTCATCCAATATGGGCCACCTTGCGATACAGTTTGTGTTTTCTAGAAACAAAGGGACAGGTGTTGCATTTCAGCTGCATGATGGCGCTGAGACCCCATTTTACCACAAGGCGGCAGTTACAAGACGACCTGTGCATCGCGGTGTAGTCTCATTGTGCTCAACGATGCAGTCCTGAATTCACAGTAGTGGGCAAATGAACTTCTGTATAACCACCAATATCTGCTTCATCTCTTTTCTCTTTCAGAATTTTCTCCACATCAGTATCTTCAACCAATTTGGGCCTTAAACGTGCACCTGGAGAATACCCAGCAGGTGAAGATAACAGTCTATCAGCATATGGCACAAACTGTCCCTTGGCAGTGTATGAAAAAGTCCTTTCAAATAAATTCTTGCTTAGTAAATCTTTTGATTGAATTTGGTGTGGATTTAGCTGTCTCATATTGTGCTTGGTAATCAAGTCCCTTGTTCCATGGGGTATTATTCTTCTGAAATCCAGTCTTCTTGTTGGCCACTCAGCAGTCACATGTTGGCCACTCAGCTCTCGATTATCACAACAGCACCCCGCATCTCATCATTCTTGTTTATTATTATTATTTATTATTTCAAAGAACTTATAAAGCGCATTTCCCATGGACCAATGCGCTGTACAAAGAAAATAAAAATACATAAAAAATACACAGCATGGCATTTAGAACAACAATATACACATGATATATCACAACGTGGTAAAATATACATAATTTGAATAAAACAGATATATGCGCAGCAATCTGAAGCACAATTAGAATAATTAAAAAATACACTTAGTTTAAAACCCTTATGATAATCCTTGTTCTTGCAATAAAGGTCGCTGTCTGTGCTTTTGTTAGCCTCTCCACCCTTCTCTCCTTGTGGATTACACATATATTTGACCACAAATGCGACACGCAGATGCAAATAGAAATGTTGGTTACTTTGTAATACCTTCTATCATTTCTAAAATAGCATCCACAGATATCCCGTACCAACATGCACAAAATGGCTATGCATAATACGTGCTCTTAATTCTGGAGACAGAATTACCAGTCTAACAAAATCTGAGGGGGATATATCTTCATTGTTTTTTAGTTTGTCTACAAAAGTCCCCCAAATTTTCCCTATCACCCCAAGTATAGACCCCACCGCACCATTAACTGTATGTGTTCGCTGTGAAGTGGTATGATCTCTTAATTGCAGGCAGAATCAAAGTGACAGTTGTGAGTCTTGTTAACTAAAGCCCACCTAAAATACTCTTCTGTATCCTTGTCATCACTTGAGTCATCCTGACATGAGCACGATCCTCACATGATTTGCGTTTTGCAGGAGGATCATCAGCTGGAGGTGCAGTATGTTTTTTGGAAATAAGACCTTGCCTTTCGGCCCTTTTTAAGTTTTTCCTCCTCAAAATCGGCAGAGGTGCCAGGGAAGTCATTTGCATTCATTCTATATCTTGTAATGAAGGGTCTACCTCCATGTTGTGGTTTAAGATAATCGGTCAGTTTTGTTTGTTCTTTGACTTCTTTGTTGGGCTTACCTTCCAGCGGTATTTTAAAATTATCAGTAATTTGAGGATTCGTGCCCCGTTTTCAGTTGGTGAATCCCAATCAGGCCATGAAATGTCCCATTTGGTTAACTTTGTCAAAAATGTTACCTTTGAGGGAAAATCTTTGTTCTCGTTGATTTGATCCAATGGTCGGTTGCGCCCTTTGCTGCCTGTAGTGTTGCCCATTCGATTGTACAGAATATCAAGCTTTATTCTGGGGCTATACCAGCCTTGTATGCCTGGATTGAGGAAAAATGAAATGAAATGTCACAATCGAACTACGGTCTTGTTCACATTCAAAATCGTAAAAGAAAAATATCTTGGGGATATATTCTTTTCAGGCTCATGATCATGGATAGAGATGCTGGTACAAGTGGGATCCAGCTACCCAAGATCTACAAGTGTCACAATAAAAATCTGTACAAGCATGTTCTTTTTGACTGTTTGGCAAGATGTGTCAACAAAACTACAAGAAGTACAAAAGAAATACTTTTACAAGTCTATTTTAAATGTGCTTCAAAACATATGTTGATTTTAAATGACGTACAACACTCTGTACATCTTTTCTATAAGACTTGTCTTTATTTATATCAGTTGTTTTGGCATTATATGTGAGCGTACTACACTTAGTACAAATCCCTCACACCTGTCTTTTCATTCTTTTCATTCTTTTACCTCTATAAACCTTTTAACAAAGGTATGATTTCTTAACAAATGCTTTCATGCTTGTAATGGCATTAAAGTGGTCATCATAGTGGTACAAACATAATGGTGTCCAAGATTCGGCATCCTCAATAACATAATTAATACCATCAAAAATCACTGAGTTCTCATATCGCATGCTATATATTACTAATCTGACCGGGATCATTGACAAAACGTTCTTGAATTTGGAAAGGTCTTCCAAACTTGCCCTAAATGCAAGAACTGCAGCCTTCTTGTGCAACTTATGAGCTAGTTCATCCTAAATTTTAGTATCTTACACCTGGCTTGAAGCCAAGAGTAAGATCATAGGAACAGCCGCATCTGAAGATCCGTCCGTCCTTGCCTTCTTGTCCAACAGTTACTTCATCTAAAATTTACATAGACCCCTGGATGTATGCTCCAAAAGACCACCCTTACAATACAAGGACTTGATGATTGCCAAGTATATCTTTTTATGACTACAATGCCGCTGTCCATGGGAGCAGGTACAAGTGATCTTTTTTGACCTGTTGTTGTACTCTATGAGGAATGTTACTTGATCATTTTCCATGTTAATGGCCGCTAGCAATGGAGTGTCACTCAGTGGTGTCACAGTATACTCTTGAGTAGACGACGATGATGATGATGGTGGAGTCTCTAATTGGTAAGGGCTGAACGGTGTTTCAAAGAGACGCATTGCTGCTGCTGCATGTAGACATTGCCTATCAGTCTCTCTGTAGAAAAATCCTAAAAAATCTTCACACAATTCACTATCAGCAGCAAGAAGGACACATTCCTGGACACATCCTTCACTGCAACTGCATACATAAATATGTCCCTGCAATCCATCAACACTGCTTCGAAATAACTTTCGCTTAAGTACTCTGTGACTTGATGTCAGTAGTCCAGTTTGAATATTACAGTCAGCAAGGACGCAGTCACCATTTGGTAGCTGGAAGTGACGCATAGTTATCTACAGCATAGTTAGCTTTCCTGCAATGGGAAACAAAATGTGGTTACAATACATTACATTTTTAATCAAAACTGTACATAGAGATGCCAGTGATTTTGACAACAAAGTCTGAAAATAATATTGGACAATGCCAGGGAGCGTAGCACCTGGTCTTACGGCCAGCAGTCCCTTTTGGATACAAAATATTTTGGTGATTTTCCCCCCAATTTTTTTTTGATCAACTACATATGACTGTAGCACTTGGCTCTAGGGACCAGGGCCTCTCCAAATCCAAAAAAATATTGCAGAAACAAAAAAATAATTAATAATTAAACATTTTTTTTAAATAATAAAAAATTTGGAAATCTGAATAAAGTCAGGAAACTGGCATCTTTGTGAGTGTGTACATAGCAGCAACACTACTAATAAGTTGCAAGCACAGACTGGCCAGATAACACATTTGGGATAGGAATAACACTGCGTTTTTATTTCTTTTGGAGAGTGCTCTTTTTTTATTTGAAATGTAAACTCTCCTGAAACAGACCAAGTGATTCATTCAAATATATCTTTCCCTAAAATCAACAATAAAGCACAAAGCTGGGAAATGTGCTTGTTTTAAGCTTTTAGCATACCTTTCACTTAAGACAATGAGTAGGTCAAAGTGCTTTTCAGGTTTAGACTTTAAAACTATAGAATACCTACATGGACTTGTGGTATACCATGCTGGCAAATTTTTGCATGCCCATTTGCATTGTGGGTAGGTTCAGGAATTTCACTTCGATGAAATTAGGTAATGCACAAATATTCCCTCAGCTTCCTACTAGTATACCCCTTTAAGATCAGAACTTGATTTATATTGCTTACCTGTGTTTCTTTGGTAGCGCTGGGAAGAAACCAACATCCTTGAACATCTCTGAAGGTGCAGCTTCTACATAGGATCTATTCCCAGGAGCATTAAAGGACTTACTGGCATGGTCTACTACTTCACAGACAAGCTTTTTACACCACTGTGAATGTTGCCATTTACTTGAGTTGCCTCCATGAAGTCAAACAGCAGAGGAAAATGTCGCTGCACCAGTTCCATTTTGTCAATGTACTTGCTTGAAAATGACCCATTTATTTGTATAAAGTCTTCCAAACACAGGATATGTTCATCCTGTGCACCTTGTAGAAGTGCACAAGTCGGTCCATTCCTGGCCAGATCTTTCAGGAATCGTCTGTGATCAGTCTTGGCAGTGTGACCTTCTTCATTAGAAATTGCTGTTTCTTGTAACAGTTCCTTTAGTGGAACAAGATGATGTAATGTCAGTAGGTTGGCGAGCAGCCCTTCAAACTCATCTTCTGTGAGCGGTGTTGTTCCCATTGCAAACTTCAACAATAAAGCTCTGATTTTGGGATTAGGTATAAAAACTCTATTGGTATGTTTGGTACCATTGATGGGTTCACCACAACCTGTTTCTTCATTAAAGGGATCTAAAATGAGCGCTTATTGCTTTTCGACAGTATTTTTTTTGTGGGACATGAGAGCACCTCAGACCTATCGAATTGCATTCTGAATACGAAGCATGTCTTTCTGATATCAAATAATTTTCATTTTTTGACAATCATAATATAATACAAATTTTATGACAAATTATAAAAATTTGATATTTTTCAAATTTTGATATATAACAGTCCTCAAGTAAATTTTATAAATCTAATGATATATTCTTAAAGTGTATGTAGCAGGGAGGAAAAGCCGACGGTCAATTGAAAATTTTTACCTTTCATATTGAAGATATAGATTTAAGTATAAATCATCAGATTTATAAAGTTTACTTCAAGTACTGTTAAATATCAAAAATATCAATTTTAATGATTTGCCATAAAATGTGTATTAAATTGCGAATTTCAAAAATCAAAATTATTTGATATCAGAATGACATTCTTCGTATTCAGAATGCAATTCGATATGTCTGATGTGCTCTAATGTCCCAAAATAAATACTGTCCAAATGTTCATACCCCAGCCCTTAAGTGGGGCGATAAGGTCCTTGAGAAATCCTAAAGAAGTACCGTCACACACCACTATATTTGGTTCCTTGCCACACTTGAACTCAAATACATTTGTCCAGTCTATGTTGAGGAGTCGAGCAAATGCATTCCAACCTAGCTGAAGTTTATGTAGAGGAATGCACCGTGTTCCACTCAAAGCTATGTGACTGCATTGATAAGCCCTGGAAAAACACAAAATGTTAAAACATATTTTAGTGGCCTGAAGATCTAGAATTACCATATTGAATTGCTACTCATTTTGAAGTGGATTGTGTAACTAATACAAAGTAGAGACAAAAGGTAATTCCTCATTGTTAAAGGGAATTACAAACAATGTGGTTTGTCCAATACAAAGTTCTTTTTTTCCCCACTGTGTATCAAGTAGGTTAAGCTAGAGAAAAAACAAAATAAAACAAAAACTCATATAGACGCATATATTTTACCACAAATGTGACACCTGCATGCAAATAGTAATGTTGGTTACTTAAACCCTCCATCATCTCTAAAATAGCCTCCACTGGCCAATCCTGTACCAACACCCATGGAATGGCTATGGCGTTTCTGCTGCGTTTTAAAATTATCAGTAATTTTTGTTTATTCTTTTGAGGATGTGTGTCCCCATTTTTTATAATGGTGATTTTTTACTTGGATTGGAAGGTTGATTCCACTATTTCCTATCTCTTTCACTGTACCTGCTCATCTTTGTTGTTGTCACCAATTTCTTGGTGCCACATTGGCCACACTTCCAAGTTCCTGTTGATGCATAGTTGGTGAAATAGGGAATACTTTGACTTAGGGCACAATGTAACACCTATAAATGTGTACAAATTCTTGCACAATGCATTGTGTGAAGTACCGGTATGTGCAGCAAGCACGTATGTTCTTGCAGTATTCATGCAAGCACTACACCCATGGTATATATTTGGTTAACATATTTACACTGTGCACAATATTATGAGTCTTCAACACATCATAATCTTCTTTTCCATTTATGATAGCGATTGGTTCATGTCCTGCTTCTGAATTGGCAGTTTTTATGTGTACCAAAATGGCTTTCAAATCCCTTTCAATACTACACCAGGCTCATTTCCTTGAGTCTTTTGAAATTGCATGGATTTGTAAGCATTGTACATCTCAGCTTTGACTGCATATTAACTTGGGAGGTCACCAATGGATGTAATTGCACTGAATGCTCTGTCAGATATGTTGTATTCATCTGTGATCAAGATAAGTGCAGGGATGTGAGAGTTCCTCTTTTCAGCTGATTTCCTCTTTTTTTGTTGCCAAAATTTACGCATTTTATTTTATTTTTAGCCCATATTTGGCATTTTTACCCTGATTTTACGCTTTTTTCTGGCATTATTTGTAATCCTCCTCTTTTTTGGTCTGTGGCCTCTCACACCCCTGGATAAGTGTTTGGATCAACTTCAATCTAATTGCAGTGAATGCTCTGTCAGATATGTTGTATTCATCTTTGATCAAGATAAGTGTTTGGATCAACTTCAATCTATTGCACTGAATGCTCTGTCAGGTATGTTGTATTCATCATTGGCAGTATACATACATACATACATACATATTAAGAAGTAAAAGTATCACATACATCTATATAGTGCTCGATACCAATAAATGGTAGAGCTATTTTAAAAATATAGACACAGATATTAATACATTTCACAACACGGTGTTTCACGCCAAAGCGATCTTCAGGTGAATAAATTAAAAAATGAAAAACACGATGATCAAAGGCCTTTCCAAAAACTCCGTAACCTAGCAACGAAATAAAGCGTGCACGCAACGTGCACGCTGTGTCGAAAAATACACCTAAGCGCAAGTATGACGCTGGCGGCAGGTGGAGAAATAGGTTATGGAGAAAATAATGAATAGGCCTAAACATACCATATGAAACATTACTTTTTCTTAACACGGCTATGACGACATTTGCTTATCAGCTCACTTCTTTTGTTGAGCGAGATTCTTGGATTACTCATTTTTGAGTTTAAGATTGCCATTTTTTCTTCTTCTTCTAAACAAAGGTTACAAATTCCTGATTTTCTCATTTTGGTGTTGGATTTTTGGACTATATCCCAACTGATGTTGAACTTTTCATCTTTGTGTTTAAGCCCCCATACATATTTCGATAGTTCTGTCTCCTTTTTGTATTTTTCTAGCCGAAAAGACTTGGTGTGGTTGTTGTACCTTTCCTTAAATGTACCGCCTGCTAATCCAATATATTGCTTTGATTCATTGTCTGAGTTTACTGTGGCTTTGTAAACTATAGCTTGAGATAAGCACTTTCCACTGAGAGGACAGCTGTCCTTTTTCTACAATTACACTCTTTTTCGGTGGCTTATCGGCGCTACGCCTGATTTGTGCGTTATGGGATTTCATAATCGCGCCTATATTTCTCGTGCAACTATAACTTACTTTCACGCTGTTCTTGTTGAATATTTTAAACAGCTTACTCCCTCTTGGAAAATGCTTATTAATTAGGCGAATAAAGGTACCTCCTACGTTTGTTTTAACGTTCTTACTAAATGGCGGATTAAACCATATAACCTTTCTTTTTCTGCTCTTATTCTTCTTTTTGCTATTGTCTTGTTTCGTCGAGTTGATGTTCTCCTTTTCACTGTACTGGATTTGTTCAGAATAGCCACATGAACTTAACGCTTCGTTGCTTGGTCGAAAATCTCTTTGTTTGAGGACAAAGTAGAAATTCTCTTACTGATTGCTGTAGGTATATTTCTAATTATTGTTGGTGGATGGTTAGAGCTGGTGTTGATATATACAGGTTGATTGTTCGGCTTTCTGTACGGTTTGTAGCTTCCGTTGATAAGATTCAGATTAACATCTAGAAAATTAACTGATTTAAGGTTCGTTTCAACTGATATTCGCAAGCCGCATGACTTGAAAATTTCTGTGATTTTCTTTCGCATTCTGTCTGCGTCACTTCCGGAACATTTTCTTAGAACAGCTAACCCATCATCCCGATATAGTCCCACGCTTTCTGCTCCAAGGTTTGCTTCAAGGTCATAAAGTATAAACAAACCTACTAATTCGCAGATTTCAGCGCCATCGTAAGCACCCATTGCTACGTCAAACGCGTTATCGTTACCTTTTTTGATCCACGGTCTGCCAAAATCGTCGAACAAGAGAGTCTTTCTTGCATGCATGATTGTGTTCTGTTCCAAGTCTGAAATACTTACAAACCACTTGGCCCAGTTCAAGGCATCCATTAACAGTTTTTCTGAAATAGACGGATAAAATTCTACTACGTCGAAGACGAGAAATGTAAGTTCCGTTTTTCTGTTTAAGCTGTTGAACCATTCTAGAACTGCAGATGTGTTATGGTATGTTTAGGCCTATTCATTATTTTCTCCATAACCTATTTCTCCACCTGCCGTTGTGCGTCATACTTGCGCTAGGTGTATTTTTCGACACCGCGTACGTTGCGTACACGCTTTATTTCGTTGCTAGGTTACGGAGTTTTTGGAAAGGCCTTTGATCATTGTGTTTTTCATTTTTAATTTATTCACCTGAAGATCGCTTTGGTGTGAAACACTGTGTTGTGAAATGTATTAATATCTGTGTCTATATTTTTACATACATACATAAAGGTATTTATAAAGCGCCTTTAAAATTTATCAAAGCGCTGAACAAGGAGAGAAAGGATGGAAAAAAGAAACATGGCGGAACAAGAAAAAAGCTAACTGAAAAGGTAAGTTTTCAGTTTCTTCCTGAAAACTGGCATTGATGGAGACTCCCTGATGGCTTTAGGGAGTTTGTTCCATTCCCTTGAGCCAGAGACAGAGAAGGTATTTAAACCAGATCCTCTACAGTATCTACATCTACATCTGTGGGGCTGTTATAGGTACGGATGCAGGCATCCATTACTGCTACAGGAGGTTAGAGTGGTCTAATTTTAATTTTTGATGAAGCTTGGCGGCTGCTTTGAAGCTATCTGATGATATGCTCAGGCAAACTGTTCCAACTCTGTATGCGGGGAAGGAATGAATATTTATACACATATTGGTCTTGGTAATTGGTTTAGCCATGGCTTTTGAATGAGTAGTTCTCCCCTCTCTGCATGGATGCGGGTTGACGAGTGAATGAGGAATCACAATCTCTTCCTCAACCATCTGCTTGAATTTTGGTGACACTTCTTCAGTTATAATTATTTGACACAAAGCGGGCGGCTCTTCTTTGAACACTGTCGATCCTACAGTGTATGGATCACAAACCCCCGCTGCGTACTCTAATAGGGGACGAACCAGGCCTAAGTAAGCAGTCTGCTTTGTCTGTGTGGAACATTGCTTCAAATTTCTTTGAAGCATCCCGAGAACTTTGTAAGCTTTTTTAACCATGTGACCAAGTTTTCAGAGTGTGCTTCCAAGACAGATAATAAGCACAGAAAGATCTTGGGTCTTTCATCTTCTTAGCTTTGAAAACTATTTGCAAACATATATCTTTTTTTGCAAATTTTGAAGCTTGTCTAGTTTTGCTTTTCGCAGCTTAGATTTCTTCTTGTACTTTTTATACTTTTTCACACATGCGACAAGAGTTGGTAAGACTCTTTCTAAGGTTTGCATTCTGGATCAATAACATGTCTCGCTCCTCTTCAACGTCCAGTGGCAAATCTATACTGAGAAAAGAGCACTTTAAATGGCAAAATTTCAGATTCCAACTTTCGTCTGAGAGTGCTCCTTTGACTGTTTGTCCTTTTTTCCTTAATAGAGAACATTTTGGAATCTGACATATCTTCTCCAAGATTTTGTCCTCAAAGCAAGACCAAGTTGTGTTGTGGCCGTTGTAAATGAAGTAGGGGTGACTATAGAATTTGCAATTACTTTGGGATTTGCTTTTTTGTACTTACAGTAATTGCATACTCTCCCAAAAGCGAATCCTGTTATTCTGAAAGATCTAAGTTAACCAATCAGAAACCTTACTTTGAGGAAGTGTATTTGATTGAATTAGTTCTTGTTCTTCCCTGGATATAGTAAGTATGTCTATAAGCGCAGTTGGTTGCACGCGTGTTCAACACTTCTCAAGCCTTTAAGTCTTCTGTCAAAGTCATGCAAATATTTCCTAAAAGGATCAAGTGTATTCTCTTCAAGTGGATTGCTTGGGTCTGTGATAAGAAGCTCCTTCTCATTTGTAGCGCTCCACTCTCTCAACTTACCGAAAAATGATGCAGCCTCATTTTCTGATGCACACTCAATATCAAGTTGATAGCTGTCTGGCCTATCGCCTTTCAGGCACAAACTTTCTTGGCCATGTCTTTTCCGTGAGAAGTCGATCGATATCATATATTGGAATACCAGGTGTTTTTGATTCTCTGGGCTTTGCAGGCTCCATAACTCTATGAATCTATCATAATGACTGCCCCCTGAATGTTGGAAAATGTTTATGTATCCATGCTTGGTTAATACTTTTAATTTAAAAAAAACCTGGTCCTACCCTGTCAGTAATTACATCACCTGCAATAATATTGGCCTCTGCAAGCTCCTCTCCACACTTTAATCGAAGTGTAAGTTCAGCATTTGTAATTGACTTATTAACTTAAAAATCATGTTGGCAATTTTTCGAATGCACTTTTCTACCAAATGATGATTGGCGACACGAACATAATTTGCTGACTGTGGCGACCGATATCGGGACTTTGGCAAACCCCTTTTCTGAGCAAAATACAGTGCATTAAGTGGTAGCGATCCCGAACCTGTGTTTGATGGTTGTAGCAGAATTGATATTTACTGAACCTTTGCAGTGAGGATGAAGAGATAGATGACTTCTGATGGCAGTATTGAAATGTTCCTCTGTCAAGGCTATGTTCACAATAATAATAATGATAATAATACTTTAATTTTATATAGTGCATTACATCAAAAAGATCACAAAGCGCTGAACAATATCAAAACAAAATATAAAAAGTACAGATAAAATATAAAAACAAAATAAAAAAGTACAGATAACATAATATATTTAAAAACAGATTATAATGAAAAACAAGATGATTACAAGATAAGATAAGATAAATGAAAAAAACAACAACACCACGATGAAGTTGATTGCCAGACAAGTTCGATTGTTCCAGCCGTGAACAGTGATCATCCTTGAGTTTCCAAAATATCATCTTCAGTGGGACGTAGTCTACCAGTTAGGAGTGGGCTATGAAGTTCCGAAACAAGATCGGTCATATGTTTCGGCAAGCATGCATGGTTGTTCATTTTTAGTGGAGTATGTTAGTTACTGTTATCGTAGTATGTAGTTACTGTATAGTTATAGTCTGCTATATTCTTATATCTTCCAGGTATACAGATCATTAAAGACTTAATTGTTAAGCATTGTCAGACAGACAAAGACTTACAGAGTTATCTATGCTTAACAAGTCTTTAATGTTCTGTATACCTCATACACCTGGTCCGTTTTGTAACTTGGATTGCCGGCAGCTTCACAGGCAGCTATTTGGTGCAGCTCCAAAAGATGAGAATCACGATCTGGTATTTTTTTAACTCACCATACTGTACTATCTTATTGCAATAGAAGCACTTAATCGTTGGTCTACCAAGAATTTGTATAGAAGAAGTAGAAGATGATGAAAAGGCTAGAATAAAAATCCCTCAATGCACCTCACATAATTAACAATACTTTACAATCAGAATTATATATAACACTGCAAAAATTACACAATTTAAGAATGGATTAAAAATTTTAATAAATAGGTTTAAAACACTTCATAAATATACAAAATCATACTTAGCAATAAAGACGCTACTAAGGACATTTTTTTTATAAATCACAGAAAAAAAATATGATCATGTATGAAAAGCCCACCGACTGAGCACAACGGGATAGTCGGTGCACCTGGGCCTCACATAACATTCCAGTACATGAGTAATATAGGCATAATATACATAAAACTTCAATCTCTCTGTTTCGAAATTACAGGTTGAACAATGCATTATGGCAGCGATCCTGAAACCATGTTTGATGGTTTTATTGGGATTTATATTTACTGATCCTTTGCAGTGAGGATGAAGAAATAGATGACTTCTGATAGCAGTATTGAAATGTTCCTCTGTCAAGGCTATATGTTCACAATAATAATAATACTTTAATTTTATATACATTGTAACGCATTACATCAAAAAGATCACAAAGCGCTGAACAATATCTAAACAAAATATAAAAAGTACAGATAAAATATAAAAACAAAATAAAAAAGTACAGATAACATATATTTAAAAACAGATTATAATGAAAAACAAGATAATCACGAGATAAGATAAGATAAATGAAAAATACAACAACACCAAGATGAAGTTGATTGCCAGACAATTTTGAATGTTCCAGCCGCGAAAATTCATTCTCAGTTTTCAAAATATCATAGGAGTGGGCTATGGAGTTCCAAAGCAAGATCGGTCATATGCATGTTTTGGCATGTGTGCATACAGTAAGCCAAAAAATTAAGGTACCAGTTATGTTTACCCCATATATATTCTAAACAAAGACAGCTATGTCATAATAAGAACCAGCTCCCAATAGCTGCATCTTTTAGCTCGAATTTAAGACCTCATTCTTTGAAATTGTTCAAGAAATAAAGACACGACGATCCAAAACCCCAAGGAAGGTGCCAATTTAAAAGTTGCAGTTTATTCCATTGCATGCGCTATTGATTTGTACACAAAGCGTTTATGCGAACAAGGAACTAAGCGTCGTGCTTCCATTGATTGCGTTAAAACTAGCGTCATGCTTTCATTGATTAGAACACAAAAGTGCAACTTTCCATTTCGTCTCTTCAGTAGGTTTTAGATCACCGTTTCTTTAATTCTTAACCAATTTCAACAAATAAGGTCTTGAATCAGAGCTAAAGAGTTCAGGTATTAGCTGCTTGTTTTAATTTTGACATATTTGTCTTTATTTAGGATATACAGGGGTAAACACAACTGGTACCTTAATTTTTTGGCTTACTGTATATGGGTTGTTCATTTATTTGAACGGACGCTTTTGAATCAGCGGCACACGCCTAAATTGGCGGTGCGTTCATATAAAAGACAAAAAAATACATTTAAAACAACATCAACAATAACTCATCGGAAACAATATAAATATAAAATAACGGGGTACCTAGCATGAAACATATTTTTATATCTAAATCACCTGCTATGAATGCTTGCCAAAGGACCTCTAGATTTCCGTCACCGAGGTCGCGCTCCAGCTTCAAATACTCTTCAGAGAGCTGCAAGTGAAAAGGAAGTGTCAGGTCTTCAATACTCCCTTTACAAAGATTTGTCCATGCCCTCATTCCATCCATATTTTCTCCTTCTTGACATGTTTTTCCATCATGCACTTTGCTTGTCTAGATGGAATTTAAACTTACAAAACTTACTTAACTTGTATAGTGAATGTGTTGAAGAGCTACAACACGTAATTTATTGTCCAAAGCTTTCCAGAGTGAAAGAAATAATGGACTGGTGATGTTGTAAAGTACCCCTGAGTTTTATCCTACGTTTCGGTATTGCCTTTATCTACAACGACAAATGAATTGTAATATAGTATAAATAAATTATATAAATAATAAATAAATAATTATATTAGCAAAAAATATTTTTTTTTATAACGCAGTCAATGCATTTTAAAGCCATGAGCGAAATGCGATCAGCACATAGAGCCCACTCTTAAATCACTTTACCGAGTGCGATTTATAGCGCACCTTGTCACCTCAAGGAGTTTCTAAAGTTGCAGCGGTTCCAAAGTGATTTGCATAAAATAAATCAACATGGCCTTTACAAAGGTGACGACCCAAACAATATCTTTTCTACTCGCTGATTGGCCGTTTTCGACAATTTAATATGTAAATTAGCTGACCTTTCTTGTGAAGTCACGCTACTGAAATATGATAACGTGCTGTTCATGTCACAACAAAGACATGCCATGCCATTGACCACCGTAGTAAATGTGGTAATGTTTATGCATTCAACTGAACTGTATAATTATTTAGAAGCTGAACAAGGCTGATTTAATATTTTGACATGACCTACACACGTGTGATCTGTCAGCGGTGAGTGTAGCGCTATGATAAAATTGTACCGAGGTTTGCCGATAGAAATATCAGTTTATACTACTCATCATGGTGGACAAAAAGAACAAATGGGTCCAGTACAAGACATGGAAAACCTACAAGCTTAATGATGTAATGGGGTTTGAAAAAACCGAGGCAGAGGGGACGATATTCGTGTCGAAAGTTTATTCTCACAAAGTTAGTAAGCCCACCTGTACATTGTAGTCCCACATTCAACACTAATGCTTATCTGAATATCAAGTGCAATAATTCAAATAGCCCACCTAAACTTCTTACCGAGTGCAAATGATAGCACAAAATCCTTACCGAGTGCAATTAACACCACCTGTAGCTCGCCTGACTATTTCCAGAAGTGCGATTTGTAGCACACCTGCTGTTTTTCAAAATTCATTGACTGATAACGAATAATATTATATGTAATATAAGAACATAATAAAAATTATACATAGTTTTTCATAATCTGAGACATTGTCATGGTCGGAAGCAAACTGCAAATATTTCTCTAAGAAATTTCTCAGTAATTGACGGGTAGAAATCAAAGGTGATGAATGACTTGCTAGCCTTATCGTTGATTTTATTGTACAAGTGTACCACGCTCTAACATCATCTGTGTTTATCCATTGATTAAATTTAGTGGCTATGCGGATTTTTGAGTTTATTCTGTCCAGTATTTGTTTACATATTTTTGCTGATTTCAGACTTACAAGGGTTGATTAGTTGTGGGTTTGTTGTCTAAGTCTATTGTTTGTGGTCCTTAAGCATAAGCATGATAAATACTTGGCTTTTAGCTGTGGTATCGATTTGTTCGCTTAAGTTGAGTTCAGTTGCGATTTTTTTTTTGTCTTCTGTCACTTTTCTGCCGTACTTGGTCCTTTTTGTACTCCTTATTGATGTTTTTCTGGATATAAGGATGCTGTATTGGTTGAAGCTTATAGAAGTTGGGTGTTCTTTTGGGTTAAAGGATGGATAGGTAAATATCTGGTCATGGTCTAGCTCCTCGGGAAAATCACAGATAAAGGGGAATGTGTTTGCTGACATTCCCCCATAACAAAAGACACAATCGTCATCTAAACTACACGTAAAACACCCCTTGCTCGGTCATGGAGCTGCACCTGATTTCTCAGGCAAACTTGAGATCAATTTCCATTCATACATAATGAATTAAACTAAAATCCAAAACCAGATGAAACAAAATACGATAATTATTATAGATTCAGAAGTTTAAGCTTAAGCACGCACGTAAAATCGAATGTGTTCGCCCAGCATGTACGACAGCACAAAATTTGTGTCCTGCTTGATGCTTTCCATATCGTCGGAGAGTTGACTTTGGAATGTGTTCTTATTCGTTTTGAACTCATTATTTTGCACAATATTGAACATTCCATCTTCAAATTCTTTTAAATCGCATAGGTGGTGATTTTGTAGAGCTGAATCCATAAGTTTCTATATTTTCTGCCTTGATGTCAGGGTTCAGGAAGAAGAAAGTTCTCCATCTGATGTTCCTCAAGAATTTATCTGGTTATCTGGATTATTAGACATTTTAAATAGTCCTTCTGGTTTGGTATTGGGAAATTCTTTGTGGAATAACCCTGATTGACATGATAAATAAATAAATATAAATAAATAAATAATAGTCCTTCTGGTTTGGTATTGGGAAATTCTTTGTGGAATAACCCTGATTGACATGATAAATAAATAAATATAAAGAAAGAAAGAAAGAAAGAAATAATGAAAGAAATAATGAAAGAAATAATGAATGAAATTCTAAAACAGAATAAAATAAAAGGTAAAATATTTAATATAAACACTTGCAAAGGTTCCTGCAAACTTAATGGTTCTTAGCTGTGTTATGACACAATATCACACTTCATTGCGTGCATGTCACATCACCTTGATATGCGAACACGCTATTTGAAGAGCTTTGATGCAAAACCCCTTACATCCACTTGAGCAATTTTGAGAACACATCAAAAAATCATGGCTGTGATAGTGGTTTCTTTTTGCTACCTGGAAATGAGGCCTTGATTAGAGAGGATTTTTAGAACTAGGTGCAAATGTTTCTTTTTGTAGTACCTTAGGAATTCTCTCAGTGGCGCATTTTACTTCCAACACCGACGGTATGTACACGTCTGCAGCAGGTTCAGTGCATGTGTGCATACTGTGCAAGTGTTAATACAAACCTTTACCACAAGAAAATGTTTCCCGTAGGATGTCTTCATCTGCTCTTGTTAGCTTGATTAATATGTTATCTCTAGCAGCAGTTAGTAGTGGCTGCAAAGACTCTACTATCTCGTCCAATTGCTGATGGTACGTTGACGTTTGCAGCACGTTCATGGGATGCTGAACTTCTTGATTCTCGTCAAATACATAAATATATAAATAAAGTAAGATATATAAATAAAGTAAAATAAAATAAAATATGTAAATAAAGTAAGAGAAAGAAATATATAAATAAATATGAAAATAAAGTAAAATATATAAATAAAGTAAGAGAAAGTTACCTGCAGGAGGTCTTCATCTGCCCTTGTTATTTTAATCAAGATGTCCTAGCCACCAGGAGTGGTTGTAATGTTTCATTTATCTCTTCCAACGCTGTCGCTGACAGTATGTAGATGCCTGCAGCAGTGCAAAGGAAAGTTTCCTGCAAGAATCTTTATCTGCCCTTGTTACTTTTATTAAGACATCCTCCCTAGCAGCCGTTAGGAGTGCCCTGGCTGAAATTTGATACACCACTTTTGATACGTATGAAAAATGTATGAAAAAAAAGTATTTGAATTGGAACCCTCATTTCATACACTTTTATGTATCAAAACTGTATCAAATTAACATTGCATACACATTTTATACATATCAAAAGTGTATCAAATGCCAAGATAATGTATCAAAAAGTATCAAATGAAATGTATCCTTTCATTTCATACATATTTGATACATAATTATATATCTAAAGTGTATCAAATATGTAGCTGTATCAAATCAGGGTTCCAATTTAAACTGTATCAAATTAGCGTTGAAATTTTTATCCTTTCATTTCATACACATTTCATACATAATTTATATCAAAAGTGTATTGAATATGTTACTGTATCAAATCAGCATTCCAATTTAAACTGTATCAAATTAGCATTGAAATTTTGATCCTTTCATTTCATACACATTTCATACATAATTATATCAAAATTGTATCAAATATGTCACTGTATGAAATCAGCGTTCCAATTTAAACTATCAAATTAGCATTGAAATTTTGAAATATGTAACTGTATCAAATCAGGGTTCCAATTTAAACTGTATCAAATTAGGGTTGAAATTTTTATCCTTTCATTTCATACACATTTCATACATAATTTATATCAAAAGTGTATCGAATATGTTACTGTATCAAATCAGCGTTCCAATTTAAACTGTATCAAATGAGCATTGAAATTTTGATCCTTTCATTTCATACACATTTCATACATAATTATATCAAAATTGTATCAAATATGTCACTGTATGAAATCAGCGTTCCAATTTAAACTGTATCAAATTAGCGTTCAAATTTTATCCTTTCATTTCATACACATTTCATACATAACTATATCAAAAGTGTATGAAATATGTAACTGTATCAAATCAGGGTTCCAATTTAAACTGTATCAAATTAGGGTTGAAATTTTTATCCTTTCATTTCATACACATTTCATACATAATTTATATCAAAAGTGTATCGAATATGTTACTGTATCAAATCAGCGTTCCAATTTAAACTGTATCAAATTAGCATTGAAATTTTGATCCTTTCATTTCATACACATTTCATACATAATTATATCAAAATTGTATCAAATATGTCACTGTATGAAATCAGCGTAATTTAAACTGTATCAAATTAGCGTTCAAATTTTATCCTTTCATTTCATACACATTTCATACATAACTATATCAAAAGTGTATGAAATATGTAACTGTATCAAATCAGGGTTCCAATTTAAACTGTATCAAATTAGCGTTGAAATTTTTATCCTTTCATTTCATACACATTTCATACATAATTTATATCAAAAGTGTATCGAATATGTTACTATATCAAATCAGCGTTCCAATTTAAACTGTATCAAATTAGCATTGAAATTTTGATCCTTTCATTTCATACACATTTCATACATAATTATATCAAAATTGTATCAAATATGTCACTGTATGAAATCAGCGTTCCAATTTAAACTGTATCAAATTAGCATTGAAATTCTTATCCTTTTATTTCATACACATTTCATACATAATTATATCAAAAGTGTATGAAATATGTTACTGTATCAAATCAGGGTTCCAATTTAAACTGTATCAAATTAGCGTTGAAATTTTTATCCTTTCATTTCATACACATTTCATACATAACAATATCAAAAGTGTATGAAATATGTAACTATATCAAATCAGCGTTCCAATTCTAAGCTATTACTTAATAAGGCGCCGCCAGCGGTTTCGCGATGATAAATGATGTATCATGGGAAAAGGTCGACATCAAGTCCGCGCAATCGAATATTTAATACCATGCTATTACATAGGAACATGTGACAATATTTTTTTAGTTTGTCAAAATAAAGGTGTTACACGCGAATCGATACTCAATAATACTTAATAATGTGATTTGAAATGCGCACAATTAATTTTTTCTCTATTCTTTGCGTGTAATACCTTTATATTGACAAACTAAAAAATATTGTCACGTGTTTCTATGTATTAGCATGGTAATATTATTATTGTTTTTTTTTTGTTTTCGACATTTTCCCATGATACATCACGATTTTCCCATGATACATCACGATTACATCGCAAACGCTGGCGGCGCCTTATTATTATGAATAGCGAGAATTTAAACTGTATCAAATTAGCGTTCAAATTTTATCCTTTCATTTCATACACATTTCATACATAACAATATCAAAAGTGTATGAAATATGTAACTGTATCAAATCAGGGTTCCAATTGAAACTGTATCAAATTAGCGTTGAAATTTTTATCCTTTCATTTCATACACATTTCATACATAATTTATATCAAAAGTGTATCGAATATGTTACTGTATCAAATCAGCGTTCCAATTTAAACTGTATCAAATTATCATTGAAATTTTGATCCTTTCATTTCATACACATTTCATACATAATTATATCAAAATTGTATCAAATATGTCACTGTATGAAATCAGCGTTCCAATTTAAACTGTATCAAATTAGCATTGAAATTCTTATCCTTTCATTTTATACACATTTTATACATTATTATATCAAAAGTGTATCAAATATGTCACTGTATCAAATCAGCATTCCAATTCTAATGCTGGCCAGCAGGACCGCCCTATTTTTGATACATGCCATTTGATACACTTTTGATATAGTTTTTTGATACACTTTTGATAGTTTTCTTGATACACTTTTGATAGTTTTTTGATACACTTTTGATACAATTTTGATACACTTTTGATACAGTTTTTTATACACTTTTGATACAGTTTTTATACACTTTTGATACAGTTTTTTATACACTTTTGGTACAGTTTTTCAAATTTCAAAATTGGTCCAATCAAGCTCAAATTCAACAAGAATTATCATTACATGATCTAAACATATTTGCAAACATGAGCTCAAAGTGAAGGGGTCTAAGGTCAAATTTTGAAATTAGTCTAATCAAGCTCAAATTCAACACTGCCCTCTACTGCCAATGCTGACCTCTAGCACTTTCCCCCATCACGGAGCAGCTCAATGCACTTCCCCTATCAACGTTCAAAATTACAATGCAATAGGACAAATGTGTGAGAAAGTATTGCAAAAAAGAAGCAAAACCCAACCAAAATGGAACATACATACATAAGAGGGTCTGCTTGGAAAGCAGTGCTTGTCACTGAAGTTGTTACCCTCAATAAAGAGACAAAAAGGCTACCAATAACAAAAAGATTCAGCAGGTTTTTTTACTATACCGGCATGTGCTATATTCATGCTTAATACATATACATAGAGGCCCTACATATAATATATAGTAAGCTTACCTTATCAGAACAAAGTCAATAAAGATCCTTTTTAATCACAGTCCCTGATTACAACGACATTGTAACCTTATGTGCAGTCTAAAAGCATGTTTGTATCTTCATCATGATAAATAAAACACCATAATTTGCTCTAAAATACAGTACATTTCCAAATGCAAATCCTGGTGTTAACTGCATGCATGCCACATGGGCAAATTTGACAATGAGGAGTCATTATCTAGACATGTGATCAGTTATTGATACAGTTTTGATACACTACAAAAGGTCAGTTTATGAAAGCCCACTTTTATACACTTTTGATATACCTCTAGCCACCCAAAATAAACTAAGTCCAATTTAATACGCTTTTGATACACTGTAGGCAGCCAGAATTTGACTAAGTCCAATTTCATACACTTTTGATATACCTCTAGCCACCAAAAATTAACTAAGTTCAATTTGATACACTTTACATACAATAAAAAACAGGCAAAGTCCAATTTAATACACTTTTGATACACTGTATGCAGCCAGAATTTGACTAAGTTCATTTTGATACACTTTACATACACTAAAAAACTGTAAAGTTCAAATTCGATACACTTTTGATACATTTTTGATACAGTTAGGTGGTATTTGATACAGTTTTGATACCCTATATTTTCAGTTGATACATTTTCAATACACCCTTTGTATATCAAAACTGTATCAAATTGCCATTTGATACAGTTTTAATACACTTTGATACACTTTTGATACACTGCTTGCTGTATAGAATTTCTGCTAGGGTGGTTGCAATGCTTCATTTATCTCTTCCAACGCTGACGGTGTGTAAACATCTGCAGCAGGTTCAGTGCATGTGTGCAATTAAGTGTTGCTACAAGCCTTTACAAATAACGCAAGAGAATGTTTCCCGTAGGAGGTTTTCATCTGCTCTTATTAGCTTGATTAATATATTATCTCTAGCAGCAGTTAGTAGTGGCTGGAGGGACTCCACTACTTCTAACATTGCATATATATTATTTACTATTTTTAGGTCTTGTTTCTGTCAAGGTCTTTCTTCAATCAATCGTAACCATACATGCGTTTGTCAATTTTGACCAAATTTGGTTGGGGGTGGGCACAAATGTCACATGAAGATATCTGGCTCGAAGGACATGTGAAGGTCATTATGAAAGGATTTTCACCCAAAATGGGTTTTTTTATGAGGTAGACATGCTTTCTTGTACTCATCCCTACTGTACTGGTGTCAATACTTTAGGTGGCTTCCTATGTTCTTCTTTAGTATTAGTTTGCCAGTCAATGTTGTCAAGCATCAGTTGTGAGTTTCTTCGCTGTCAAAGTCCAGGGTCAAATAATTGTCTACCTTATCACCTTGTCAAAAATGATTTTTCAGATGAAAAAATAACAATTTGCTAAGATTATACCAGTAGGCCTAATTTTTTTTAATAGATTTTAACATGCTGCGAAATCTACAGCTGTACATTAGCTTGTCAAAAATGATTTTTCAGATGAAAAAAATAATTTGTCAAGATTTTGCCAGTAAGCCTAATTTTTAATAGATTTTAACGTGCTGCAAAATCTACAAGCTGTACATAAGCTTGTCAAAAATGATTTTTGAAATGGAAAAAAAAAAAAAAAAAAAAATTTGTTAAGATTTTAACAGTTGGCCTAATTTTTAATACATTTTAACATACTGTGAAATCTACAAGTTGTACATTAGCTCGTCAAAAATGATTTTTCAGATGAAAAAATAATTTAAGAATTTAACAGTAGGCCTAATTTTTAATATATTTCAACATGCTGTGAAATCTACAAGCCGTACGATGGCATCAAATGCCTTTTTGATGGTTTCATTGATATGACAAAAATATCATATAGTGTGCCTTTTCAACATGGCTAACCAAACCAGTGCCAACTAACTTTATTGGAGTATGGTGCGATATTTCAATATTGTTTTCTCCTTAGCTATTTATACACGTCATGTTAAAACCTGTTATTAGTGTATAGATGCTTAAAGTGTATAGTTAATTAGTTATCTGCAAGTTCACTTTGAAGATCAGTTTTCCCTAGTTCTTCATACTTACTAGTAATGGTTATGGTTGCAGAGTGAAACAAAATCTGGAAAAGCACTGTGACTTGGACTTTTCTTGTGTGTAAACAAATCAAGGGGTAGTAGGTATACCACAAGTTCTTCAACATGGTTGCTGTTGTCAGGATTTGTATCCATTGATGGTGATGATGGGTGGGTGTCTGTTAAAAAGTTGTAATGAGATCCAAGCTCTTTGGCAGGACCAAGCATTCTGCCTCTTGTGGTGATGACATTACTGGTGATGTTCCCTTCTGAGCATTTGAGGCTTTCTGAAATTAACATTTAATACTATTTAATATTAAGTTCTATTGCAATAATAAAATTATTAATAATAATAAACTTTTGTAAGTAGACAAATCACAGCATGGCAACGTAATTTCAGTAACTCGACCTCACTGCGTCCAGTTTTTCGAAACGTTTTGGATTTCTTGAATAGAGAGAGAGCATACAGGTAATTCAACATAAGGACATCTTGTAGGCTGCTACCCTTAATAGCATCCTTGGCGGCTAACTTCGTGCAGTGGATACCAATGAGGTCTGGATACTCTTGGCGGGTCAAAACACTGGTGATGCTGGTGACGATCCCGTATTATGTGGAGAACCATTTTAAGGTCGTTTGAGTGATACCGTAGTGTTGACACAGACGATGGAGAAGGATGTCATGATCAATTGTGTCAAACGCTGCCGAGAAATTGAGCAGGATCAGCACGGCTTCTTGATGCTGATCAACTGCCTGCAGGAGATCATTTTGAACACGTAACAGGGCCGTCTCAGTGCTATGATACTTGCGGTATGCTGACTGCATTGGTGCAAATAGACCATTCTCTTGCAAATAAGCATTGATCTGTGATGAAGCTACCCTTTCGATGGTCTTAAACAAGAACTTTAGATTTGATATGGGTCTGTAGTTTTTCAATACTTCCGGATCAATACCAGGCTTTTTCAGCAGTGGAACTACCCTCGCGACTTTCAGCTCAGATGGCATTTCGCCTGTCCTCAGAGTTCCCTCCTGAGTGTTTGAGGCTTTCTGAAATTAACAGTAAATACTATTTGATATTAAGTATTAACAGCCCTCGAATTAACCCACGGCACCGACGGCATATTGCTGTGGGTGCCCACCCCCATTGCCGCAATGCCCTCAAAATATGTCCTTTACCGACAGCAGTCACTTGCCGTGCCCCGAAATGAAGTTGCCGTGGGTGCCCTAGCCGGCCAGCCCTGTCCCTTCATTATAAAATCATTAACAAGTACTGGTTAAATCCCCGCAAAATTGTGGAAAATTATAAATCGAAAATCTTGAACACGATCGCTATTTTGAGCATCGTAACCCAGCTATCAATCACAGTATACACATGCACAATAGTTTGTTGTGAATTAATATTCATTACCCCTGTGTACGTAAGCTTACATATTCAGCCAATCACATCGGCTTTTATACATTATCTGGTTGCTAGAAATCTGACATTCTGACTTCATTTTCTCGATTGGTCAGAGAAATCCTCCAACGTACTATCGACCAATCAGAAACGCTGTTAGTAACTAAGACTCCTCGACCTCGTGTCGTGAACAAAATCTGAGCGCTGGGCAAATCAATTGTTCTCTCGATTATCAAACATTGACTTCCCATTGCAAACCGATGGCGATACTCTTCCGGTCTCGTCTTATCTTGTACATGTGAGCCCATCTCTAGATATGTTTTGCACGAAATAGTTTTTATCCCAGCGAATTTTATCAATATTATTACCAAAGTTACAGCTGTTTCATCGCTGTTTCGAGTCAGTTTTTTAAGCAATCAGGTTAGTTTTAGTGTACAGTTGAGAGTCGAATTTTACTTTGGTGTCGAATTCAGCTGACGGTAATGCATCTATTCGCTATTGAAAAATTGCCTTGGTGCCCTGCTCAAATTTTCAACAGTTGCCTTGATGCCCTTTTGAAATATTACAAATTGCCGTGCTGCCTTGCCTTTTCAGTGAAAATCCACGGCAATTATCAACTTGCCCTAAAAAAGTTGCCATGCCCCTTCAGATCCTTAATTCGAGGGCTGAGTATTAATCATCATCTATCTGTCAACTCTTCAAGAGTCAAAACATCTTGACTGCTCTCAATGAGACGATCCACAAGTTAATGGGTTTCATTGATACAATGAAAATGTCTTTTTAACATGGCTAACCAAGCCAGTGTCAACTAAGTTTATTGGAGTGGTGTGATATTTTAATATTGTTTTCTCCTCTTTCAGTCTTTCTCTAGATTTATTGAGAAGGACAGCCCCGAAATTGAGAATTAGATCATCATCTTGTATGAGGCTACAGTGTATAGTTATTTGCAAGTTCACTTTGAAGATCAGAGTTTTTCCTAGTTCTTCATACTTATTAGTGATGGTTAAAAAATCTGGAAAAGCACTGTAATTGCACTTTTCTTGTGCGTAAACAAATCAAGAGGTAGTAGGTGTACTACAAGTTCTTCAACAAGGTTGCTGTTGTCAGGATTTGTATCCTTTAATGATGATGGGTGTCATTAATTTACAGATCCTTATAGTGTATAGTTATCTGCAAGTTCACTTTGAAGATCAGTAAGTTTTAACTAGTTCTTCATACTTGTGATGGTTATCGTTGAAGTGTGAAATAAATCTGGAAAAGCACTGTGAATTGGGCGTTTCTTGTGCGTAAGCAAATTAGGTGTTTTTCAACTGGTTGCTATTGTCAGGATTTGTATCCTTTGCTGATGATGGGTGGGTGTCTGTTATGAAATTGCGAGACTCGGGCTCTTTGGCAGGACCTAGGACATTACAAATTATCTGCAAGTTCACTTTGAAGATCAGTCAAGAGTTTTTCCTAGTTCTTCATACTTATTAGTGATGGTTAAAAAATCTGGAAAAGCACTGTGACTTGGACTTTTCTTGTGTGTGAACAAATCAAGAGGTAGTAGGTATGCCACAAGTTCTTCAACATGGTTGCTGTTGTCAGGATTTGTATCCATTGATGGTGATGATGGGTGGGTGTCTGTTAAAAAGTTGTAATGAGATCCAAGCTCTTTGGCAGGACCAAGCATTCTGCCTCTTGTGGTGATGACATTACTGGTGATGTTCCCTTCTGAGTGTTTTAGGCTTTCTGAAATTAACATTTAATACCATTTAATATTAAGTTCTATTGCAATAATAAAATTTTTAATAATAATAAACTTTTGTAAGTAGACAAATCACAGCATGGCAACGTAATTTCAGTAACTCGACCTCACCGCGTCCAGTTTTTCGAAACGTTTTGGACTTCTTGAATAGAGAGCATACAGGTAATTCAACATAGGGACATTTTGTAGGCTGCTACCCTTAATAGCATCCTTGGCGGCTAACTTCGTGCAGTGGATACCAATGAGGTCTGGATACTCTTGGCGGGGTCAAAACACAGGTGATGCTGGTGACGATCCCGTATTATGTGGAGAACCATTTCAAGCGTTGTCACAGACGATGGAGAAGGATGTCATGATCAATCGTGTCAAACGCTGCCGAGAAATCGAGCAGGATCAGCGCGGCTTCTTGATGCTGATCAACTGCCCGCAGGAGATCATTTTGAACACGTAACAGGGCCGTCTCAGTGCTATGATACTTGCGGTATGCTGACTGCATTGGTGCATATGTGCTTCATATATCATATAGTGTGTCTATGGCTAACCAAGCCAGTGTCAACCAACTTTATTGGAGTGGTGTGATATTTTAATACTGTTTTCTCTTCTTTCTCTAGATTTACTGAGAAGCACAGACCCGTAATTGAGAATTATAGATCACCATCTTGTATGATGCTTACAATGTATAGTTATTTGCAAGTTCACTTTGAAGATCAGAGTTTTTCATACTTATTAGTGACAGTTAAAAATCTGGAAAAGCACTGCAACTTGGACTTTTCTTGTGTGTAAACAAATCAAGAGGTAGTAGGTGTGCCACAAGTTCTTCAACAAGGTTGCTGTTGTCAGGACTTGTATTCTTTGATGATGATAGGTGTCATTAGTTTACCGATCCTTATAGTGTATAGTTATCTTCAAGTTCACTTTGAAGATCAGTCAGTTTTTCCTAGTTCTTCATACTTATTAGTGATGGTTATGATATCTTGCACTTTAACTTGATTTACAAAAGCAAATTGTACATGTACTTTTGAAACTGTAGTACCCTTCTGTGTCTCACTCTTCACTGCCACTTCTATACTGCGTTCCATACTCTAAAAAATGTATGCACTGCAAGGGCCATCTGACTTCATTTGGCTCCTTTAGTTTCAAGGTTGGGGTATTGTCTAACAAACTCTCACATCTACATCTACATCTGTACTCAGCATAGTCCTTCTGTCAGGATGTCGTGCCAAGGTGACAAAATGCTTGTGTGCGGTGCCGGAAGTTGCAGTGCATATGTACAAGGTGCAGTAAAACTGGGATCCACTTAATTGTGGGCTGCAACGGCTCCCTAAATGCCTCGATGGATGGAGAGGCTATTATATGGCAGGGAGAGCATTCCACCAGATGACGGTCTGAGGAAAGAACGAAAATTTGTGAATCTGAAGGCGAGATGTTATGATCTGGTATTTGTCAGGATGATATGATCTTCTGCTGCTATGAGCCATAGGAGAGGCATAGTCAGTTGGGTTGATGGCGACCAAGTTGTTGTGGATCTTATACATCAAACAAAGGCTTGCAGCTTGGCGATGTCTCTCGAGGGAGTCCCACTGTAGTTGAGTGATCAATTTGGAAACACTGGCTTGCCGACTGTAGGTGTTGAGTACAAATCTGGCTGCTTGGCGCTGGGTGCTTCAATCTTAGTGATGTTCTTCTTGGTGTGTGGGTTCCAAATTGGGCTACAGTATTCTAGATGCGGACGGACAAGAGTGAGATATGCTTGTTGGCGAAGGTTCCTGGAGCAACCACAAAGGTTTCTTCGGATGAGGCCCAGCATCCTATTGGCTTTGGCTAAAATGTTGTTTATATGAGTTTGCCATGACATGTTGTTGGTTAAAGTCAGGCCCAGATATGGATATTCAGAAACCATACTAAGGGGACATCCTCCAAGATGGTAGTTTGCATCTCAATCACATTCAGGTTGTGTGTGCGTTCTGTACTGGCCATGAAGAAGCAGTAAACAAAGCTGATCATCAGTTGAACATCAGTGAAGACATTCTTGGCAACTTGGGATGTGCATAAATTCTTTTGACGCTAAAGCTTTTCAGAGACACACGGTTTTATTCCATGTCCATGCACCGACCGAGTCGTGAATGGCATGTCTCATGTTGTGTATCTTTGAATCGGTGATATACCGCAATTTGTTTTTATACATCCCAGTGTGTGAAGCTCAATAAGGATCGGCAAGCTAATACTCGCATTGATGATAGTTATCATTGGCTTGGAATTAAAGGGGACATATAATGTCAAAAGTGAGACCTCACAATATTATGAAAGCTAGTGTCGTGTATCTTGCTTCTGGAAGTTGAGGTTAACAGAAAAAAAAACCTATCTTACCATGACAATGATGTTCTTTTGACTTTCCAGTGTGATATGTACATAATAATAATAATAATATAATAATAATGAGAGATTTAATATAGCGCCCAACGCAAATAGCCTCTGGGCGCTTTACAAAACATAAAAACCTAGGGAACAAAAAATTTAAAAACAATATATAGCCTAACTTAAACATACTAATACACATACACAATATTGCAAGAAAATGACCGGGTACATTGCACAAGATTGGAAGCACACAGCAACTCTTAGGTGGGGAGCCGAGCCGGGAGAAGAAAACACAGCAAAAACAAGGAGCCGCAAAACGCAGACCAGTCCACCACCCTGAGTCACTATGCAACTCCAATCAAGTACAAATGATAATGGCAACAACAACAATGCATTAACAAAATTAAATAAGTTAAAAACAAGAATCAAATCAAAAGCAAAATGATTCCAAGAGTCAGATCATGCAGTGCTCCGCGGCCGGAGGCACAGAAGGAACTCAAACAAAAGGAAGCGGAGAACTGCATAATCCAACCATGAGAAAAATACAGAGCGGCTTAATGGCAAAACCATCAGATTTTATACGAGTTTGATCCAAGGCACAATAATTAAAAATATAAATATTATATCAGCTAACAAGTACAATAAATATTATAATACAGATCTAAAAGCATAATAACTTAACATACTATTACACATACACACTATTGCAAGGTAAACGATTACATGGTTGTACAAGATTGGAATCACACAGCAACTCAAAGTGGGGAACCAAGCCGGGAGGAAATAGAGCGGACGCAAGGTACCGGCAAAACGCAGAACACTCCACCACCCTGAGCTACTATGCAAGTCCAATCAAGTACTGGTACAAGAAGAGGCATTAAAGAACCAAAACAAATATGCATGTCAAACACAGTGAACTAAAGCAACAGAAAAATATTATTTTAAACATGCTAAAAATGACATTCAAAAGCAAAAATGATTCCAAGAATCAGATCATGCAGCGCTCCGCAACCGGCCCTAAACGGACCGAGGCTCAGAACAAAACAAAAGAAACGGAGATCTGCATAACCCAACCAAGTCATAACAAGGCACATTTTCTTATAAAATAATTTTATAATATATCAGCAAACAACATACAGTAAATGCAGATTATACAATATAAAAGAGCAAAAACAAAGTGATCTGTGACCGGCACAATAATAACAAGAATTAAAATTGGCGACCCAGGAGAGGAGAGGTTACCAGCACATTCACTCTCAGCAAGTGCAACAGCAACTTGCTCCCTAGGATGGAAATGGTTAGTAGGCGCAACAGCAACCTACTCCCAACAATTTGGGCTGGGTTAAAGTTGCACGACGGAACAAAAGTAAGTGACCGGCACCGGTCACCACATGTAGTGACCGGTCACCACATGTAGGCTGCAGCTCATTGGATGTACAGGAGAGGGATAACCTTGTCAATTAGAGTATTGTCAAGAACATAGAGGGCTACAGCCACCCTTTGTACAAGTTCTATATGGAGTTGGCCTTCCGTCTTTGATGGCTTCAAGCAATTGGTCTGTGAATTCTTTGTGTAGAAGTTGTAGGTAATTGAGGGCCTCTGAAAGTGTAGAATATATCAGGTTATTTTTCAGAGTATAGGCCTGAGCTTTGTGTATCTCTTGGATTCATTGTTGGAAGTCTGTGGTATAGTTCTTGGTTTCTAAGGTGTTTGCTGCTGTCCTGACCGTATCCATCTTTTTTTTTGAAAGGCAGTGTGGTTCACAAATCTTGAGTCAACCTGCCCAAAAGTCCAGAAACTTGGCTGGCAATTGTATGGGCTAAGAGGATAGTTGGTTTCCGTTGAATATACCCCCACTATAGCCAAAATAATAATTCTCGATCATGAGAGCCAACTTGGGCACGCAGGGTTATTTGCCTCGAGCGTACTACGCAATACCGGCGAGAATTGACCAACCACACGGTCGTTGCTAGGCATGGCCAAGGTTCGGTCATGCAGGTCGCGCGATTGTGAAAGTACGCTGATGCAGAAGGTACATCCTCTCATGATCGAGAATTTGTTGTCCTGACTATAGTATGCCAAAAGGGCAGTTTTCTGGTATACCTCTACGACGCTGGATTGCGAAATGCAGGGTGATTTTTCTCCACTAAAAAGTTGACACAATACCCACAGTATGCTAAAAGGGCAGTTTTCTGGTATATACCTACGACGCTGGGTTGCGAAGTGCAGGGTGATTTTTCTCCACTAAAAAGTTTCATAAAATTGGTAAACACATCTGCCATCTCTGTGCTGAGGATGAAACATTTCTAAAGGTATGCCAAAAGGGCAGTTTTCTGGTATACACCTACGACGCTGGGTTGCGAAATGCAAGGTGATTTTTTTCTCCATTTAATAAGTTGGCACAGTGTTGATATACCGAGAACCAGGATTCATCACTTGGTTTCATTAAATTTGTAAAAACATCTGCCATCTCTGCTGAGATTGAAACATTTCTTCTTTTTCTAAAGGTAGGATGATAATCCACTTGGAGATACCTTCTCCAGAAGGTACATGTAGGTGCAGGTATTTTCATCTGTTGCGGTGTCCTCTATCACTATGATATTCAGGAGCTGTAGTGCTGCAATCATGAGGGCTTGTGACTTTCCTGTATTCAAATAATGTAATAACGTTATATGATTAAGGGTTAACAATAAAGGTTAACAGTATGAGTCATCTTTTATCTGGATTCCAACTGGAATAGCCCATTAGGCAATCACAATCAGCTTTCAATATACACCCTTTTGCAGCTAAGCCAAAAATAGTGACAGACACTTAATATATAAAGCAATATTGTAATATTTTTGGAAAAATTAGATTGATCAGAAATGGATGAGAATGACCGAGATGTGGAGATCTCCACTCTTAAATTAATTCTTGAGTGTGGTTGCTGGCCATGATCTTCAATGATAGAATAGACATGGTTTGCTTGTGCATTTCTTCCTCTTCTGATAGATTCCTCTTACTAGAGTCATGTTCTGCTACCCTTTTATCCGTCGCTTCATGCCACTGCAACTTTTTTCACATACACTGCTTCTTTTTGGTAGCTTTTCCTTTCTCATGCAGATGCAACAATGACACCGATGCCTCTGCATCAGTAGTGCTCTGTTTGTCATGCCACCTCAGAGCTGTCTCAGTCTTCAATGACAATTATGATCAACCAAAAATAATAAAACCGTTATACATACCTGTAGAGCCCAAAGTCTCAGAGGTCTGCACCTACTTCCCCATGATATCAGTTGAAATCTCAAGATCTTAGTGAGACTTATGAGTTGCTAATGAAAACCTCAGAGCTGTCTCAGTTTTCAATGACAATTATGATCAACCAAAAATAATAAAACTGTTATATACATACCTGTAGAGCCCAAAGTCTCAGAGGTCTGCACCTACTTCCCCATGATATCAGTTGAAATCTCAAGATCTTAGTGAGACTTATGAGTTGCTAATGAAAACCTAAGAGCTGTCTCAGTCTTCAATGACAATTATGATCAACCAAAAACAATAAAACTGTTATACATACCTGTAGAGCCCAAAGTCTCAGAGGTCTGCACCTACTTCCCCATGATATCAGTTGAAATCTCAAGATCTTAGTGAGACTTATGAGTTGCTAATGAAAACCTCAGAGCTGTCTCAGTCTTCAATGACAATTATGATCAACCAAAAACAATAAAACTGTTATATACATACCTGTAGAGCCCAAAGTCTCAGAGGTCTGCACCTACTTCCCCATGATATCAGTTGAAATCTCAAGATCTTAGTGAGACTTATGAGTTGCTAATGAAAACCTCAGAGCTGTCTCAGTCTTCAATGACAATTATGATCAACCAAAAACAATAAAAAACTGTTATATACATACCTGTAGAGCCCAAAGTCTCAGAGGTCTGCACCTACTTCCCCATGATATCAGTTGAAATCTCAAGATCTTAGTGAGACTTATGAGTTGCTAATGAAAACCTCAGAGCTGTATGTCTCAGTCTTCAATGACAATTATGATCAACCAAAAATAATAAAACTGTTATACATACCTGTAGAGCCCAAAGTCTCAGAGGTCTGCACCTACTTCCCCATGATATCAGTTGAAATCTCAAGATCTTAGTGACACTTATGAGTTGCTAATGAAAACCTCAGAGCTGTCTCAGTCTTCAATGACAATTATGATCAACCAAAAACAATAAAACTGTTGTATACATACCTGTAGAGCCCAAAGTCTCAGAAGTCTGCACCTACTTCCCCATGATATCAGTTGAAATCTCAAGATCTTAGTGAGACTTATGAGTTGCTAATGAAAACCTCAGAGCTGTCTCAGTTTTCAATGACAATTATGATCAACCAAAAATAATAAAACTGTTATACATACCTGTAGAGCCCAAAGTCTCAGAGGTCTGCACCTACTTCCCCATGATATCAGTTGAAATCTCAAGATCTTAGTGAGACTTATGAGTTGCTAATGAAAACCTCAGAGCTGTCTCAGTCTTCAATGACAATTATGATCAACCAAAAACAATAAAACTGTTATATACATACCTGTAGAGCCCAAAGTCTCAGAGGTCTGCACCTACTTCCCCATGATATCAGTTGAAATCTCAAGATCTTAGTGACACTTATGAGTTGCTAATGAAAACCTCAGAGCTGTCTCAGTCTTCAATGACAATTATGATCAACCAAAAACAATAAAACTGTTATATACATACCTGTAGAGCCCAAAGTCTCAGAAGTCTGCACCTACTTCCCCATGATATCAGTTGAAATCTCAAGATCTTAGTGAGACTTATGAGTTGCTAATGAAAACCTCAGAGCTGTCTCAGTCTTCAATGACAATTATGATCAACCAAAAATAATAAAACTGTTATACATACCTGTAGAGCCCAAAGTCTCAGAGGTCTGCACCTACTTCCCCATGATATCAGTTGAAATCTCAAGATCTTAGTGAGACTTATGAGTTGCTAATGAAAACCTCAGAGCTGTATGTCTCAGTCTTCAATGACAATTATGATCAACCAAAAATAATAAAACTGTTATACATACCTGTAGAGCCCAAAGTCTCAGAGGTCTGCACCTACTTCCCCATGATATCAGTTGAAATCTCAAGATCTTAGTGAGACTTATGAGTTGCTAATGAAAACCTCAGAGCTGTCTCAGTCTTCAATGACAATTATGATCAACCAAAATAATAAAACTGTTATATACATACCTGTAGAGCCCAAAGTCTCAGAGGTCTGCACCTACTTCCCCATGATATCAGTTGAAATCTCAAGATCTTAGTGAGACTTATGAGTTGCTAATGAAAACCTCAGAGCTGTCTCAGTCTTCAATGACAATTATGATCAACCAAAAACAATAAAACTGTTATACATACCTGTAGAGCCCAAAGTCTCAGAGGTCTGCACCTACTTCCCCATGATATCAGTTGAAATCTCAAGATCTTAGTGAGACTTATGAGTTGCTAATGAAAACCTCAGAGCTGTATGTCTCAGTCTTCAATGACAATTACGATCAACCAAAAATAATAAAACTGTTATACATACCTGTAGAGCCCAAAGTCTCAGAGGTCTGCACCTACTTCCCCATGATATCAGTTGAAATCTCAAGATCTTAGTGAGACTTATGAGTTGCTAATGAAAACCTCAGAGCTGTATGTCTCAGTCTTCAATGACAATTATGATCAACCAAAAACAATAAAACTGTTATATACATACCTGTAGAGCCCAAAGTCTCAGAGGTCTGCACCTACTTCCCCATGATATCAGTTGAAATCTCAAGATCTTAGTGAGACTTATGAGTTGCTTATGAAAACAGTGATGAAATAGTGCTATCCTGTGGTATCAAAAAAAAATTCAGTTCAGCGTTCACTTGAAAATTGTTTTAGTGAGTGTTTTGCTTCATTGTGGGTGAAACTGAATTCATCATCAGGATTGTCTGCATGATAGGATGTTTGAAAGTTTTTACTCCAGTTTGAAAAGTCTTTCAGTAACATTCACCCTTCCTAAGTTCAGTTTTCAATACTGGTGGTACACTTCATTGTTAGTGTGACCCTTCAATGATGAAAGCATCATCCATAATTTGACGATGGTCTTCATCAATTATTTTTTGAAACAGCAGCATCAAAAGTTATATATAATTACTTGTTATCATTGTTTTTGGCATACTTTTCAGCAATGAATTTCACATTTCAATCATTCTTGAATGTGATGTTACTGTAACAAAAATGAAGTTTATAAAATGAAACCCAATTCACAATGCATAGTGCTACCTGGACTGTGTTAACTAAGGAAAGATAAAAATGTGTATACAGGCCTGCCTATACATTGCAGTTAGGGTGTTTACCCCTTACGGTCACAATCAGTCCGTGTTGAATGTTGTTTTGGTTTAATTACATTAATATCAGTGACCCACCTTTCGCTGTCATACAAAATTACAAAGCATGTAATAGCCATGATAAGCAAATGAACGTCTATGATGGCAAGGCCTTTGTTTGGCTAAGAACTTACGAGTATGTTACTATGCCAGTGGGCCGTAAACTTGATGCTTGCCAAAAAAAAATTAGAAATTAGAAAAAAATTAGAAATCAAAAAAGGAAAAAAAAAAAAATGTTCCAAGGCCTTTATCATACCCAATTTACAGCTCGAAAAGCAAAAGTGAAAAAAAATCACAACCTACCTACCCTAATTTTTGTTTTATGTTACGCCAATCAAACTTTTTTTAGGCCTAAGCAGAAGCCAGACTTTTTTTTACCCCATGGTTGCCAAGTTTTGGCCTCCTGGTGTATTCAATATTAACATTGCAAACTATAGGACCAGGAGCCATCTTTGGGACTAGGAGCTCATTTTACCTCCTGATCCAGGCATACTTTAGGCTTGCATATACTGTAATAGTAATGGATGTGAGAAGTGTTCAAGGTCGCATGCAGTTTCCCTTTGTGCAACGCACAACACACCGTTATTAGTTTGTCCACAGGGGCATCACCATTTCCAATTCTGTCAATGCCCTCAACCATTGACAATGTAAGAGTTCCTTGTACATATATTATTGTATATTTCTGTTTAAAAGTTCCAATTACTCGCTCAACATTTATGCGAACAATTGAGAGTTCTTGAGACCAGTCCACTTCTTTCTTTGTCAACTGTGCTTTAGATATTGTGAAAGGGTGGATGTTAATCTCTGACATTGAACAAACCTTAAGACCAGAAATGTGTGGGGGTGTGTGTGTAAATTCTTACCTAGCTGCTCGCGTCCATCTCTTCTCTGAGTTCCTGCACTCTCCATGCATTTGCCCATTTCTTTATTCCTCTTATCAAAGCCGCCTTAATATTTCTCTGGCTTAGAAATGGTCAACTCTAACTTGTAGTTTTTGAAGCCAGTGTGCATATGAGCTCTTCCTTTCTGGATTTTGAATGGCTTGAAAGTCATGACGAACCAATGCTGAGAGGTCCCCTTCTCTTCTGTCTGATCCTTCCTTTTCACTCTCCTCTTCCCAGAAACTGCACTCCCGCAGTGTTTGTCAAGATCATCAAATAAGCCAACTAAACGATTGTGTCTTTGAAGAGTATCGTCTGTCAGCTGTCCCTCTGATGATGTTACTGTAAATAGAATTGAGTATGTTAGGATAGAAAGATTCGTGCCAGGTATACCAACTTGGTGTGGGGAACAAAGACAAGATAACTAGAGCGGTTACCGCACCATAGCTGAACCATGGGGACTTGGCAGTATATTGTGGTATATGTATGCATCACTATCACCCCTTTATACCCAATGCCCTTAAATGAATATTAAAATATTTTAAACATGTTTAGAATGTCATAAAGATCATTGCATTTAAATTACAGCTCAATTGGAGCATTTTTGACAACTTGCCCTTTGACCCCTTTATGACCCCTTAATGACCTTAAATGAATATTAAAATATTTTAAACATGTTTAGAATGTCATAAGGATCATTGCATATAAATTTCAGCTCGATTGGAGCATTTTCGATTAAAATGACCTTTTTTGACCCCTGTGACCCCTTGGATGACCTCTGACTTTAGGAAATATTTTTATTATATTCTTTACTTCTTTCTCTTTTATTTGACACCACTTCGGGGTTCATACCTTCGTGGCATTTAAAGATATGTCCATTTCAGACCAAACGGTTGGTAAGTAAGTAAGTAAGTAAGCAAGTAAGTAACATACACTAATATAGGCTGATACCATTTCATGGTTCAGCAAAAACTAATGCAGTATGTAAACCAGAATGGTGTACATGCACTGTTACGTCTGCATTAGAAAAATCCAAAACCACAGGGATGGTAGACAAAGTTAACAAAAATACAACCGACATTTCGAGCAGATAAACTGCTCTTCTTCAGGGACAGACAACAAAATATAAAAGCAAACAATGTAAACTACATAACTGTAAAATAAAATTCAAGTTGAAAACTGTAGGCAAGTTCAAATAGAACTCAGTAGCAAACAAACATACACCTAAGTTCTCCATACCTTAAAGTATCCATTGAGGAATTCATTGTATAGGTCCATTGCTATGTTGTTGTTGTTACCCCCATTGACTGTTCTGTTCCATACCATTTGATGACACATCTATTCTGATACTCCACCATTCACAGCTGTTAGGAGGTGGTTTCCCAGGAGTCGGTATTTAGTGGAATTCAACCATGTCTAGCCTCCAATGGCGAATCACATGGGTAACGAATCAAAACAAACAAACATACACCTAAGTTCTCCATACCTTAAAGTATCCATTGAGGAATTCATTGTATATAGGTCCATTGCTATGTTGTCATCTTTACCCCCATTGACTGTTCTGTTCCATACCATTTGATGACACATCCATTCTGATACTCCACCATTCACAGCTGTTAGGAGGTGGTTTCCCAGGAGTCGGTACTTAGTGGAATTCAACCAGGTCTAGCCTCCAATGGCGAATCACATGGGTAACAAATCAAAACAAACAAACATACACCTAAGTTCTCCATACCTTAAAGTATCCATTGAGGAATTCATTGTATAGGTCCATTGCTATGTTGTTGTCGTTACCCCCATTGACATTGACTGTTCTGTTCCATACCATTTGATGACATATCCATTCTGATACTCCACCATTCACAGCTGTTAGGAGCAGGGATGTCAGTTTTCAGGCAATTGTCTGATTTCAGGCCTTTTGCTACTCCATATTTCCACACTTTTATTTTATTTATTTTCAGCCCATTTTGAGGTTTTATAGCCCAAATTTACTCGCTTTTTCAGGCCTTTCCTGCCAAGTCACTTCAGGCCACTTTCATCCCTGTAGGAGGTGGTTTCCCAGGAGTCGGTACTTTGGGTGCTTCCTGTATAGTGGAATTCGACCATGTCTAGCCTCCAATGGCGAATCATTGCAGGTCATTCAATGTGGTTGCATTAGCTCTGACACATGTCAGGTGTTGATGTTGCCAGTGGTTTCAGGCCACCCAGGTGTACCGAATTGGAATCTGCTGAATCCTGATCAACTTCAAAGTCACACTTGGGAGGTGGTGATACCACTGCTGGTTCATCTGAATCGGATAGTTGGGATGGAAGAAGCACTGGATACCCAGTCTCATCTTCATCCTCGATCTCCAGGTCTCGTATTTCCATGATTTGATCATCTTCGTCACTCCCTAACTGTGTATTATCAATAGGCTTATTATTTAGGGGAATGATGGTGACATTCCTCCTATTGCATTTGCTTACACCATCCAGCCAGTTTCTGAAAATGGGTGATTGGTATTGGTATTCAGGCTTTCTGAAATAGACAAGTGAAGAGAAGGAATTGAGAACTAGAAGGCCTTATATTTGTACACAAATACAGCTATACCCGCATGTTTTTTGGGTCATTTTATTTTGGATAATTTTATTTAGCAACATTAATTGTTCACTTGTAATAAATGTATGCAGCCTTGCTGTATGGTGGTGGCGAGTCCTGAAACTCATCTGCTGAATCTGTGCTAGAGCTAACAGGTCTAAAACCTTTTGGGTAGGTTAGTTTGGATGATGGTTGTTTCTTCTTGGGTCTCTTTGCTCTGTGTCTTGTAACTGCGGGTGTTGCAGCTGTAGTCATCTTAGGATTTGCTCTTTTCAGTCGTGCTCCTCTTTCTACAGCTGCGCTCGCACATGCACCTGTGGTGGGATGCGATACATGGGGGGATGATGACGACTCTGATGATATGATTATGACATCTTCTGCGGTATTATCGCTATGATCAGGTACGCGTGTGGGGGTTGATGTAGCTAATGGTTTCAAGCCACCCAGGTGCACGGAATTTGAATCTGATGAATCGTGATCGGCATCGGGAGCTGGTGATACATGTACCACTGCTGGTTCTTCCGAATCAGATACTTGGGATGGAAGAAAGACTGGAAAGCCTGTCTTATCTTCATCCTCAATCACCAGGTCGCGTACTTGCATGATCTGATCGTCTTCATCACTACCTATCTCTGTGTTGTCAATTGGCTTATTATTTAGGGGAATGATGGTGACATTCCTCCTATTGCATTTGCTTACACCATCCAGCCAGTTTCTGAAAATGGGTGATTGGTATTGGTATTCAGGCTTTCTGAAATAGACAAGTGAAGAGAAGGGAGAGAGAAAAACAGAGAGGGAGAGAGTGAGACGAAAAAATTCAAACAAAAGTAAGGAATGTTACTCTTGTCCAACTGCTGAATCGGAGAGTTTGATGACTTTTGGAATTTGTGCGTGACTCTCAAATCTTGTGCCTCTTTCTTCTGCAAAGAGAAAAAAAATTAAAAACATCCACATATACATGTATACTGCAAATCATTGGACCGGTACTTGATGTAAATTGTATATCAGATTTGCATTTTATTTGTGTGATCACAAATTAGAGGGGAAAGATTTATTTTTTTATTAAGGCCTAGTAGAAGCTAATTTGGTATAAACAATTTTTCTGTAAAAAATTGTTAATTCCAATTTCCTGCATGTTTTTGCATTGCAGAATGAACCTACATGTATCATAACTTATCTCTCGAGATTTTTGACCTCCAGGATCAACATCCCTATTCTAGCCACCATTGGAGTTTCATGTGTGTGATAATGTTGAAATGGCTCCACAAAGATTTCGACCTGTGTGATTAAATTTTGGGAAAATGGATCTACTATTGATTATAAATTATTGTTTTAGTGTGCATTCACATTTAACATCATTCTATTGACATCACACAATGACTACAACATCGTATCACGGGCAGGCCTACTGTATTTACTTGTGATTGCTGTAAAGCAGCATCGCATAAAGGTTGGTTCATTCTTCCACAGCACTACGATGCGATGCCCTTATTTCAGTCTCTTCCCAAAATATGGCATTGCGGTATCGCATAAAGTTAAATTTGTATTAACAGGATTTGCAGTGCGTTGCAATTAGTTGCGGCAGAATATGATCGATATATCGGTAACGCATCACAGATGCTGTGAAGTATGAACGAACCTTACGACCAGAAATGCGACGTATGTGTGTGTGTGTGTAAATTCTTACCTGCTCGCGTCCATCTCTTCTCTGAGTTCCTGCACTCTCCGTGCATTTGCCCATTTCTTTCTTCCTCTTACCAAACCACCTTAAATTTCTCTGGCTTAGAAATGGTCAACTCTAACTTGTAGTTTTTGAAGCCAGTGTGCATATGAGCTCTTCCTTTCTGGATTTTGAATGGCTTGAAAGTCATGACGAACCAATGCTGAGAGGTCCCCTTCTCTTCTGTCTGATCCTTCCTTTTCACTCTCCTCTTCCCAGAAACTGCACTCCCGCAGTGTTTGTCAAGATCATCAAATAAGCCAACTAAACGTCTGTGTCTTTGAAGAGTATTGTCTGTCAGCTGTCCCACCATTAAATAGATAGGCCTCACTCTGCAGTATACCCTTAAAAAGAGAATGTGTATGTTTATGTGGATGGGGAAGATATGACATGGGTAACGAATCAAAACAAACAAACATACACCTAGTTTTCCATACCTTTAAAGTATCCATTGAGGAATTCATTGTATAGGTCCATTGCTATGTTGTTGGTCTTTACCCCCATTGACATTGACTGTTCTGTTCCATACCATTTGATGACACATCCATTCTGATACTCCACCATTCACAGCTGTATATAAGGAGGTGGTTTCCCAGGAGTCGGTACTTTGGGTGCTTCCTGTAGTGGAATTCAACCATGCCTAGCCTACAATGGCGAATCATTGCAGGTCATTCAATGTGGTTGCATTAGCTCTGACACATGTCATCATGACCTAAGCTGGTCCCACAAGTGTTCAATCGGGTTGAGGTCTGGGCTGATGGCAGGCCATTCCATTTTCTCTGCTCCCATTATTCTGTAGGTAGTCATTGATTACCCTGGCTCTGTGGGAGCGAGCGTTGTCATCTTGGAGGATTGAATTAGTTTCCAGATTGCGTCAATTTGGCACATTCAGTCTGAGATCTAGCTACACTCTCAAAACGTGCACTCAGCCGTGAAAAAGTGATTGTTTCAAATGTGGTGTCATTGTAAAGGGGCTTAAAAAACTCCCTTGATATGCAACACGGTATGAACATGCCACAAAATATCTGAGATATAGATGCTTGAAAAAACTTTCCAAACTTTTGTTGAGGAGTTTATATATAGACCTACACTTCATGTTAAAGCCTTTTATTAGTGTGTAGATGCTTACAGTGTATAGTTATCTGCAAGTTCACTTTGAAGATCAGAGTTTTCTCCGGTTCTTAATACTTATAATTGATGGTTATGGTTGCAGTGTGAATAAAATCTGGACAAGCACTTTAGGACTTTTCTTGTATGTTAGCAAATCAGAAGGTAGTAGGGATATGCCAGTTTTTCAACAAGGTTGCTATTGTCAGGATTTGTATACTTTGATGATGTTAAGAAGTTGTGAGACCCGAGCTCTTTGGCAGGACCTAGGACATTACAGTGTATAGTTATTTGCAAGTTCACTTTGAAGATCAGTCAAGAGTTTTCTCTAGTTCTTCATACTTATTAGTGATGGTTATGATTGCAGTGTGAAAAAAATCTGGAAAAGCACTGTGACTTGGATGTTTCTTGTGTTTAAACAAATCAAGAGGTGTGTCAAAAGTTCTTCAACAAGGTTGCTGTTGTCAGGATTTTTATCCTTTGATGGTGATGATGGGTGGGTGTCTGTGAAGAAGTTGTAGTGAGATCCAAGCTCTTTGGCAGGACTTAGCATTCTGCCTCTTGTGGTGATGTCATTGCTGGTGATCTTAGTTCCTTGTCCAGGGGAATTTCAAGCAAACTCAATTTTTTACACGAGAGTATACTAACCACGAACGCCTTATCGATTAAGCTAACTTGACTGCTCAAATGACTAATTTTTGGGTCATTTTATTTTTAATAATTTGATTCTAACAACATTAATTGTTCATTTATAATATATGTATGCAGCCTTGCTGTAAGGTGGTGGAGAGTCCTGAAATTCATCTGCTGAATCTGCGTCAGAGCTGGTAACTGGTTTAAAACCATTTGGGTAGGTTAGTTTGGATGGTGGTTGTTTCTTTTTTTGTTTCTTTCCTCTGCGTCTAGTAACGGCTGGTGTTGCGGCTGTGGGCATTTTTGGATTGACTCATTTTGGTCGCACTCCAGTTCCTACAGCTACGCTCGCACCTGTGCCTTTGCTGGAATGCGATACTGATGGTTTGAAGCGTACATAGGGGGGATGAAGATGATTCCGATGATATGCTTATGACCTCTACGTCACTGTTGGTGGGGCGGAGCCTGTTGCCTTGTGCGGTACTATCATAATCATCAGATATGCGTGTAGGTGTTGATGTTGCCAGTGGTTTCAGGCCACCCAGGTGTACCGAATTCGAATCTGCTGACGAATCCTGATCAACTTCAAAGTCACACTTGGGAGGTGGTGAATCCACTGCTGGTTCATCTGAATCGAGTTGCTCAGATGGTTGTGATTGTGATATGGTAGATGTAATGGATACCCAGTTTCCTCTTCATCTTCAATTTCCATGTTGCATATTTGCATTATTGTATCATCTTCATCACTGCATTTCTTGGTGTTATCGATTGGTTTGTTATTTAATGGTCACATCCTTCCTATTACACTTAACCATCCAGCCAGTTTCTGAAAGTCAGTGATTGGTATTGGTATTCAGGCTTTCTGAAATAGACAAGTGAAGAGAAGGAAGAGAGAAAAACAGAGAGGGAGGTTGACGGAGAGAGACACGAGAGAGAGAGAGACGAAAAAAATTAAAACAAAAATAAGGAATGTAAAAAAGGGAGCACCAGGTACACCACCCCTTCCCCCGATTCACTCCAATGGTTTATCATATTTATAATTTTTTTCTGTGAGCATGAAATAAGATATCATACCTATCTAGCGTGTATGTTTTTTTCATTTCATCATAAAATGCCTTCAATATATTGCCTCGATGTGCTGATCGCCACATTATCTCAGAGGTGAGCCTCAAATGTGCCCAGGCTTGCACCAAACATGCACGTAAAATGGATCTATCTTCATATGTTGCCGTGCACCCTCCACGCAGTTAATGTGGCATGTAATATATTCTCCAGTTTCCGCATTCCTAATAAATAAATAAGAAGTAAATAAATAAGTAAATAAATATGTAAATAGCATACATGTACATACAGCCAGAAACAAAGATATGGGAAAAGTTGAGGAAAGAAAAGAATTTACAGATTGAAGACGCTATGAAAAAAGGCGAGATTAGAGAGACACTCGTAGGGAGAAAAGAACCTGAAATTCTTACATGTAATCCTTCTTAAAGGCGTATTTGTGAAGAACGGTGAAATGGTTAGTTCAATGGTCAGTTCTGCATATGCACCCCATCTGTCCGAGAAAATGGTTGAACCAGGTTTCACATGGCGTTGAATGATCGGGTTTAAAGTATCCTTTTCCCGTTTTTAAACAGGATTGACTATGGACATTTTTGTTTCCCGCGACGTTAGACCAGAGACCCATATCTGCATAAAACAATGTTCCTATTAGCATAATTTCAATACATATTCTTTTTATATCCCTTACTACCCTTTTATTTCCCTTACTACATGTACAAGTGGATACTAACATAAAAATTTTTGGATTTGGTTGATACTACATAGTTTTACAGAGCTGTTTCCAATAGGTCCTCATCAAAAACGTAATGTAGTGGATACTAAAGTGTTATTTTTCATGCATTGGTTCCCTATACAAAACTGACTACAAAAAATATCAAGAGTTGATAGTTCAACTTGGAATGTTTTACTAATAGAGGTCCAATATAGAAGGGCCCCGCTAGCCTTCATTCTCAACATACCGTATTGTTTGTAATAAACGCTCACCCTCTAATAAACGCCCCCCTCTAATTTTTCTGTGAAAAATTGACAAAAATTCCATGCTATATCGTGTGAGTAAGCTTATAACTGGCATCAGTAGTCAGTCTTGTCAGGGACGATCGGTAAATTACATGGACAAAACCTGTTATGACTCACACTTCCATCCATTCCATGGTAGATTCTTGCTTGATGATGTACTTACGGGTGTAATTTTGATGCATTTACCACAAAAATGATATTTTCCATGGGCGTCGCCATTAATATAGCCGTAAATCCCTCTTTTCTACAGGAGCAGCATCAGGAAATTTAACCAGATTTTAAAGTTTTTTTCACTGACAATTCACCTTCAATAAACGCCCCCCTTTTGGAAAAATACAACGCCCCCGGGCGTTTATTACAAACAGTACGGTAGTCATTTCCGCTTTGAGCATCCTTTGCCCGTCTCTTCTTTCTATCACCTCCACTTTCACCCTCTCGGTTTGTAACTCCTCCCGCACCCGTTCCAACTCCTTCAATCCCTCCTGCTGGTCCTGTCCTTTTTCTCTCTCCTGCTCTGCCTCCCCCCTGGCCTTATCCTCCGCTCCCTTCCTCCTCCTCTCGAATGCCAACTTATCCCTCACCGCTCCCAATTCCTTTGCCATCTTTGCTCCTCCCCATAGGGGATCCCTGAAGTATTCACAAAGCAAGATTTGAGCCTTCATCTCAAGTCTGAGCATTTATGTGTGTATAGCAAGAAGTATTCACAAAGCAAGATTTGAGCCTTCATCTCAAGTCTGAGTATTCATGTGTGTATTGCAAGAAGTATTCACAAAGCAAGATCTGAGCCTTCATCTCAAGTCTGAGCATTCATGTGTGTATTGCAATAAGTATTCACAACGCAAGATCTGAGCCTTCAACTCAAGTCTGAGCATTTATGTGTGTATTGCAAGAATTATTCACACAGCAAGATCTGAGCCTTCATCCCAAGTCTGAGCATTTATGTGTATATTGCAATAAGTATTCACAAAGCAAGATCTGACCCTTCATCTCAAGTCTGAGCATTTATGTGTGTATTGCAAGAAGTATTCACATAGTTAAGATCTGAGCCTTCATCTCAAGTCTGAGCATTTATGTGTGTATTGCAAGAAGTATTCACATAGTTAAGATCTGAGCCTTCATCTCAAGTCTGAGCATTTATGTGTACAGGGTGTAACAATAAAAATTTGTACAATTGCATTTTGACTTCTCAAGAAAAAACTAAAAGAGTTACGGCACAGATGTTATATTCAATACAATCAGTAATATCTTGGCTAAAAGAAGACGTTTAGTTGGTTTCTTTACTAGCTTGGGTTCAAAAGTGATGTTCGATTAATTAAATCGTCCAGAAAACGTGTTGGGCCACTTTTGCCATGTTAGCGTATATCAAGTTTGAACCACGTAGATTGTGCTTATCGTGCATTTAACATCAAAAGAACTGACACAAAAGAATTATAAGTGGTGTTTGTTCATAATTATGATTAACATGAACTTAATAATAATAAATGAAGTCATGAAATTTCTTACAAATTATCTTACAAATAAAGTAATTTCTCATATCCCTGAGATATTATTGGTAAAACCAAGAACAGTTTTTGCATCCATAAGTACAAAACAATAACATTTTGAAATTAAGTTCAGCTGGGCTTCTAGCTGTTTTGGGGCGACCACTTTTGCCAGCATTTCTGTTAACAAATTCTACATACTTCTCATAGTTATATGTAATTCTATGCCTTGATGGAAGATGTGAGTTTGGAAAATGAGCTAGATAAACAATCTTATGGTTTCTGCTTGACTCCGTGTGCTACCGAATATCACAACCATAAAAATACGTTCTTCCAACGTGAATTGGGGTTGAAGGTGTTACGGTTTCTAGTAAATGAGGTTGTTATGTCAGTGCTTAGTTGTTACTTTCAAAAACTCAAGGAGATATTCTATTATGTAATCATTTCTACCACTTCGAATACCCCATTGTTTAAATCGACCTATCATAAGAACGCTGTCCAAAAAGCCCATGATTCAACTCTATTCAGTCACTTTTGTAACACTTAGACAAAAGTGGCCCAAGCGATTTTAAGACTAGGTTACATAATTGGCTATATCTTCACTTGTATACCTACGATTTTATTGGAACAAAGCTTATCTGGTGGCTAAAGAAATTATCTTGATAGACATATAAATATCAAACCAAAAAATAGGCGGCATGCTTGTGTCATTCTATTTTCAAAATTGTACAAATTTTATTGTTACACCCTGTATATAGCAAGAAGTATTCACAAAGCAAGATCTGAGCCTTCATCTCAGGTCTGAGCATTTATGTGTGTATTGCAAGAAGTATTCACAAAGCAAGATCTGAGCCTTCATCTCAAGTCTGAGCATTTATGTGTGTATTGCAAGAAGTATTCACAAAGCAAGATATCTGAGCCTTCATCTCAAGTCTGAGCATTTATGTGTGTATTGCAAGAAGTATTCACAAAGCAAGATCTGAGCCTTCATCTCAAGTCTGAGTATTTATGTGTGTATTGCAAGAAGTATTCACAAAGCAAGATCTGAGCCTTCATCTCAAGTCTGAGTATTTATGTGTGTATTGCAAGAAGTATTCACAAAGCAAGATCTGAGCCTTCATCTCAAGTCTGAGCATTTATGTGTGTATTGCAAGAAGTATTCACAAAGCAAGATCTGAGCCTTCATCTCAAGTCTGAGCATTTATGTATGTATTGCAAGAAGTATTCACAAAGCAAGATCTGAGCCTTCATCTCAAGTCTGAGTATTTATGTGTGTATTGCAAGAAGTATTCACAAAGCAAGATCTGAGCCTTCATCTCAAATCTGAGCATTTATGTGTGTATTGCAAGAAGTATTCACAAAGCAAGATATCTGAGCCTTCATCTCAAATCTGAGCATTTATGTGTGTATTGCAAGAAGTATTCACACAGCAAGATATCTGAGCCTTCATCTCAAATCTGAGTATTTATGTATGTATTGCAAGAAGTATTCACAAAGCAAGATCTGAGCCTTCATCTCAGGTCTGAGCATTTATGTGTGTATTGCAAGAAGTATTCACAAAGTAAGATCTGAGCCTTCATCTCAAGTCTGAGCATTTATGTGTGTATTGCAAGAAGTATTCACAAAGCAAGATCTGAGCCTTCATCTTAGGTCTGAGCATTTATGTGTGTATTGCAAGAAGTATTCACAAAGCAAGATCTGAGCCTTCATCTCAAGTCTGAGCATTTATGTGTGTATTGCAAGAAATATTCACAAAGCAAGATCTGAGCCTTCATCTCAAGTCTGAGCATTTATGTGTGTATTGCAAGAAGTATTCACAAAGCAAGATCTGAGCCTTCATCTCAAGTCTGAGCATTTATGTGTGTATTGCAAGAAGTATTCACAAAGCAAGATCTGAGCCTTCATCTCAAATCTGAGTATTTATGTATGTATTGCAATAAGTATTCACACACCCAAGATCTGAGCCTTCATCTCAAATCTGAGCATTTATTGCCAAAATATGCTGGACAGGTATCTATGGAGACACAACAACCTCATCCATATTTTTCTTTCCACATTTCAACAGTCGGAGGCATTTCGTAATTCTCATATTAAAATCTATGCCGATCTGGAAAATTATACCATAGGAGGGGGGACCATACCACCCAATATCATTTCCACGTCTCAAAAACCGGACATTGTGTTATACTGGCCTTCTGACAAGCGAGTCATTCTCTTTGAGTTGTCGGTACCATTTGAACCAAACATCAGTAAAGCTCATTACACCAAACTTGATCGCTATTCTTCCCTGGTTGCCGACATCACTAACGCCGGTACTGTTGCTCACTTGTTGCTGTTGAAGTAGGCTCAAGAGGCTTCATTGACGCCGACAACAAGAATAGTCTGACGCGTCTGTCAAAAGATCTCAATCTTCCCACAAAGTATTCTGATCTCAAGACCCAGTTGATTAAATCGGCGCTAATGTCATCTTATTCCATTTTCATCGCCAGATATGAAACATCTTGGAATGTAAATGAAATTATTTAACTTTTTCTTCCCGCCATGAGTATTTCCAATTTATTTAAATGTTTGTATTTTTGTCCTGCCTTGCCTGCAACCGGAATGGGTTGCAGTAGATCTGGGCTTTATATGTGTTTTTCTTTATGTTGAATAAAGATGATTTATATAGTATTGCAAGAAGTATTCAGAAGTATTCACAAAGCAAGATCTGAGCCTTCATCTGAAGTCTGAGCATTTATGTGTGTATTGCAAGAAGTATTCACAAAGCGAGATATCTGAGCCTTCATCTCAAGTCTGAGCATTTATGTGTGTATTGCAAGAAGTATTCACAAAGCAAGATCTGAGCCTTCATCTCAAGTCTGAGCATTTATGTGTGTATTGCAAGAAGTATTCACAAAGTAAGATCTGAGCCTTCATCTCAAGTCGGAGCATTTATGTGTGTATTGCAAGAAGTATTCACATAGTTAAGATCTGAGCCTTCATCTCAAGTCTGAGCATTTATGTGTGTATTGCAAGAAGTATTCACATAGCAAGATCTGAGCCTTCATCTCAAGTCTGAGCATTTATGTGTGTATTGCAAGAAGTATTCACAAAGCGAGATATCTGAGCCTTCATCTCAAGTCTGAGCATTTATGTGTGTATTGCAAGAAGTATTCACAAAGCAAGATCTGAGCCTTCATCTCAAATCTGAGCATTTATGTGTGTATTGCAAGAAGTATTCACAAAGTAAGATCTGAGCCTTCATCTCAAGTCGGAGCATTTATGTGTGTATTGCAAGAGGTATTCACATAGTTAAGATCTGAGCCTTCATCTCAAGTCTGAGCATTTATGTGTGTATTGCAAGAAGTATTCACAAAGCGAGATATCTGAGCCTTCATCTCAAGTCTGAGCATTTATGTGTGTATTGCAAGAAGTATTCACAAAGTAAGATCTGAGCCTTTATCTCAAGTCGGAGCATTTATGTGTGTATTGCAAGAGGTATTCACAAAGTAAGATCTGAGCCTTCATCTCAAGTCTGAGCATTTATGTGTGTATTGCAAGAAGTATTCACAAAGCGAGATATCTGAGCCTTCATCTCAAGTCTGAGCATTTATGTGTGTATTGCAAGAAGTATTCACAAAGTAAGATCTGAGCCTTCATCTCAAGTCGGAGCATTTATGTGTGTATTGCAAGAAGTATTCACAAAGCAAGATCTGAGCCTTCATCTCAAATCTGAGCATTTATGTGTGTATTGCAAGAAGTATTCACAAAGCAAGATCTGAGCCTTCATCTCAAGTCTGAGCATTTATGTGTGTATTGCAAGAGGTATTCACATAGTTAAGATCTGAGCCTTCATCTCAAGTCTGAGCATTTATGTGTGTATTGCAAGAAGTATTCACACATCCAAGATCTGAGCCTTCATCTCAAGTCTGAGCATTTATGTGTGTATTGCAAGAGGTATTCACAAAGTAAGATCTGAGCCTTCATCTCAAGTCTGAGCATTTATGTGTGTATTGCAAGAAGTATTCACAAAGCAAGATCTGAGCCTTCATCTCAAGTCTGAGCATTTATGTGTGTATTACAAGAAGTATTCACAAAGCAAGATCTGAACCTTCGTCTCTTCATATTTTCATCATTCAATTCTGCTGATGGTAAAATTTCATCCGCAGAATGGTTTCCAAGACATTAGATGGATGCCTAAAATAAAAATTGGGATTATTTGAATTCAATTGGTAAATTTAACACAGTTAGTAATATAGGAATGAGAAAATTCCTGTGTGGCAACACATTGTAAACAGGGTTGCCAAACCCGCGATTTGGTAGCCCAATTGGGCGACTTTTGAAGATTTTCCCCGCGACTTTTGACAATTTCCTGTCCCATAGAAACCAATGGTTAAGAAAAAATTTGGGTGACTTTTCAACATTGGCTCCCGCGACTTCTGATAATTTCATGCCCCATAGAAACCAATGGTAAAGAGAAAAATTGGGCGACTTTTCGATTATTTGACCCGCGATTCGGGCTGAAATCTTTTGGCAACTCTGATTGTAAATGATTTGTGATTGTATAGCGGGGTCTGGTCTTGCAGCTGGAGGTCATCAGGATTGTACCAACCTCTTGCAGGTGGTCCTTGTCTCAGCCTTGTTGTAGCGATTGGATGACAGTTGCCTTTTATTTTTCACAATGCAGAGTTGGAATGTGCCCATAGGATATCTTGATGTTGCTGTATCCTCATGAATATTACTGTTGGCCCTCATATATATGTCTATTAACATCTGTTATATCAAGTTTTTGCACCAGTTCTTCTCCATGCAATTGTGAATAAAAAGTCAATAGAAATACTAAGTAGATAGAAATAGAAATACTAAGTAGATAGAAATAGCAGATAGAAATGATGATAATTCTGAAAGAGGTGTTTCTTAAACAGTGACCAGAATTTAATCAATTTCCTTGATACCATCATTCCAAAGTTTAATTGCATTATTGGCGGCATCACCCCAGTGAGCATTACAAAAGTACAAGAAACAACAAACTCGGCTTCTGCAGCTTCCAATTGTACAAATCTGTCTTCCAAAAAGATAATATGCGGCTCCCTCTGGTCAAAAAGGTTTTCTGCCAGAAAGCACACATACAGATGCAAGTATCTCCCCCTGCAATGTATCTCTTGTCTTGCTCCCTCTATGATCACTTATTACCATACTTGATACCTCTATAATATGATCACTTGTTACCACCATTGATACATCTATCACCTATACCAGTCAACATTAATGGGTATATTTTCACGGGGAAATTTTCTGGACACGTGACCAATGCGTATCAATGTAAGTGTAACCTCGAGCCTGATCTCTGACCCCGGGCGGTGACCTCGCTATTCAAGTCTTATAGTAATTTTGAATTAGAATAGTATTCTTGGCCCAAATTTTGATAGAAATTTGTGTATTGCAAATTTATTGAATATCATGCAATCTTAATTTCTTCACAATATCATCAAAACGTAATTTCAAAAACATCTACCTACGGAAAAAATATTTATCTACGGAAACTCTTACCATAATATTATTAACTTGCGACAAGTTGCTTATTTTGCATCCATAATGCTATGTCTGCGCCCATGGGTGTCATGTGTCCAGAAAATTTTCCAGTGAAAATTTATCTATTAATTCTGACTGTATACCTTTGTTACCTCTATGATAACGTTCCACACTGATGTTGCCGTTCAACATTCATATTTATAATGTAAGAAGTTGTTTCACAAAGGGATATTTCAAACTACCAGAGGAGAATTATGTGATCCGTTTTACGAGTGCTGTTAGTGGGGTCAAAGAAAATCTTTTGACATTTTACTTCTACTTATTCTCAACACCAGTGTTTGTCCTGCTTTCCATTGGTTTGCTGGTTACCTTCCAGAATAAAAAGACAACTTAATCAAGGCAATCTTTTTGACCCCCTCCATTGTAAATAGTGAATGGTTCCCATGCACATTTTAAAAGACTGGTGGTTGAATGTGTCCGTCTTCATCAACTCTGCTATCATATCACCTATTGATTCCTCCCAACAGGGTTACATGTCCGAATGGCTTTTATGTCGTGTTTTTTTCCGGGGGGGGGGGGGTGTCAGTACAGTAATTTTTTTGAAATAATTTGTTCCTGTCTAAGTTCCCAGTTTTTTTCAGAGCTGTAGCTTCAATGGATAAGAAAGTGTGGTGGTCATGCAGCACATGGAAAGAATTTCCTGGTGGCACCTATAATTTCTAAATTTGATAATCTTACATGTCGCAAAGACTTGTGAATGCCTAATCCCCATCTCAGAAAATAAACGGAATGAATGAGTGATTTTCACATACTGACTTGTTTCCATTTTTATTTCAAACTGAAAATTTTACCTTCCTTTCTTTTTGGTGCATACATGGAGGTGAGGTGAGTGAAGAAAACCATTACCTGTGTTTTGCTTTTCAAGGCAGCTGCTCAGGAGTTCATGAATAGCAGCTACTGTGTCTTGTATAACTACATTTTGTGCTGAGAATTCAGCCACATCTGTGTAAACAGTGTAATGCAAACAAGGCATTTATAATCACATCATATTTTTGCCAAGATAGAATATGTAATTTGTTACTGCATTTTTATCCAATATAATTATTTATATAACAAAGATAATTAAACATAAAAATTACTAACACATGATACAACTTGAAATAGACAAATATAATTTAAGTACAACTACAACATGATAAAATAGAAAGCAATTAAATATAAGCAGTTTTAAAAACCAGTGTGTGAAGCAAGCATTATATGTAATACGAATTAAGACACAAATATCATAAAAAATGCTTGTGGCAGGAGTGTCAAACTTGATATAACCCAAAAGACTTGGAAACATTTTCAAGTGACAAGAGCGTATTTTGAGCTATATATACCCGGAAAAAGATATCATCTCCCAACAATGATTTTTTGGTTAAAAATAATAACTTAATTCAAGTTAGGTTCTTTTGCCATAAAAAGTGTTGTATTTCAATGATTTTTTTTTTGGCTTAGCTTAAGTTGCCATGAAAAGATGCAGTCTTCAACAATTGGAGGAATGGTATAATTCTGACTAGGGTCCTTCTGCCAAGAAAATAATATTTCTAGAGATAGCCTAACTTTACATACGCCCATTTGCGTATTTGCATATTTAGTAAAAATATGTCAAAAATGTACAAATGCTTGAGATGGGCCCTAACTTGAAAATGCATGAGTTTTGTGACTTGAGATCATCAGAAATGGGAAGAGTACCATTGATTTACCATTATGTGTCATTAAGTCAAAATATATAGGGCCCGCAGTGATGTATTCTTTCATAGACACACTCAGAGACTGCGTCCATCTCAGAAATTATAAATAAATGCAGTTAAAATGTGTTTCAAGTTCTGACTAGTTTTCATTAATTTCAAGTTTGTAGACAGAGAGAGAGAGAGTTATGTGAGAGATTCTCTCATCATTGTAGGTCATGCACCATACATTGAAAGCCCTTACATGTCATTATGAACAAGGTATCCTACAGTGAAATTGTTTTCCTTGCTTCATATGGCTTAATCTTTGAAAAGGCTGACAACCGTCTTTCATGCCATCATCTACACCGCTGCCTCTGTGCATTCTAGATGCTCCTGTCAGCTTTCACCCTCCAGGGCCCTAACCAACAGTTCACCAGTTGCATGATAAGCACACCAAAACTACCGTATATAAAGCAGGTAATATTGAAACATTATAGCAATATTAAAAAACAGGCAACGGAAAATAGCCGTAGCAAAATTCAATCAATATCATTATAAAAATCAATGTACATAAACGTATGCAACAGAGTTATAAAGAAAACCACCGGCATCTCGAACATGGCCGAAAAATCATAGCGCACGCTGGTTACGGGGAAACTGGGAATCAACTTTAATAGGCCTAATGAGAAACTTCATGTGGAAAAGATCTACCGGTAATGTGCTGGTCCATCATGTGCCTGTATGTTCTTTTGAAGTACAGCATGTGGCCTGTTATGTTTTCCATGCCCATCAACAGGAATGATGCTACCATACTTGCAGCAAGACCACTCTGTTTAGGCTTGTTGCATATCCTTTCCTACATACAACTTTGTAATCATCTCCATGCATGTTTATGCGTCCCTTATCCCTTCCATTCCATTATCATAAAGGATGTAATGAACCGAGATGAAGTTATACACCATTCAGAAATAGTGACTGCCAGGAATGGATACCAGAGAAGTCGGAGAGGCAGCAGAACATTATTGTTTCATGTATTTGTCATCAAATAAAAATGGCATTATATGTGGGATGTAGCTTGTACCCCAACATTTTACCCCTTGATACTTAAATTCAACTATATGTGCACACTCTTTAGAAATCCTCAAACTGCTTGAAGTCACTTACAGACATCTGTAAAAAGAGTTGTTCCTCTCTCAGTATTTCCTGGTATAGATAGAGTTGGCTTCTTTACCTCTATGTTCCATCCCATGCAGCCTCATTTAAGGTACTCATCTTTTCTACTGAGTGCATTTTCGAATTGTGTGATGCATAGTGCATCCTACACTGCAAGTCCAAATCATTTATCATGAAATACTCCGCATTCCTAATATTCACCATCCTTTCGCCTGTCCCAACTCCTGGTCCTGCATTAGATGACTGAATATCCACTGGCCTATGACGAGGTAGGTTCTCTTTACATAACTTTTGAAGAAAATTGTTGACGTCTATATATACTAGTTGTTGAAAAAGTAATATCTTCAAGGGAAGGGAACTCCTCAAGGAAATCTTACAAGGGATGCACACATTTCTCTCATCCTTGGAATGTGATGCATGCAGGTATTGTCAAGGATTCTCGAGTACTTATATACTATAGGATAAGCCACTCGTTTGCGCAAATGAAGTCAGTCATTCAGCCTATGCGTGATAATGCATGTGATGGCATAGTACCCCTGTACGTGTATGAGTGTATAACCTGTGGAAGAGATGATGCAATGTTTACGTCATCGTTTCCAAAAAAATTAAATGGCGAAAAACGGCGAACATTTGGTCGAATCTTTCTATTACTATCATATCGTGAAAAACCAAATAGCAGAGGAGTTAGCTCAATATGCTAGGAAAATATTCTGTTCGAGGACCCTATGACGAGACTCGCTAAATAAGCTGTATTTTTGCTGGAAGGGGTCCGAAAAATTGGCAGTCGATGGGCGCCATCTTGGATAAATTTGGTGTACTGAAAATGCCCAGCAACTGTCAATCAAATACGAACTTGTCAATTGAATATAGGATAAGTCTGTTCCATCGTGGCAGAAGTACGCTGCAACGTTGTTGTGCGAACCGTCTTGTAAATTTTAGGCTAAGGTGCCTGAGCGTTACCAGGACGTTACTAGGTGTACTGAAAAAGCCTAGCAACTGTCACTCAAACTGCCGATGTGTCAATTAAGTTGCCGTAAAGTGACTTCAATTTTTATACAGGGTTTGAATACGAGTGTCACAGCCCTGGTATTGTTGTATTGCTTCCAGTTATCCAATTATGGACTGAACCCTGTGGAGTTCCACCTTGTGCCGTACGTAGGAGCTCTCTCATCTCTCTAAAACTCTCTACCTTCAGTGATCTTCATGTAGTTGCCTGCTATATCCATAGAGTATAACCTGAAACACAAAACATGAGCAAAACAATTAAGTATTAACATTTTAAGCTATGTTTGTCTAGCTTAGTAGGGATGATATTATCATCTTACTGCGAAGTGAACATTTCCTTTCCACCAATAATTTCAGAGCCAAAACTTGTGTAACCCTTCAATGGCAGGTCGAACCAATAGTTTTAAAAAGTGAAACATGGATCAACCATAGGCCCTATATTTAAGAAAAAAACCCTTGTAAACAAGTGCAACTTTCCATGGATTTCCTTGGCCATTTGATGGATGTTTACGCTTGAATAGCCGTGAGGCCTTTAAAAAATTGTTTGCTTGTCCATATATCACTTTCTGAAGTTGGGTCGGTCGGTCGGAAAAGGTTTTTTTTTTTGTTTTTTTTTAGGTTCTGTGCTAGCCACTTGCACCTTAATTGTAGCTCTTCTACATTTAGGCCTACATTTAATGAAGTCCACTTGTGTGTAAATGGGATCTTTTGAAATCTTGATGTGCACTCCCCTGGCTGAAATTTGATACACTTTTGATACACCACTTTTGATACGTATGAAAAATGTATGAAATAAAAGGCTTTGAATTGGAACCCTCATTTCATACACTTTTATGTATCAAAACTGTATCAAATTAACATTGCATACACATTTTATACATATCAAAAGTGTATCAAATGCCAAGATAATGTATCAAAAAAGTATCAAATGAAATGTATCCTTTCATTTCATACATATTTGATACATAATTATATCAAAAGTGTATCAAATAAGTAACTGTATCAAATCAGGGTTCCAATTTAAACTGTATCAAATTAGCGTTCAAATTTTTATCCTTTCATTTCAGACACATTTCATACATAATTTATTTCAAAAGTGTATCGAATATGTTACTGTATCAAATGAGGGTTCCAATTTAAACTGTATCAAATTAGCGTTCAAATTTTTATCCTTTCATTTCATACACATTTCATACATCATTTATATCAAAAGTGTATCGAATATGTTACTGTATCAAATGAGGGTTCCAATTTAAACTGTATCAAATTAGCATTGAAATTTTTATCCTTTCATTTCATACACATTTCATACATAATTTATATCAAAAGTGTATCGAATATGTTACTGTATCAAATGAGGGTTCCAATTTAAACTGTATCAAATTTTCGTTGAAATTTTTATCCTTTCATTTCATACACATTTCATACATAATTTATATCAAAAGTGTATTGAATATGTTACTGTATCAAATGAGGGTTCCAATTTAAACTGTATCAAATTTTTGTTCAAATTTTTATCCTTTCATTTCATACACATTTCATACATAATTTATATCAAAAGTGTATCGAATATGTTACTGTATCAAATGAGGGTTCCAATTTAAACTAACAAATTTATGTTCAAATTTTTATCCTTTCATTTCATACACATTTCATACATAATTTATATCAAAAGTGTATCGAATATGTTACTGTATCAAATGAGGGTTCCAATTTAAACTGTATCAAATTTGCGTTCAAATTTTTATCCTTTCATTTCATACATATTTCATACATAATTATATCAAAAGTGTATGAAATATGAAACTGTATCAAATCAGCGTTCCAATTTAAACTGTATCAAATTAACATTCAAATTTTTATCCTTTCATTTCATACATATTTCATACATAATTTATATCAACAGTGTATTGAATATGTTACTGTATCAAATCAGGGTTCCAATTTAAACTGTATCAAATTAACATTCAAATTTTTATCCTTTCATTTCATACACATTTCATACATAATTTATATCAAAAGTGTATCGAATATGTTACTGTATCAAATGAGGGTTCCAATTTAAACTGTATCAAATTTATGTTCAAATTTTTATCCTTTCATTTCATACACATTTCATACATCATTTATATCAAAAGTGTATTGAATATGTTACTGTATCAAATCAGGGTTCCAATTTAAACTGTATCAAATTAACATTCAAATTTTTATCCTTTCATTTCATACACATTTCATACATCATTTATATCAAAAGTGTATCGAATATGTTACTGTATCAAATGAGGGTTCCAATTTAAGGTTATTAATTATTTTAAACTGTTGTGATTTGGTAGTTCATATCATCTTCACTTAATGGTAGTGAGCTTTGGCAAAAACTGCATTGCTCAATTCATAGCGGCGTGTAGAAGAATTAAAATATCACTGATATACTTTTATAGGTGCTGCAGTTCTTGAGTTACGTTGTAAAGAGGGCTGAAACAACAACACTTTTGTAAAACGTACATAACTAATTAACAACAATAAATTAAGCAACTTTGCAAAGTATACGATTTGTAGAATGAACTTTTGCAAAACATCAAGGTGTTAATTTTCAATAATATATTGATCTAGATAGTGCAAATCGTTTTTTAGGCTGCTTCGACAAACGATACCTCGTCTACCCTTAAACTATCAAATTAGGGTTGAAATTTTTATCTTTTCATTTCTTACACATTTCGTACATAATTATATCAAAAGTGTATGAAATATGTAACTGTATCAAATCAGCGTTCCCAATTTAAACTGTATCAAATTAGCGTTCAAATTTTATCCTTTCATTTCATACACATTTCATACATAATTATATCAAAAGTGTATGAAATATGTAACTGTATCAAATCAGGGTTCCAATTTAAACTGTATCAAATTAGCGTTGAAATTTTTATCCTTTCATTTCATACACATTTCATACATAATTTATATCAAAAGTGTATCGAATATGTTACTGTATCAAATGAGGGTTCCAATTTAAACTGTATCAAATTTATGTTCAAATTTTTATCCTTTCATTTCATACACATTTCATACATAATTTATATCAAAAGTGTATTGAATATGTTACTGTATCAAATTAGCGTTCAAATTTTTATCCTTTCATTTCATACACATTTCATACATCATTTATATCAAAAGTGTATCGAATATGTTACTGTATCAAATGAGGGTTCCAATTTAAACTATCAAATTAGGGTTGAAATTTTTATCCTTTCATTTCATACACATTTCATACATAATTATATCAAAAGTGTATGAAATATGTAACTGTATCAAATCAGCATTCCAATTTAAACTGTATCAAATTAGCGTTCAAATTTTATCCTTTCATTTCATACACATTTCATACATAATTATATCAAAAGTGTATGAAATATGTAACTGTATCAAATCAGGGTTCCAATTTTAACTGTATCAAATTAGCGTTGAAATTTTTATCCTTTCATTTCATACACATTTCATACATAATTTATATCAAAAGTGTATCGAATATGTTACTGTATCAAATCAGCGTTCCAATTTAATCTGTATCAAATTAGCGTTGAAATTTTGATCCTTTCATTTCATACACATTTCATACATAATTATATCAAAAGTATCAAATATGTCACTGTATCAAATCAGCGTTCCAATTCTAATGCTGGCCAGCGGGACCGCCCTATTTTTGATACATGCCATTTGATACACTTTTGATATAGTTTTTTGATACACTTTTGATACAGTTTTTTATACACTTTTGATAGTTTTTTTGATACACTTTTGATGGTTTTTTGATACACTTTTGATACAGTTTTTATACACTTTTGATACACTTTTGATACAGTTTTTGATACACTTTTGATACAGTTTTTCAAATTTCAAAATTGGTCCAATCAAGCTCAAATTCAACAAGAATTATCCTTACATGATCTAAACATATTTGCAAACATTAATGACCCCAAAGTGAAGGGGTCAAAGGTCAAATTTTGAAATTAGTCTAATCAAGCTCAAATTCAACACTGCCCTCTACTGCTAATGCTGACCTCTAGCACTTTCCCCCATCACGGAGCAGCTCAATGCACTTTCCCCTATCAACGTTCAAAATTACAACGCAATAGGATAAATGTGTGAGAAAGTCTTGCAAAAAAGAAGCAAAACCCAAACAAAATGGAACATACATACATCAGAGGGCCTGCTTGGAATGCAGTGCTTGTCACTGAAGTTGTTACCCTCAATAAAGAGACAAAAAGGCTACCAATAACATCTACTATACAGGCATGTGCTATATTCATGCTTAATACATATACATTGAGGCCCTATATATAATATATAGTAAGCTTACCTTATCAGAACAAAGTCAGATATTTCCTCTTTAATCACAGTCCCTGATTACAACTACATTGTAACCTAATGTGCAGTCTACAAGCATGTTTGTATCTTCATCATGATAAATAAAACACCATAATTTGCTCTAAAATACAGTACATTTCCAAATGCAAATCCTGGTGTTAACTGCATACATGCCACATGGGCAAATTTGAAAATGATGAGTCATTATCTAGACATGTGATCAGTTATTGATACAGTTTTGATACACTACAAAAGGTCAAGTTTATGAAAGCCCAATTTGATACACTTTTGATATACCTCTAGCCACCCAAAATAAACTACGTCCAATTTAATACGCTTTTGATACACTATAGGCAGCCAGAATTTGACCAAGTCCAATTTGATACACTTTTGATATACCTCTAGCCACCAAAAATTAACTAAGTTCAATTTGATACACTTTACATACACTATAAAACAGGCAAAGTCCAATTTAATACACTTTTGATACACTGTATGCAGCCAGAATTTGACTAAGTCCAATTTGATACACTTTTGATATACATCTAGCACCAAAAAGTTCACTTTGATACACTTTACATACACTGAAAAACTGCAAAGTCCAATTTGATACACTTTTGATACACCACAAGCATGGCCAAAATTAACTAAGTTCAAATTCGATACACTTTTGATACATTTTTGATACAGTTAGGTGGTATTTGATACAGTTTTGATACCTTATATTTTCAGTTGATACATTTTCAATACACCATTTGTATATCAAAACTGTATCAAATTGCTGTTTGATACAGTTTTAATACACTTTGATACACTTTTGATACACTTCTTGCTGTATAGAATTTCTGCTAGGGTCTGTAAACTGTTGGAAATGGATTTTCCCAAACATTCTGATAGTAACACAGTGGGTGTGGTCAGGTTTGGCTTTTCCAGATGAAGTCCTTACCCCCTATTGAAGACATGACCTTAACCTCCCACATAGGGGGTGTATAGATTTCAAATGGAGTCACCCGTTCATGTAACTCCATTTGAAATTCACACTCTGTATGTGGAAGATTATGGTCATGCACAGGGGGTCTAGATTTGAAATGGAGACAACCACTCAGGTAACCCCATTTGAAATTCAAACTCCGTATATGGAAGATTAAGGTTATGTCTTCCATAGGGGGTGTATGGATTTCAACTGGAATAGCCCATTTCAGTGCATGCTGTTCTCTATCTTAATAAGTTTAAAATATTGGATCATAAATGTCAGTGTTTTAAATATTATATTTGTAATCTGTTGTCATTATGTAAAAATAAATGGTTTTCATAAGATCTAGACTGAAATTAGCCCTGTACATTCTACTGCAAATATGATGCAGCACATTAGAAGGGGGGACTTTGCAGGTAAAATTAATTCAGCATTCTGCTTTGAAAGCATTTTGCAAGCTTTAAAATGACACCCCATTTGCTCAAATTGATCAAGGCATTTATATTTTATAAGTGCAAAAGTATCCAAATCTTGTAATTTTCTTTTTATGTATTTGTTTCTATTTTATTCTTTATCTTGAAAAGCACCTTGCCACAAAGTCCCTCCTTTTGATGTGCTGCATCACAAATTATGATGGCATTTTTGTTGTACATGTAGTATTATACAGCCTGTCTCAAAAAAAATTGTGCAAGTGAAAAGCGCCCTCTCTAGCAATTATAAAATATGGTTGTGACATAATGCTTACATCAACGTCAGGGCGTAGTCTTAGCTCTCAAATGCCGTTTGTTCTGTTCAATTTGTTTATTTTAATCTCGAGATATGCTTAGTTAAAGACGAAAGGGTAAAATCACAATTGTGCCACTTTTACTAGGGAAGAGGGCTATACATGTAACAGTGATAGCATCAAGTTTATCAAGAGTTCCCTTCGTGAAATCAAAATAATGCATCAATTACACAATACAAAATGTTTTTGACTGTTTTTACTGTTTCATCATGATGCAGGAATGACGATTCTCTATTAAAAACAGTGATAGCATCAAGTTTATCAAGAGTTCCCTTCGTGAAATCAAAATAATGCATCAATTACACAATACAAAATGTTTTTGACTGTTTTTACTGTTTCATCATGACGTAGGAATGATGATTCTCTTTTTTCACTTAAAAGAGATTAAAAGATAAATAAATATTTAACATTCTGCTGTAAAAATTAAATACATGTGCATGTCAATGATTTTATCATGGTAAATACTGTTCTTTTAGTCACTTAAGACGTACATGTCACTTAAGACAAACAAATATTGCGCACTTATATATGCGCATGTTATAGATTAATGAACGCGTATTACTTGTTGGGAGAGATATTAGACAAAATAATGCACGCGTGCTGATGTTGATGCGTCTAATGCATGCGCCCCGAAAGGGAGAGTGCATTAGACGCATCAACATCAGCTATCATTGATTTACATGTGTACAGCTCTCTTCCCTAGTAAAAGTGGCACAATTGTCATTTTACCCTTTCGTTGTTAAATAAACATATCTCAAAATTGGTACAAGCAAATTGAACAGAACAAACGGCATTTGAGAGCTAAGACTGCGCCCGTAACGTTGATGTAAGCATTATGTCACAACGATATTTTCTAATTGCCAAAGAGGGCGCTTTTCACTTGCACAATTTTTTTTTTGAGACAGGCTGTATAAACATTTTCCAGTGCATAGTACAAGAAACAGTGGTGTCACCAGAATTAGTTTTGAGGAAAGGGGGATATTAAAGTCAATTTTTAGGGGTCTGAAAATTTGGCAAATTCTGCCCCAAATATTGGAATTTTCTTTGCTTTTTTTTTTTTTTTTGGTGGTGGGGGGGTTCAAACTCAGGGGACGAAGTCCAAGATGTGGTGGTGTGTGTGTATGTGTGTGTTTTGGGGGTGGGGGGGTGAAAAGCTTATAACTAAAAACAGATTTTTACAAAAAATATTGGGAATTCCAAGGGCAAAATTTTGCTTAAAATTTGGGAATTCCAAAAAGTGCTTTTGATGGGAATTCCCAGTGGCACATCAAAAACTTACAATTTTTTTTTAGGGGGGTAGAGGGGATTCCCATTTCTGATGAAACATGCCTCTTTTTCTTGGGAAATCACATGGCAAAAGCTCACAATTTGTATTGCGATTCCCATGTCTTCTGTGGGGGTGTACCATTATATTTAGCCCATTTTGAATGTTTCTGGGTGTGACTTTCATTTCCTCATTTTGATAAGCACCCCACAAAAATTACTGGAAAATTCTTTTGTATTTCAGCAATGGAAAAGTGGGCTAATCCATTTTATGACCATGCTCTCCCTGCTGTCGATTTGTGCTATATCTTCCACAGGGGGAGTATGAATATCCAATGGATTTAGCACATTAATCAAATGTAGCTGCCTAATGTAGTCATTACATTTAAAAATCACACACTCCTGTGGAAGATCTTTCTAATATCTTCCACAGGGGTAGTGTAGATTTTAAATAGAAAAGCACATTTCAACTTACTCCCAGTAAACATACAATGTTTCACAGAAAATGTTGAAATTAGGGTTATATAAAAGGTATAAAAAAAATTTAAGGTCATTGTGGGTTTCTCTAATCTTGTTCTATATTAATTAACATATTGTAATATACAGTTGTATACATTTGTATATTTGAATAAATCTATTTAGAAATATTTACATGTCACTTTGTCATAATTCTTGTGTGTGTCCTTTTCACAACAATAATGTCAGCAACAAAATAACCTATCTGAGGAGGCACGCAATGTGCTCTCCCTAAAGATCCCTTATTTTTTTGCCAGATTGCTCCCCAAAGACCCCATTATGTTTCTTTTTTTCCCAAAGAAATCTATTCCCCCTCACCCCCCCCAAAAAACCCATTCTTTTTCTTGTTTTTTAAGTCTCCCAAAAATCCTCTTGCCGACCCCAGACCCCCATTTTTTCTTGTGTTTCTCCTAGAGGATAATTTTGGCTTCCAAGACCCTTTTTGTGGAAAAATTCCTATACTGTAAAAGTGCAACCAGAAGACCCAATTTTTAGAATCTGGACCTGAAAGAACTCATTTTTAAGAATATTTTCATTTGACTTACTTCAAAGGACCCCAATTTCTAAGCATCTACCAACGAATGACCCCCATTGTTTAGCATTTTCCCCTTAAATACACCTATTTCCGCACAATTTTGCCTCTGAAGACTCCCCATGTTGAAAGTTGCAACTTCCCATGTATCTCACATTACTGTTGGAGCACCTCCATTCCCCTCCCCCCAGGGCCAGTGCCGCCGACAAGGGGGGGGGGGTTAAGGGTGTGTTACACCCGGGGTCCTAGGGGACCCGTAAAAATAAAGCAAGCATACCTGAATGGGTCCATAAAAAGCACAAGTAAAGAGACCTCAGGGGGCCTGTGCGATCATTTTACCCCGGGCCCGCAATGGCTCTTGGCCACACTGCCCAGGGCTTTCTATTCACATCTGATGAGTTCAGGAGTAAAAACTGCTATCCATTTATCTCAATGTGAGCTACAGGCTATATCAAAATGACTGTACCCATCAGTTTTTAGCGATTATATGAACAAGACTGCCTCATCAAGATGCAATATCATCAATTTTATTCAATTAATGTGATAATAAGGTTAAACTATAAATTTTGACGAGTTCAAGAGGATCCTATGTTGCATTTGGAAGAAGTGAGGCTATTCAATAAAATACCAAAACCAATGGGTACCAATCATTTTGATGTATCCTGTATCATCATCATCATCATCAGTCGGCTGCGGAGCAGGCGACTACAAGCTTTCTCCAACTAATGCGATCTTGGGCAAGCGAAACAATTTTGTTTGGCTGCAGCATCCCTTCAGTATCTCCCAGGAGGTGCTGGACATACTGTAAGTACAGTGTGCGCGGCAGTCCCGGTTTCCTCTTCCCATGTGGTGGAATATAAAGCGCATATTCTTTCACAGGCTCGCCATCTTCAAGACGCAGTATATGGCGAGAAATTTGAGTTGATGAATCTTGACTCTGGCAACCAGTGGAGTGGTGTTGGTCAGGTTGTAGATGGTTTCGCTTGGAATCCGATCCACACGCTTGATGTTTAACATGACTCTGTAGCAAGATGTTGCAAATGCATTGATCTTGTTTTCCATGTCCTTGGTAATTACCCATGACTCGCACCCGTACAGAAAGACAGTAACACACGTTGTCTGAAACAGCTTGATTTTTGTTTCGATTGGCAGGGACGGGCTTCTCCAAAGGCGTTCCAGTTTCCAGAAAGCTGCCCAGGCTAGTGCTTTTCTTCTTTTTAGGTCTCCAACACTAGAGCCCATCTTGGAACCCAAATACCTGAAGTCTGTGACATGGTTGATGGTACTACCATAGACTTCAAGTGCTGGTTGGCGTTACAGTTTGCAGTCATATATTCTGTCTTAGGTGCGCTGATTACAAGGCCTAGATCTGCTGCTGCAGTTGCAGTCCTAGTAAGCTGTGACTGGGCCCGGTCTATGGAAGATTCCAGCAGGGCAATATCATCAGCAAAATCCAGGTCATTCAGCATCTTGGCAGGATACCTGCTTGACCGGCGTGGGTAGGTAACAATTCCAGCGTCAATTCCAGAAGTTGATTTCATCAGAAGGTAGTCTACCAGGATAATAAACAGGAATTAGTAAATTAGTTAAACGTGAAAAAATGTGCTATGTTGATCATGGTTTTTAACATTTTCCTTGCAGTTTAAAGTCATAGTGTCAATAAATTTAAAGCTACAATCTAGGAATTAAATGTTGCGCACTTGTACTGTCTTTTCCCACTTCAAAATGTTGGACAAAGCCATGTTGTTTGCTAAACAACTGGGGGTGCACTCAAGTTTCACAGTACATATGATCGATGCATGACAGGGGCGGATCCAGGATTTCGAGAAAGGCACTAGTTGAAGCGATGTAGTGGACCATTTTTGCACTATTAGTGTGTAAAATTTTAGTTTAATAAAGCCACAAATTTGTGAAATGAGCAGTCCATGAAGCCTTTTGTGGACAAGTTTTCGCTATTATTGTAGGCCTATAAATTGTGTTAAACATAAATTGGCGAAAGTGGGCACTTGTATATCGATATACGCAGGGGGTGTCTGAAGGGTGATGTTCCCCCCTCAGAAGTTAAACAATTTTGCAAAATGAAGACCGAATTGAAGTGATTCGGTGGACCATTTTGGCACTAGCGTAGGCCTAAGCCGCAAATTTGTGAAATGGTTTTCCCTGTAGGCCTATAAATTGTGTTAACATAGGGCAAATGTCGAAAGAAGAGCGAAAATGGTCATTTGTTTATTTAACAACATTCTGCAAGGATACTTCGTGGCAAACATGTGTATGACTTTCCCATAGTCAGTTTTCTTCCTTTCTTTCTTTTTACGTTGTTCCGTTTTCTTTTTTCTTTCTTTTCTTTCCTTTTTTCCCTTTCTTTTCTTTTCCTCTTTTCTTTCCCTCCTTCCCTAGTTTCTTTTCATTTTTTGAGATCTGCCAAAAGCGGGGCGGCACGGGCTGGCTGCGCCCCCCTCTAAATCCACGCATGATGCACGACATGCCCTAAATTACCCCAAAATGTAGCCGGCGTGGTTTTGCAACAAATTTTACCCCTCAACTGGACTATAGGCCCTATCTTAAAATTACTTTGCAGGAATTTATTTGAAAGGTTCTAATTTACACATTTTTGATAAAATACACCCCTTATTACATGGTGGTTTTTTTTATGATTTTCTAATATTTATGTTTGGGTGATGGTCCTGCATGATGCAAATCAGAAACAAACAAAAAAAACCCAAAACACCGTAGGTAGGGGGCCTACACTAAAATGACCCAAATATAGAATTTTTAAAAACATGTTATCAAGACCAAGAATTAAAAATATATAATTTTTAAAAACATTTGATCAAGACCTTGAATAAACCTGGCCTGAATGAGGGTGACCAAGAAAACGAACTTGGAAGAAGTCTAATGCAGCCTTGATGTAAGTCTAAACTTGCATGAGCTCAGTGGGGAAATCCCCTAGCGGGTTTTTAAATTAAGATTAAAACCATTTCCAAAAATTTGTTCCTGCGGGACTGTAGCTCGTTAAGTTCACAAGCCAATACTTTGTAAATGAAGAAGATGAACATTAAATTAGTGTGCTTGATAAATAAATTCAAGTTTTATTCAAAATGACCCGGAAAAATGATACCCGAGAGATTTATGATACAGAAACACTTTAGAAGTTCGATCAATATTATTGATTGATTTGACACTGCCTCAAATCATTGCAGCTGTCGAAGGTTTGTGATTATTGTACCAGGTCCATATTATCTCCCAGCATATGTACGAATTGTTCAGTTTTCCTGCATGTTATTGATTGTTACATAATCATAATAATGAACAGGTAAGAGCATTATGTAAAGCAGGCAATGGCATGCACAGCTTAAGCTTCCAGCCCCCCCCCCCAACTCAACAAAGTTGGCAACCATGTCCATGAGAGTTACCAAATCTTTCAAAGACCCCTCAAGGTGTCATCGCCCCGATATCTTCATGGCAGAAATCGCCATGGTAGGTTGAATCCACAGCCACGCATGGCCATTTTGTTCCGACCTTTGAGACGCATGAGCCGGCGCGAGGAACATCCGACTAAGGCTACTGACAAACGGGACTGACAATAGCCGGCTGGTAATCGACCTCTCTGTGTGTGAGTGAGCATACACCATGATGAGGTCAATGGTCATCTGCTTTTAGACTGCTTGCACGCGTGAGTGGAGCTAGCCTGGCGTTTCTTTACTTTAGGGGTTTTTATTCTTACATGTTTTAGCTGCCTTGTGGAAGTACAGTGTTATAACCCTAGATCCTGACTTTTAGACCACCCGAGCTATATAAGGTACAAATTGCAAATTTATCATATTAAACTTTTGCAACAAGGTTAAACATGTTCTCAACTGTACAAACATACCTTTTATTCCATCGAACAAGCTTTATTTTGTTCCAAAATTCACGCTTTTTATAGCTATTTTTGACGTAAAAGAGCTGGTAACAAAACCGGTGATGCCAGCTCCGAAGTTTTCGCGTAGCACAAGCGCTTGATGTACGCTCGTTTTGACGGTAATTTACGCTAGCGTATCATGCCTTTTCAATCGCGTTTGACATCGTTTTACTGCGTGGCGCAATTCTGCATTTACATTGTTTATTCAAAATGGCGAATTTCTCGAAAAACGTGATACATTTTACCCCGAAATTTCCCTCATTACTCAAAGCCCTGCCCGTTTTTACAATATTTTAGCTTCTTGGATATCATCGGAAACATAGATTAGTAATATTAGGTAGGTCACTGTATTTTTTAAGTTTTTTTTAGATGATTTTTACGATGAAAAATGGACGTTTTAAGCTTCTTTTCAAAAATTGGTTTTAGCTTGTTAAAAACCGGGTAAAAATCGTTTTTAGCTTGTTGGATATTTTTGCTAAATAGTTTAAAGCTTGACTCCTTAGATGAAACTTTTAGTTTAAGCTTGTTAGAATATTAAACCTTGATGAAATAGTAATATTTTAGCCCTATATAGCGCGGGTGGTCTAAAAGTCAGGATCGCCACCCTAACCACCGGGGGTCACTAAGCTACCAAAGTGGTATGCATGCTCGTCACAGCACCTCAAAAATGGACCCTAAATGGCGTAATCAGTGTAGAAAAATTTCACCCCTTTATTGGCGTAAGGCTCTGAAAATCTTACCCCTAAAATATGGCGTAATTTGGCGTAAGAAACTAAAATGGGCCCCTAAATGGCGTACACTCTAAAACAAACCCATGGAAATTGAAAAAGATACCCTAAACGTCAAACTTTACCTGAAAAGCACCCTTTTTTCTAAAAACCTTGACACTGCCACAAGGCCAAAAATCGACCCTTTTTCGACGTTTTTGGGGAAGAGCATGCGTACCACTTTGGTATGCAAGTGACCCCGGCCTAACCAGTGCAGAAGGCAGCTATTACATGTAAAAATAAAAACCCCTAAAGTAAAGGAATGCCGCTAGCCTATACACTGCGCTATAGTTCGGCACATATAAAATCAGAATTTTTCTAAGTTTTTGAGTTCTTTTCTCAAGACGCAAGCTAACGACTATCATATCCGTTCAACACGTATATCAAGTGCAAGGAACAAAATCTGGCTTCTAATAGACTAAATAAATTACGGGAGATATTCATCATTTTCTACCCCAGTATCCAAAGATTTATTGTCTGAATATCAAATCGTGCATATACTGCATCTAGCACATTCACGTGTATCAGTCCCGGGTATCCATTTCAATGTCTCTGCTGTGTATTGTAATTGTTAACCGGGCGATGTCGGTGTGCCCCTTTGCAATGATTTTTCATCAAATTTACCACCCTTTTTCATGCAAAATCAAGGACAAAATTGGGCCAAAAACAACCCCTTTTTGTGGCTTTCAATGACTAAAATGTCAAACATCCCTTTTAAATGACTAGAATTTCAAACACACTTTTTCAATGACACTAAATATTGACATAAAATTACCGGATTTTCCCAAGTACCCCTTTTATCCAAATTTAGCAGACAGCGCTAATTAAATACCCCCTATTTGCTGATTTCAAGGTCAAATTTCGCAGACAGTACAAATCAAATACCCCCTATTTTGCCAATTTCGCGGTCCTTGCTACTGGTAAAAAAATCACCCATTTTCCGTGCTCTCATGGTTGCCAACTTTTGTGTTGAGTTGGGGGGCTGGGTTAAGCTTCAACATGCCATGCATGCATGTTCAAGTCTATTAATAGATTCTCGATCATGAGTGTTCAATTTGTACGCAATAGTAAATTGCGTTGAGCGCACAATGCTTGTCACTCGTCACGCTTATACCGTAAAACTATCGACGGTAAACAACATTCCGAACCAACCAATCACATCCTTCGGGGCACAGTGTCACTAGGCAGCTGACTCAAGGTCAAGGGCATGTCACGCTAGCATGTTATTCCACGAAAAATGCGACATATGCAGTGCACGCAGTAAGTATACAAGCTCATGATCGAGAAATTATTATTACAGCTATAGTATCATACCACGACTGCAGACGCGTGTTCATGACATGTATAAAATTACTATGTGCAAAACTTACACTGCAGGACAGGAACCAGCAGCTACAGTCTCTCAGGGCAGAGAAGAACAGCATTTGTTTATATTTTGAGAGCGTGCACAGCGTAAACACAGAAGGTACCGGTGCGGTTCTTATTGGCTGATTCAATCGTCTAACAATCATGCATGTATCTGTATTTAAATCCCGGGCGCTAATCTGATTCATTTGGCCTATTGATTATTATGCGTGAAAGAGTTGGTTGGCACTGAGCGACACTCTTGAAGGGAGCACAAAGCTATATATGCGTATATCAGTCATTATAACACTAATCAGGGCACTCGTGTCAATCAGAGCAAAAGACTAGAATTTAGTAATTAATGTGGTTCCCGTAACTTTTTTAGTGATCCCGACTTTTAGACCACTCAAGCTATATTAGGTTAAAATTGCCAATTTATCAAATTCAACTCTTGCAGCAAGGGTAAACATGTTTTAAATTATACCTTTCATTCTGCCAAGCAAGCTTTATGTTGGCACTCCAAACTTTTTTGCTGTAAAGGAACTGGATGCAGCACCGGTGCATGCCATGCAGCTCCGAAACTTTTGCATAGCATGGGTGCTTGATTTTCAAAACAAATGCTGTTCTTCTCTGCCCTGAGAGACTGCTGGTTCCTTTCGACCTGCCAAAAATCGCTTAACCCCCCTTTTTGCCTACTCATAATTATTGCCCCACCCCTTATTTGAAAAGTAACATTGATAGGGATGTTTGAAAAAAGATGCCTGACCGCCTGACCCAACTTCAGAAGATTGTACGCCCATAGAGCAGGGTTTAGTCGCTTTCAGGTGTAGCGCAAAGCATAAACCAATTTGGCTTTTTCCATTTCCTCCTTGGACAAACTTTTTTATTTGGCTAAAGAACAGTATACTTTTATCAAAATCTTTCACCAGGACCATCAGGACATAGAGGGCCAAAGCGACATCGGACATGGCGACCTGGAATGGGGAATCTGATCCTGAAGATATTCAAGACAGGTGGCAAGTTGATGATGATGATGATATCCAGGCTTCTATGGCTTCATGGAGTACAAAAGAAAGAGTACCACTACCAGCCATTGGTGATTTTGGAACTGGGATTGAGATCTTTACAGAGCAAGGAACACATGTACAGCATACAGATGAAGAACAAAGTAAGTCTTAATGACCATAGCACCTGCCTGTTTTAGAGTATACATATGGGTGTTACTTTATCTCAATTTCAAATTTGCTGCCTTTGGCCTGCATGGACCAGATCATATCACAAATAATCATAATAATCATAATCATAATCATAATTCCGTTTTTAAAAGTGCAAATCTTTTAAAAACTAGATTGTCTTAGCATCAGGGGATCTTAGGCAGTCATGTGCATCTGAGTGCAAAGGCTTGATTATCCTCTCAATTTCCACTTGAGTCCACTCAAGCCCACTTCAGAGTTTCTGGCCTACCTTCAGGTTTTCATGCTAATTATTAATTCAGGTCATAGTTTATAGGGTTGTTATTGTTGTCTAGCAACAAGCTCAATTTCTTGGCCACTCACCAGTCACTTTAGTGGTGGACAGCCAATCAGGTCTTCCGTTCTTTTTTCAATTCCTTTGTTGTGGCCATAGTTTTCTTGTGATGCACTTGCATTTCTCTTTCGATCAGACAGGACCAAAAATTGCTGTCTGCTGATAGTGATCTAATGATCAGATTTGGATACATGAATTGCTTATGTGATAGTACTGTGATATTATGATACATCTAGTCGATTACTCATCAGTTTTTTGATACATTGATTGTTACTGTATTATTACTGTGTTACTGTGATACGGTGAGTCGACTGTGATACTGAAGTTAATTACTTAACAAAATTGTGATACATACATCAGTTACTGTGTTATTACTGTGATAATGAGGGGGAAAAAAGCCACTAATCGGAATGCTGGTAATACAGCTAGCGCTTCCTCATTAAGACAAACAAGAGGAACTTCAGCTCCGAGACAGACGAGATCACAGGCAAATGCAATAAATCGCCTTTTGGCCTCTACTTCAAATCCGCCATCGCCTCAACCTTCGGGTAGCAATGATAATCAGCTGCTGCCGCAACAACAACTACACGACAGTGTGAACAGTTTTGCTAGGGTTAGCCAAGTTGTTAATCAGCCTACTCAACAACAACAACAACAGACTGGTAATAGCTTCCAAACTGCAATGCAACAACAGCAATGGACGCAGCAACAAGGTGGTGGTAACAATTCTGTTAGTTCTGAGTTTGGAGAATGTAGCTTGGCAGTTAACCAAATGAGTAACCAGGCATCATCGCAACAACACCAACCACTACAGCAACTATTACAGCCACCACAACAGCAACTGCTACAGCAACCACAACAGCAACCACAACAGCAACCACAACAGCAACCACAACAGCAACCACAACAGCAAGCACAACAGCAACCACAGCAGCAAGCACAACAGCAGCAACATTTGGATGCTTTTCAGCTTTTGCAAGGTCAAGCCGGTGAGCAAAGTTCTAATATTTGTATCAGTACAAACAGTTTTGATTCTGAAACTTCAGGTACCCAAGTTAGAATTCAAAATGTATTGACATCTAATGTCCCTGTTGCATTGAATTCAATTTGTAGCCCCTTGGGTGAGCACCTGCGAAAAAACGGAAGAGAAAAAATCGTAAAGAGTGAATTTGTGGATTTTGGGGTTTTGTTAGAAAAGCGAGAATGTGCAAAACCAGTCACAAAAGATGGCCTTGACCATTGATTCTACAGGTCAAGTAGTTATTAAAGAATCTAAGCCCCCTCGCAAAATTACATCCATTAATGCGTGGACTAGTGCATTTTTATGTTCTCTGCAGTATATTTGAGAGTCCACCCACATCGCACTCAAGAATTATTGAAATATGGGCACACAGTACGTACAGCCGCATTCAGATTTGGGGGCAGGGGGTGGCGTGAATATGATGTACAGTTCAGAATGAGACAACAGGCACATCCTGAAAAATCTTGGGCCACAATTGATGGAGAATTATGGGCACTGTTTGTGACTATGCCGACACCATATTTCACTCCTGCCCGATTCAATTCATATGAGGGACCCTTTCAGAGATATCAAGCAAAAGGGTTTAACCCTTATTATCGCCAGGGTAGATTTCAGTCATCAGCATCAAGCGCCCAGGGTGGGGTTCAGGGATTTCAGAAATCCAATTTTCGACCCTTTCGTTCCTTTCAACCATCGTTGCCCTTCGGTTACAACAGAGAAGGGGGCACAGGGGGACAAGGATTTCAGAAGTCTAACTTCAGACCCTTTCACCCATCAGTGTGCTTCGACTTCAACAGAGAGGGATGTTCTAGATCCAATTGTCGATACAAACACATGTGTGCAAAGTGTAGAGAGCCCTCCCATGGCGCCAAGTCTTGCAAAAAAGGGGGTAGCAATTGAACCAGAAACTCATAATGCCTTGGATCAATCAATACAATTATCATGTCAGAATGGTCAATGTGTATGTTGCAAGTATGTGTCACCGGTGAACATAACCGCAATCCAGCCCTGGTTGGAAAAGTACCCAGATAAATTATCAGCATCAATTTTGAGAGATGGCTTTTCTCAAGGCTTTAAACTTGGTTATAAAGGGAATCGCTGCGCTAGAGATTCAAAAAATCTAAAATCCACAGATGAAAATCAAGAAGTAGTGATGTCCAAATTGAATAAGGAGATTAAATTGGGTAGGATTGTGGGGCCTTTTCAGGCTAAGCCGATACACAACTTGATTGTGTCTCCAGTGGGTGTGGTGCCAAAAAGTGAACCAGGTAAATTTCGCCTTATTCAGCATTTATCCTACCCAGAGGGTTCATCTATTAATGATGGTATAGACAGGGATTATTGCGAAGTTCACTATACTAGTTTTGATGTAGCTGTAAACTTGGTAATGAGAATGGGGAAGGGCGCCCTCATGGCGAAAGCTGATATCGAATCAGCCTTTAGGCTACTTCAATACATCCTGAGGATTTTTGCCTTCTTGGAATTAAGTTTAACAACAAATACTATGTAGACAAAGCTTTACCGATGGGAGCATCATGCTCACCTGCCCTATTCGAAAAGTTTTCCACTTTTCTCGAATGGGTTGTTAAACAGGAAGCAAATACAGATAGACTATGCCATTATGCTGATGATTTCTTTTTTACAGGCTCAGCAGATGAGTCAAGTAGTCTCTCTTGTAAGAGTTTAGTAGATTGCTTTGAAAAGGTGTGCAAAAGGTTAGGAGTCCCACTGGCAGTAGAAAAATCAGTGGGCCCCTCCTCCAAGTTGGTGTATTTAGGCCTAGAAATTGATTCAGAGCGTCAAGTTATTTCAGTACCACATGACAAACTAGAAAAAATTCAGAAAAACATCAAAGCAGCGCTAGATAAATCCAAGCTTACATTAAAAGCCATGCAATCCCTCGTAGGTTTACTTACTTTTGTGTGTAAGGCTGTAGGCCCAGGTAGACCATTTTTGCGCCGCCTTATTGACTTGACATGTGGTGTCAAGCAGTCATGGCACAAAATTAGGTTATCTGCAGGCGCAAAAAGTGACTTGAACATATGGTTACTTTTCTTGCAACAGTTCAATGGGTCTACAATAATTCCTGAGCAATTTTGGCTTAATGACTCAGATATGCAATTATACACAGACGCCGAGTAAAGGAATTGGGTTTATGGGTTCTTTAAAGGTAGTTGGTTCCAGTCCAAATGGCCTATTGATTTTCATGTCCAAGAACGTAGCATTGCTTGGTTAGAATTCTTCCCTATTGTGGTAGCAGTTGTTCTGTGGGGTCAGAATTTAAAGGGCAAGCGTATCATCATTAGGTCAGACAATGAGTCGGTAGTTGCAATCTTAAACAAGCAAACATCAAAATGCCCAAAAATCATGTCTTTGGTGCGCTTTTTTGTACTGCAATGTCTCAAATTTAACCTAGCATTTTAAGCTCGCCATATACCAGGTAAAGATAACAACTTAGCAGATGCTTTGTCACGTTTTCAGATGGGCGATTCTGGAAAGAAGCTCCGAATGCAGCGAAAGCAGGAACCCCAATTCCGCAATTTCTCTGGAATCTTTAGAAGCAGAGGCGCAAATGTTACTAAAAGCATCACTGGCTGCAAGCTCAAAAATGTCATATATTCGAGCAATAGAACAGTTTAGCAGTTTCAGGGCAAAATACTGAATTTGGGCATGTGTGGCCTGCTTCAGTTTGTCAGATTGCTGCATATATTGCCCATATGTCTTCTGAGGGAAATCGCCTTCAACAATTAATTTATATGTCTCAGCACTCTCTTATGTACATAAAATTAATATGTGGCTGGATCCAACTGACAATTTTATTGTACACAAGTTAAAATTAGGAACAAAGAGGATTAGTGAGAAAGTAGATAGCAGATGCCCTATAACTATCCCAATTTTGACCCGTTTACTTCAATATATAGATGGGTGTTGTAGTTCAGGTTATGAAGTTTCCCTGTTTAAAGCAGTCTTCTTATCAGCGTTTTTGGCTTTTTTGAGAGCAGGTGAATATACGGCAAAGTCAAAATTAGGGAATGCTCTCATATTTTGGCATTAGGGGATGTAAAATTTGATAAAAATCAGTCTTTTATGGTTCTTCAAATTAGATTTTCTAAAACTGACCAAATTGGGTCAATATCCAACATTCAAATTCATAGAGGGTCTAAACCATCGCTATGTCCAGTCGTGGCTATGAAAGAATATCTATCCAAGAGACCTTTAGGGGATGGCCCTTTGTTTATTCATTTTGCAGGGGATCCTTTAACTTATTTCCAAGTTTCATCAATGCTAAAGAAGGGAATCAGAGCATTGGGCTTGTCAGAAGCAAGTTTTAGCCCACATAGCTTCCGCATTGGCGCTGCAACATGTGCAGCAATGCACGGTGTACCAATAGAGTCAATCATGTGTATGGGTCGTTGGCAATCATCAGCAGTAAATTCATATATTAGACCCGAACGTGTGGTACATCCTGAAATGTTAGATATTTAAAACATTAAGTATTATTGCATCACAAATTGTGTGTCAATTAAGGTTAAATATCGTATGTGGTTTGCAGATATTTATTCATAGAATATGCACTTTATGTATCATGTATTTTGTAGATGTAGAATATTTTGTTTTGGCCGTATACTGTTTTCTTTCTTTGTGTTTATATTGTAGATAACAGAAGAGTATTAATTATGGGGACAGCATTATATATTGGGCGGGCTATGACAAGATACAGTTACCAGGGGCAGGCTATGTTGATTGGAAAGGAGTAAGAGGTTCACGAATGGCAGGTGTGGCGGATCGATTAAGACGCTATTTGAAGTTTAATCCAGCTCCGCTATCATCATCGTTCACCTCGGCACAAATGATCTACTCCTTAGTAGTTGTAAAGAACTTGACAAAGAATTACAGAAAATCTTACAGGAATTAGAGAAATTCTACCGAAGCCACTCTTATATATTCGGATATTTTATCCAGACTATTCTATTATGGACAAAAGAAGTCGGTGCGGTAGAAAATGCCGCAGAAATGCAAACCAACACGCGCACAAAATCTGTAAAAGCTTGTCCAATGCCAAAGTCATTGTCCACGGGAATTACTGGTTAACATCAAGAGATGATGGAGTGGCACCATTTAGATTTGATGGCCTTCATTTGTCAGAGCAGGGATTGGATTGGTTCAGGGCACATTTGCAGCATGCCTTGCAGTTTTTTAGGGAGCATCCTGAGGCTTTTCGGTTTCCACCTTTGTAAAGTGCTTTTTGGGGGAGGGGGGGGTGGTTATGCAAGTTTCTCCATTGAGAAACTTGTATGGCATTAATTCTTCTTTTGGAGATGCCTTATTATTTAATTAATTAAATTTATTGCATTTAAAATGTGGTTTTCCAATCCAATCCTCTCGGGTTGATCCAAATATCTGTATTTGGCTTAACATAAATTATTTTGGTTAAATGTGATACAGAAGTCAACTTTTGTGTGTCCAGCCTATATGGTTGGTTGACTTGTACACATTTTTCCAATAATTCTTGTATTTCAATAATTTTGTTGAAAGATAAATAATTTGGAAATTGCTTGCTGTCATTAAATATCTCAATATATGTTGATGTCTTAATTTATATGAAATTGTATCATTATTTATCTTAATCATATTTATGTCTATAAAAATGTTGAATGGATAATAAGCTATTATTAAATGGTCCTCATGATCGTGGGGGTAATGCTGTGTCTAAATCATTGTTTTGTGTGTTTTCCTGATGTCTCGAGACAATTCCGTTTTTAAAAGTGCAAATCTTTTAAAAACTAGATTGTCTTAGCATCAGGGGATCTTAGGCAGTCATGTGCATCTGAGTGCAAAGGCTTGATTATCCTCTCAATTTCCACTTGAGTCCACTCAAGCCCACTTCAGAGTTTCTGGCCTACCTTCAGGTTTTCATGCTAATTATTAATTCAGGTCATAGTTTATAGGGTTGTTATTGTTGTCTAGCAACAAGCTCAATTTCTTGGCCACTCACCAGTCACTTTAGTGGTGGACAGCCAATCAGGTCTTCCGTTCTTTTTCCATTCCTTTGTTGTGGCCATAGTTTTCTTGTGATGCACTTGCATTTCCTCTTTCGATCAGACAGGACCAAAAAATCCCACCCTCCCTCCCATTATTGGGAAGGGTATTTCAGTTAAGTTAAAAATGTCACAGATACTTCAATAAAATTGTGTCAAATTACTCCTGCTCTAAGCTTTAGGTATGTTAGATAAATGTGTTGTATAGTTTCTCTGTATGAGGGTTAATGATGAATATATACGATATGTTGGAGATTCTTCAAATCCTGAAGAATCTCGTCTGTAGATTGTCTCCACTTTCTACTACGCTTTGTATGGAGTCTCGTCAATACCTGATGAAACTTGTCGGTAGATTGTCTCCACTTTCTACTACGCTTTGTATGGAGTCTCGTCAATACCTGATGAAACTTGTCGGTAGATTGTCTCCACTTTCTACTACGCTTTGTATGGAGTCTCGTCAATACCTGATGAAACTTGTCTGTAGATTGTCTCCACTTTCTACTACGCTTTGTATGGAGTCTCGTCAATACCTGATGAAACTTGTCTGTAGATTGTCTCCACTTTCTACTACGCTTTTAAAGGAAATGTATGCTTTTTATGGATTTTCTTCAAATCCTGAAGAATTTCGTCGGTAGATTGTCTCCACTTTCTACTACGCTTTGTATGGAGTCTCGTCAATACCTGATGAAACTTGTCTGTAGATTGTCTCCACTTTCTACTACGCTTTGTATGGAGTCTCGTCAATACCTGATGAAACTTGTCTGTAGATTGTCTCCACTTTCTACTACGCTTTGTATGGAGTCTCGTCAATACCTGACGAAACTTGTCTGTAGATTGTCTCCACTTTCTACTACGCTTTTAAAGGGAAATGTATGCTTTTTATGGATTTTCTTCAAATCCTGAAGAATCTCGTCGGTAGATTGTCTCCACTTTCTACTACGCTTTGTATGGAGTCTCGTCAATACCTGATGAAACTTGTCTGTAGATTGTCTCCACTTTCTACTACGCTTTGTATGGAGTCTCGTCAATACCTGATGAAACTTGTCTGTAGATTGTCTCCACTTTCTACTACGCTTTGTATGGAGTCTCGTCAATACCTGATGAAACTTGTCTGTAGATTGTCTCCACTTTCTACTACGCTTTTAAAGGAAATGTATGCTTTTTATGGATTTTCTTCAAATCCTGAAGAATTTCGTCGGTAGATTGTCTCCACTTTCTACTACGCTTTGTATGGAGTCTCGTCAATACCTGATGAAACTTGTCGGTAGATTGTCTCCACTTTCTACTCGCTTTTTAAGGGAAATGAATGCTTTGTATGGAGTTTCTTCAAATCCTGAAGAACCTCGTCAGTAGATTGTCTCCACTTTCTACTACGCTTTAAATGGGGTAATTAATTTTTCAGAGTTTGGAGTATCTAGCGTGATTTGATGTATTTGACAACAGATTATTTTGCCTTGTTGATAACTTAATTACTAAATGTTCATTAAATGAGCTGGCATTAATTCTTCTTTTGGAGATGCCTTATTATTTAATTAATTAAATTTATTGCATTTAAAATGTGGTTTTCAATCCAATCCTCTCGGTTGATCCAAATATCTGTATTTGGCTTAACATAAATTATTTTGGTTAAATGTGATACAGAAGTCAACTTTTGTGTGTCCAGCCTATATGGTTGGTTGACTTGTACACATTTTTCCAATAATTCTTGTATTTCAATAATTTTGTTGAAAGATAAATAATTTGGAAATTGCTTGCTGTCATTAAATATCTCAATATATGTTGATGTCTTAATTTATATGAAATTGTATCATTATTTATCTTAATCATATTTATGTCTATAAAAATGTTGAATGGATAATAAGCTATTATTAAATGGTCCTCATGATCGTGGGGGTAATGCTGTGTCTAAATCATTGTTTTGTGTGTTTTCCTGATGTCTCGAGACAATCATTTATTTACCATCATAAAAACACAATATAACAAATAAACACAGCAAAAAACAGATGGGGGAGGTGACTGAAAGCAAACGATGCCTGAAAATTGTTGCACCCCCTATACATATCGCTCATTCTACAAAATCCGGTGCCAATCCACTGTAAAAATTGAAAAAAATAAAGTTGTTCAAAAAGACCTGCTTTTTGTGTTTTTTAAGAGCAAATGTATCACTACTTTCAGATGTAAAAGATTGTCAACACCACTTTTGTATTTTTCTTTCAGGACTTCATCATGTTTTTTAACACTAAAACTCAATGTAATGTGAGCTACGTTACCGGCTACAAAATGGGCTGGTTTTACTTAATCCAAGGTCATAAAAAGCAAACGAAAGATCACTTGAGTGAAATGTAACACCGATTTCACCATTTCATAGAAGTTTTGAAGATGCATAAATGAGTGCGTAACGTAGCTCACAGTAACGTAGTTCACGGGTTTTAATGTTTTTGATGTGATTTGCGAACGTTAGAATGTTATGTCGGTTAATTCTAATATAAATGGGGTTCGATCACTGGTACCTATCACATATTATTAGGAAGTACTTGTTATACAAGTGCATACTATGGAATTCTGGTAACGTAGCTCACCAATCTTAACATGGTCGGTCGAAATTTCAATGTTTACAACATTTCTATGCCAAAAATGCTACAGCATCACGATTTTTACTGTTATTTTTAAAACCTATGAGTGTTTCCTTTCAAAACCGTAAACTACGTTGATACCTCTGTTTTACGTCTTTCCAATAACGTGTGTTAAAAAGTGGTAACGTAGCTCACAGCGTTTTTAAGTGGAAAGTGCAATTTATTTTAGAATTACACAAAGACGTTTTAATCACTAAAAAATAATGTTGATATGCAATATGATGACGCCTTATCTAATTAAAAACAACAAATATGTAAAGATATCGCATTTATTCAAAGAAAATATTAAGGATCAGATTTGACACTTGAGCAGTGGAAACGCAATTTTAGCGATTTTCGAGCCTTTGCAAGGGTTAATCAGGCTGAAGAAAGCATTTAAAGTATGGACAACTATATATGTCCGTGTAGATCTCGTTTAGTTCTACCAGAAAAACAACATATTTGATGCCCTAAATGCTCGACAAAGTATTTGTGGACCAAAGAATGGAAAAAGGGCTATTGGCACCGGATTTTGTAGAATGAGCGATATACTAAGTTACAAATAAACACACAAATAAACTTTTAAAAAGGTGCAGGATTCAAATTAAAAGTTGGTGTGTTCAAAATGCATGGCATTATTTTATTTGTGTCATGTACATTTGTCATACGGTACTTTATTTGAGAAAAATATGAATATGATAGAAAAGAATATGAATATGGTTTTGTGACCCAGCTTTAGAACAAACTGCTGCCACCGCAATTCTAATCCTAACCCTAATCTCTTAATTCTAATCCTAAAACTAACCTCTTAATCCTAATCTCTTGATTTGCAAATTATTAATGCCATCTATCTATATCTGTATAGGGACTGTGCAAGCCCTGGAAGACTTGTCAATAAATGCACTTTATGACCCTGATGACGATTCTGAAGAAACTGAGAGCAGCAATTCAGATGATGATAGCATTGATGAAGATGGCGTGGTTGGTATGAGCTGTAGGGATTCTGATGGCGATGAATCGTCAGATACTTCCGAAGATGAAGATGATAAGCCAATAGTCCAAATGAAGGTATGACATGCAGGAATACAAATGTGACCTGCTACCGCGAAATGAGCGTAAAGTCACAAGTTGGTAGTTTCAGGACATCCTGGCTTCTAACGATATTCTTTGTTTGCCGCGTACCTGCGCAAGCCAGTAGCATGTCCTTCGTGAGTGGCCCATTATGCCCCCATTCACAAAAGACATACAGACATACTATTTTGCTTGAACAGGTGTGTGTGTGTGTGAAACAAAGAACACCAACGCAACAGCCAGGACGTCTCAAAACTATACCAACTTGCGACTTTGGGCTCATGTGGTGGTAACAGGTCTCATCATGTAAAATTAGAAGAAGGGGAAAACAATAGGAAAGCTACCACCAGTTGTGTAGGGAGGAATGGTACGTGTTAAAACATTTAATCTTCAGGCATGGAAGCAGATTCCTTGCAGTTGTCAATTTCTGGAGAGATTCCCTCTGAATCAACAAATTTGGCAAAGAAGGGATAAATTGCCTATATCCTAGTACCGTATGAATTCCATTAACTACCCAGGGTGCTTAGCAAATGAATTTTGGCTGGGCGCTAATGTTTCTGATATTGTTTACATAATTGCAAAAATAATCCAGAATATGGATTTTATGTGTAGATTTGTTTGATATGTGTAGTTGCATGGATCCTGCACATAATGATAGAGGATCATGTGTAGTGAAGTTGCTGGGTGGGCAGTTAACCCCATGAGAACTACCTGCCGATTAGCCAAAAAGAAGTTTTCATTATCAATTGGACTAATCAGCAACATTGTTAGAATATATTCACCATGCAAAAAAATTGGGGTGAATTATTTGCAAAGCTCCATTCTGATTGGTGAAGTGAAGATATCACGTAATTGACCAATCAGAGGCAATGTTAGATTAGCAGGTAGTGCTCAGGGGCCTTGGTCAGGGGATTAATGGAAGTATCTCTAATCAAGTTGTTCTTCATGTGTGTAAAGTTTCAAAAATGGGGAATGATCTTTGTTTCTTTTGGGGTTTGGGGTGTGCACCTGTGTAAATGACCTACAATCCTTGAAAAACGTCCTTGTAACACTTTAGGCATCTTTAGTATAATCAAATATGTATTTCTAATGTGGATAAAAATGTTCGTTGGTGTTAGAAGAAAGCTGGACCTCAATTAACACTTCCCTCCCCCCATCATTCAATGTTGCGACACTTAAGAGACACTGAACACATTTGCACATCTCAACATTGCACGGGGGAGCGTGTGGGGGGATTCATTTTCCCCTCAAGAATAAATGTTTCAAGACTTTTTTGAGGATTGTAGATGTCTGCAAGTGCACTATATATGGTGATACATTATTATTATTTAACCACTCTGGTATAGGCCCACCTTTGGCTATAAGCCCACCCCCTATTTTTCAAACCATTCTGAGAACAAGGGTGCACTCGGGTTACGGGTATAAGCCCAGTAGTAATTTTGGCGTAGTTCTTAAATCATAACAATGCTTTTCTTTCACATTTTAGAACAAATAAAAAAAAATATCAGTTAAAAATTAACATTCCATACTTATAATTTTAAAAAACTTGACATAGATGATAGAAATAGCTGGTACATCGGGCATATTCAAATGTGGCAGATTGTTCTTATTTTTAAATTCAACTACTAGCCCCTCCCCAGTTATAAGCCCACCCCCACTTTTGAAGTGAATTTTCCCATCTGGGGTGGGCTTATACGTACCTGAGTGGTTATGGTAGATTCACACAAATTTCCAAAGTAGGCTGATTTTGCAAGATTTGCCCAAAACTACAGGGAAGCGCCCCATCTGCAGTAACATTTTAATTTTGTCCAGATATACAGAAAAGCACAGGAAGCATGCCAGGAGCTGTACATCAATGCACCAAGAATGTGAGTATATAAGATTTCTCCACTTGGCCAGGAAAATCTCTGTTTTATGGGCGGACGCCCGGACTTTCCAAGTAGAGTTGGTCGGTCAAGATTTTTTTTTCTGGAGGCTAAGATGACCCTAAAATATCACTGAAAGCTTGAAAAATCAGATGATTTTTTTGTAAACATATTCTTAAAATTTCTTCTCTTTTTTCAAAAATATTCAGTCAAAATCAATTAATTTTGGCCAAAAATGGCTGATTTTACATGATTTTAGCAAAATTCAGAAAAAAATCTCCCGAAATGCAAAATCTGGGTCGATCGGGCTCATAAAACAGAATCATGGAATTACTTTTAATTAACATGCACAGATCCATTGAGGAAAAAAAATCTTTAACATTTTCTGAAGTTGATAAATCAAGGAAATACCCATAAATCAGTTGGGCAGGTAACTCATAAAAGTTACCAGCCCAACAGAAATATTTTTCTTGACAGATATTTACCTGAAGCCAGAGCCACACTTGATAGTAATAAAGGAAGTCTCCGGCAATCACAACATTATGCCTTATATGTTCGAAAAATAATTATCAAGCACGAATCAATGACCTCAAAAACAAATAAAAACAGCTGTCTCTCTCCATACAATATTCAAATTTTTCTGGTACCGAAATTGCCTGGGGCAATGACGTCCCAGTAACACAATGAATGTTGAGTGTCAATTGAGCACAAATTACCATGACGTCATTGTCCTAGACAATTTTGGCACCGGAGTTTTGAATATCGGGTGTTGAGAGCCGGCTGTTTTTATTTGTTTTTATGGTCAATATGAGTTTGTTTTAAATAGAACCACATGATTCGTGCATGATAATTGCTTTATAACATATGTGATGCGATCAAGCAAAATCAGTTGTAACTTGGAAATATCGATTTTGAGATATAACCAAACAAAGGAAATATTTCCTTTTGTTTCCTCTTGTTTTGAAAACTCTTTAATTGCTCATATATATCTTTGGAACTGGTTGTTCAATTTCAATGGGGTTTTCTGCCAAATCCAGCTTTGTAAATGCTTGTTACTATTCTATAAAAACTGAAAATTTAATATTTCCGAATTCCGACTGATTATGCTTAATCGCATCACAAATGAGGAATAATGTTGTAATTGTTGGAGACTTCCTTTAAATACACGCAATTTGCAAACTTTCTCTGACCATGTTGCATTGCGTTTATGCAGGCGCGTAGCAAGCGGGGGGACAGGGTGGACGAAGTCCATGGGCCCCGAGGGCTCAGGGGCCCCGAGCACAAAAGCAAAAATTAAATAAGGGCTGAAAATGGAGAGCAGGGCCGGATTTTTATACCATTGGGACAGATGGGCCAGGGTCCAAGGCAGTTTTGGGCCCCAAAATTGCCTCATGCATGTTCCTTTTAACCCCAATAACAGCATGTTTTATGGTCAAAATAGGGCAAAATTGTAAAATTCAAAAAATTGAATTGAACAAAATATGTTAGTCCCCCCCTTTGTCCCCCTTTAGTTAAACCAAAACTTGGCTACTGACTTAAATGCACATGCCTTCCTCGGCATGTGAGTTCGGGCCTCCAAATTTTAGCCTGGACCAGGGCCCCATAAGGTAGGCTAAATCCCGCCCTTTTTTTGGTGGGTATGTTCCCCTGGATTTTTGTGGTGGTGGGTCTTTGGGAGCTGATGGCGTACCGGTACAAGGGGGTCTTTTGGAGCTGCGAACAAGTAAAAGGGGCTTTTGGAGCTGCAAACAGTCAAAATCAAGGGTCTTGCTTGGCTTTTTGGTTGAAAATTGCCTGGAAAAAAACCCATCAAAAATGTGAGGAATGAGCAATTTATACTCTGATCAGCTCGTAATAGGCGGGACTCGTAACATCGTAGATTGATATAGAATGGCGTACACAGAGCTGGGCGCAGCATCTAAGCGAACTGCGCTTTGCGTATTGTGTGAATGACACGTGCTTTTGTGAATTTACGCGTGCGTAAGTTGGAACTTTATTGACCCGCGCAGTAACAAAAACCGAATAATTCCCGCCTATTAAGCGCTGATCATAGTATAGTGGTCTTTTAGAGCTGAAATTATCAAAATCAATGGTCTTTCAGAGCTGTGAAATTCAAAAAGGGGGTCTTTCCAGGGGAACATACCCATGTGGTCATTTGTGTTAAGTGCCCCCCCCCCATGTTTAAACTGGTTTTGATCCCACAAAATGGAAAATAAATGCAAAATAGATGTTAAATTTATTCCAGTGCATCACTTGTTTATTTACATTGTGGCATGACGAACCCAAAGCGTATCATGCGATGATCACATGCGAAGGTCGCAGTGTGTCACGTAAACAGATCTTTGGTGTTGGCTTTGCGTTTGCATATATGGATCACATGCGGTGTTTTCACAAAGGCTGTATTTTGGACCCAATTTTAATGGTGACATCACTGGAAAAGGGCTATATTTACATCATTATTTATACGCAAGTCAAGTATTTACATAAATATTACATGCCATTTCTTATTTTTTACTTTTTGAACTTTGTATATTGGAGTGATGTAAATCTTCCGGAAATTGTCGAATTCTGGATTTTTTTTTTTTTTTAATTCTTTTTTTTTTTTTTTTTTGCATTTCCGGAATTAGATGATGATAATTCATCATAAAAAGAGCCAAAAAAACTTTTTTAGGAGGGGGTGATACCCTGCAGCGTATTCCCCGGACAAACCCCTCTAAATGTTCCATACCGCGCACAAGCCCGCGGCCACCTGTCCAACGGACCAGATGGATTTTCAGGAAATGGATATGTTGCCCATTTACATCCCTGATATTGCGATATTTGAGTATCTTGTCTGCAAAATGGAAAATGGAGGTTGGAATGCAAATGGTGTATCACATTCAAGTCAAGTTTGCAAGCATGGGCTATTCCAGTTGAAACCCATACCCCATATGGAAGACATGACCTTAATTCACCAGCGAAGTGTTATGTGTAATCCGATTATCACTATGTCAACTGAATCACGCTTTTGAGTTCTGCACCATGATCAAAATGATCGCAACACAAAGTCTATAGCATGTACTACCAATTCCAGAAGGTGTGTGATCCAGTTACCAAGCAGTTATGTAACCACTTCACTGGCGAATCTCCCACACGTGGGTAGATTTCAAATGAAGTCATCCATTCAGGTGGGGGTGTAGATTTCAAATGGAGTCATCATTCAAGTAAATCCATTTGAAATTCACACTCCCTGTGTGGAAGATTATATAGGGCATGTCTTCCATAGGGGGTGTATATATTACAATTGGAATCTACTAGCCCAATACATACAAATCCAGGGTGCTCAAAATTAAAAATACCCTAAACTTACAAGTTTGTCTTTCAAAATTGGTGATTTTTAAGTGCCCTCTGTCAGATGATTTAGTACTTTCGTAATATTGTAAAATAAGATTATGAATAATTCAAGTTGTCCTCATTTGTTTTCTGAAAATATGTGACAGGAAATTGACTCGGAATCAACTTTCATTGGCCTTACTGTTGTTGTATTTAATTCTCAAACACAACAGAAACATTTGAAAGGACCGACTGCATCCTACAAGAATTATACTTGTAAGCATCCGCGTGAAAGAAAACTTTACTTTTTAAGCTGTAAATTGCGTTTGATAAAGGCTTTGGAACTTTTTTCTTCTTTTTTTTTTAATTTATTATTTTTTTTACAAAAAAAGTTAGGCACAAAAGTGTGGTTTCCGAGCGATTTTACAAACCAGATAATGAAAATTTTGGAGCCGATTTCAACATCGCCAGGAATGGCCGATCATTATCACTGAATGACACTCATACCTACACATGCAAATGTCTATCCTTGTTTAGGGGCAAATTTCAAACCAATTCCTCGCTTAGGGTGTTTTTTAATGTGTCTCCTTGTTTAGAGGAATATTCAAATTGAGGGTGTTTTTATTTGAGAAAAAATCCTCATTTAGGGTTAGTTTGCCAAAGTTTCGACATCCTCGCTTAGGGTCATTTTTGAAAGTCAATTCACGCGGATGCTTACAACTTTTATGAGTGCCCCCCGGTCTCAAACACAACATGTACATTATAGTATAGTGATGCTTATAGTACACTACCCATGATTTGAAAAGATTTCAACCATGCAATATCATTGGTCTTTCAGAGCTGTGAAATTCAAAAAGGGGGTCTTTCCAGGGGAACATACCCATGTGGTCATTTGTGTTAAGTGCCCCCCCCCCATGTTTAAACTGGTTTTCCCACAAAATGGAAAATAAATGCAAAATAGATGTTAAATTTATTCCAGTGCGTCACTTGTTTATTTACATTGTGGCATGACGAACCCAAAGCGTATCATGCGATGGTCACATGCGAAGGTCGCAGTGTGTCACGTAAACAGATCTTTGGTGTTGGCTTTGCGTTTGCATATGGATCACATGCGGTGTTTTCACAAAGGCTGTATTTTGGACCCAATTTTAATGGTGACATCACTGGAAAAGGGCTATATTTACATCATTATTTATACGCAAGTCAAGTATTTACATAAATATTACCCTTTTTGAACTTTGTATATTGGAGGGATGTAAATCTTCCGGAAATTGTCGGAATTCTGGAAATTAACATTTTGGCCATAAAAAATCTGGAAATGTGAACAATTTTTTTTTTTTTAAATTCTTTTTTTTTTTTTTTTTTTGCATTTCCGGAATTAGATGATGATAATTCATCATAAAAGAGCCAAAAAACTTTTTTAGGAGGGGGGTGATACCCTGCAGCGTATTCCCCGGACAAACCCCTCTAAATGTTCCATACCGCGCACAAGCCCGCGGCCATCTGTCCAACGGACCAGATGGATTTTCAGGAAATGGATATGTTGCCCATTTACATCCCTGATATTGCGATATTTGAGTATCTTGTCTGCAAAATGGAAAATGGAGGTTGGAATGCAAATGGTGTATCACATTCAAGTCAAGTTTGCAAGCATGGGTTATTCCAGTTGAAACCCATACCCCATATGGAAGACATGACCTTAATTCACCAGCGAAGTGTTTTGTGTAATCCGATTATCACTATGTCAACTGAATCACGCTTTTGAGTTCTGCACCATGATCAAAATGATCGCAACACAAAGTCTATATCATGTACTACCAATTCCAGAAGGTGTGTGATCCAGTTACCAAGCAGTTATGTAACCACTTCACTGGCGAATCTCCCACACGTGGGTAGATTTCAAATGAAGTCATCCATTCAGGTGGGGGTGTAGATTTCAAATGGAGTCATCATTCAAGTAAATCCATTTGAAATTCACACTCCCTGTGTGGAAGATTATATAGGGCATGTCTTCCATAGGGGTGTATATATTACAATTGGAATCTACTAGCCCAATACATACAAATCCAGGGTGCTCAAAATTAAAAATACCCTAAACTTACAAGTTTGTCTTTCAAAATTGGTGATTTTTAAGTGCCCTCTGTCAGATGATTTAGTACTTTCGTAATATTGTAAAATAAGATTATGAATAATTCAAGTTGTCCTCATTTGTTTTCTGAAAATATGTGACAGGAAATTGACTCGGAATCAACTTTCATTGGCCTTACTGTTGTTGTATTTAATTCTCAAACACAACAGAAACATTAGAAAGGACCGACTGCATCCTACAAGAATTATACTTGTAAGCATCCGCGTGAAAGAAAACTTTACTTTTTAAGCTGTAAATTGCGTTTGATAAAGGCTTTGGAACTTTTTTCTTCTTTTTTTTTTAAATTTATTATTTTTTTTACAAAAAAGTTAGGCACAAAAGTGTGGTTTCCGAGCGATTTTACAAACCAGATAATGAAAAATTTGGAGCCGATTTCAACATCGCCAGGAATGGCCGATCATTATCACTGAATGACACTCATACCTACACATGCAAATGTCTATCCTTGTTTAGGGGCAAATTTCAAACCAATTCCTCGCTTAGGGTGTTTTTTAATGTGTCTCCTTGTTTAGAGGAATATTCAAATTGAGGGTGTTTTTATTTGAGAAAAAATCCTCGTTTAGGGTTAGTTTGCCAAAGTTTCGACATCCTCGCTTAGGGTCATTTTTGAAAGTCAATTCACGCGGATGCTTACAACTTTTATGAGTGCCCCCCGGTCTCAAACACAACATGTACATTATAGTATAGTGATGCTTATAGTACACTACCCATGATTTGAAAAGATTTCAACCATGCAATATCATTGTTGTTACTAAGCAAGTGGGGCGCTCAGGTTGGCACTTTTGTGACATACACAGTTATTGCGCACACGTGTAAATTAAGGCACCTACACATTTGTCTAAGAATTTAAAATAACAACAGTTAATTATATATTACAACAGTTCACAGGTATAGCACTGGGTTCCTGCAGTTCTCTCTTCAGATTTTGCCAAAACAAGTTGTACTCCCCATGATCATCAGTTTCCCATATCAAATACTGTCCATAGCGGAGCAATTGGCGTAGCAAACAAGACTGTCTATCATGGGGAATTTCCTCAAGGAAGACAAAGGTCAAGGTATTGTTATCTTGTGCCCGTCTTTGCCGTTGTGTTATGATGTTCAATTCCATACAACAATACCTGTCCTCAAGAAATTGAGGCGACAATATCACTAGACTATGCCATAGTCTATTTTTGATAAATAAAAACATGTTAATCATGATGAAAGCATTCAGTTGAACTCGAAATTATACTGATATTTAATACATCAAAATACTAGTATAAAATTGTTATGAAAAAGTTAATATAATTATATTAGTGACAGTAAAAGTAAAGTGGCTTATATTATTGAATGCAACATATCATAATGTCATAATTGTATTGGCACTTCAGTACTGAACACTTCTGATTTTAGAATCTGCCAGTTTATTAATCGCGAAATTCCAGGTTAAAAATAGACTATGGACATTCAATTAAAAACGTGATTTTGAACAGGCAAAGTCCCTAACACTCACACTGTCAATCATACTTGTTTATCAATCAAATTTAACCGCAAGCAAATACAAGACGCGCTCATTGACTTACTGACGCGCTCATTGACTTGCTGACACGTTCATGCAATTACACAACACAAAGGCGGCGTAGGCCACATACTTGTGTACCATGTAGTTATTAATGGTAATGACAGGTACCCGGAGGATTTAAACCATAACGATATCTGGGCGACCAATCACAAGCCAGATCCATTTAAAGTTGAATTACATCATCGCCAATTTTAGTAGGCCAGATTTCCGACAATCTCATCCATAGAAGCTCATAGACAGCCGTTTTAAGCATGTAAACCGCAATCCAATGTCAGTAGTCCACTTGGGAAGCTAACAAACAGAGGGAGTAGGGTGACTGAAAAGATCAGATGTGAAAATCTATCAATTGTGCACACATTAATTAAATCAGAGTTTTAAGCTTAAATACAATATCCAGAGTATGCACAATGGGCAAGTGGACTACGGGTAGTCTACAATATCACTAGAATTTTACGACTGTTTTGAATGATTTCCGATAGTGTACCACTCCCGTTTAAAACATCTCTGATTCGCAGGGAAAGTCTGAAATTTTCTGCAACTGCAATATTGGGTAAAAGTTCACCATCTACCCATTGTTGGTCGTTAACGTGGTAGCATACGTACGCGTCATATTGTGAATCGTTCGGGAGATCAGTGTCCACACTGTAATTTTCGGTGAGAACAGCAGAAGCATCGTTCATGAGTTGATAACTCCTATGCTGTCTGCGCTGACGATATAATAATGCGAAAATAATGACCAACATTACGAGTAGGCTGCAGCAGGCACCAACAGTGACGTAAATCCAAAGATATAATTTGCAGTCCAAGTTGATTTCAGTAATGCTTAGCCCCTCCCACATCGATTGTTGTGATTGCGCCCTTGACAAAGGTAACTGTCAAGGTAATGTTGAAGATACACAACTCGATCCGTCTTTATCCACTTGTTCAATGCTTGGTTGTCACAGTCGCAGTACAGGTGATTGTACATTAAGCCCAACTTCCGCAATTTAGGATGATTCAAAATGGATACCGAGACATTTTTTATATAATTATCACTCAAATCTAAAGTTTCCAAATTCGGCAGATTTTGTATGTAATTCATATCAATTCCCTGATATTCATTCGCTATTATGCCGCTATAATTGAGATATACCAGGTTTGCATAGGATATTCCAGGCAATATAATGGGACTTGGAAACATGAACGCGTTGCCACTTAAATCAAGATATTCTAATAATACCAAATTATTGAAGAACTGTGCCAGTTTGTCATTGAAATCCCTGATATTACTTGAAGTGATAGCTAGAGTCTTCAGTTTTGGTGCATTGATACTAGTTAGTGGATACCCACTCTCATAAACATACAAGTGCGCCAAATACAAGTGCTCCAAATTAGGTGCATTAAACCGCTGTAATCCGGAACCAATATATGAGTTTGACAAGTCAAGAGTTTCAAGAAATGGGCATTCAAAACTCTTGGCAAAGTTGTAATTAGAATAGTCTTGTCTGTTACTGCCATCAAACAATTCAAGATTAGGAAATAAATGACAAACCGTTGTGATATTGGACATCGGAGAAGGGGGACCTTGATTTGTTGTCAGGAATATCTTTTTCAAATTTGGCAGTGTGCATGAAATATGAGAACGAGGGTGCTTGGTTCAAACCAATTTGATATATCTAATGTTTCTAGAGCAGACATTGAGCATATATTACTTTCAAAATAATCCAGGTAATATTCTCTGTTCTGAGAAAAGTTCAATGTCTTCATGGTGTTGTAACTGTCGGATAAATTCAATTTGGCGTGGATTTCATCGAATGATGATATATGTAACTCATGCAAATCGTACAGGCCTCTGAAGGTGTCTTGGTCAATAAATATGAAGTAAAAATTCCCATATATATGTAATTCTTGAAGAGCTGGAAACCATTGAAATGGTGAACCATCAAAAGTAATTCTGTCATCGTTATTTGGATATCCCGAGATAAATTCTATTTCAAGTTCATGCAATGATATGTTCGCTAATGGTTCAAATGTTGGTGTCCGTATACGTATATCTACACCCTCTATGTCGGTATAGAAGGTCACTGACAAGTGCTTAAGTGATGAGTTTGAATAGTTAAAAGCTTGCACAGCTGTCTCCAAATCTGGGTAAATATCTGTGTAAAAACTTGTGAGATTTCCAAATAGATCAAATAAAATGTCTGGTACTCCTGTTTGCTCGTATCGTTGAGAACGGGGTTTAGAGTAGTGAAGCGATTTCAGATGAACATATTCTAAACATTTGTCGCAAAGACTGATATTAACTCCGCGCAATTCCAAAGTGTTCAATGCTCGTAGCGAACATAAATCAAATCGTGGACATTTCACAGTGCCTGCATCCGAAACTTTCAGGTGCTGTAGAACAGTGAGATCAGCAAAAAGATGTTCAACTTTAGCACAGTCTGAAAAGAAATTGGTAGTCAAATTAATTTCAAGATGAAGCACGGATGTGATTTCAGCAAATGGCTCATTGTCTATATGCCGTAAATTACTACCAAATTCGACGGAAAGATCCAATAGGCTTTTGAGTCCGATAAACGCAGTAGCAGCTAGAGTTGATATGTGGTTACCAATCAAATTCAACACCTGCAGTTTGCCTAGCCCATGGAATGCCCGATCTTCTATGATGGATATGTTATTTGAGGACATGTCTAAATGAAGCAGATTTCCAAACTTGAGGAAAGTATCATTGCGGACATGACAATACTTAGGTGATTATTTGATAAGTCGTGTAACTCAATGCCTGTGGTGTTAACATGAGGCAATGGCGGAATACAAACTAACTTCCTGTTAGCACAGTCCAGATTGGTATAGTCCCATACTTTACACACTAAATTTCCGCTTGGGTTGGTACATGGTAACTTCTTGGTTGCTCCACACACTGGAATCAACAAAAACATTGAGACCAGTTTCAGTATGTGCAGTTTTTGAGCCATTTTGAGACGGAATAGTTGCATTTGCAAGAGAGAAATTCATCCGCAGTGCCAATCTCGCTGTCAAGTTAAAAAGTTGAAAAATACATGAGCACTGTGAAACTGTCTAGATACAAGCCGGATGTGTACCAATGTATGTATACTGCATTATGGAAAAATTTTCACAGGGGTTTAATTTTCGTTGTTAATTAACCCCCTGAACACTAGGCTACCTGCCGATCTAACATTACCTCTGATTGGTAAATTACGTGATATCTTCACTTTAATTACCAATCAGAATGGAGATTTACAAATAATTCACCCAAATTTTTTTGTGTGGTGAAATTATTCTATCAATGTTGCTGATTGGTCCAATTGATAATAAAAACTTCTTTTGGCCAATCAGCAGGTAGTTCTCATGGGGTTAAACATGCACCTGTGAATTCAAAACCTTGCAAAAATATTTTCAACCCATAGACTTCAATGGAGTATGTATTGTATATAGCCCTTTCAAATCCTGAATAAAATATAAACCATGAAACTATTCAAACCAGTTAAAATTGCGAAAAATTAGCCCTGCGAAAATAACTTATTGATACAATACTGTACAGATATAGACATGCACTATAATTCAAAGGGGCTTTTGTCAGATTTTCTGAAGAGGGTGCATGCCCTAAATTACAAAAAAATGCACATATATAGCACACTACTATGTCAACATGTGGCTTAAGTGGAATCTGACAGAAGCTGTTTTGTTTCATGTTAATTTTTTAGTTCATGTCCAAATATGGAACAAAACTGCCAGCCCTTCACAATGCATGATTCCTATCCTTAAAGACAAAATTGAATTGAGAGCAGCGATGGCGTAACTAGATTTTTGCATTTGAGGGGCATGCAGCTGGGTGTAAATCTGCCTGGGGATGGATGGGGAAGCAAATAATCGCATAACTGGGTGAAAATCTGCTTGGGGTGGATGGAGGTAGCAAAATAATGGGGATTGCATAGCTGGGTGACAATCTGCCTGGGTGGGGGATCGAATAGCTGGGTAAAAATCTGGTTTTGATGTGATTCAGAGGGCTCATCTAAAATATGATCAAGAAAACAAAATTAACTGAAAATCTGACATAGCCTCTTTAATGCACAAAAGTCTGAATTGAATTAGAGTTGCCTGGTCAAAATAGTATCACATAGTACAGGCATCAACAGTTGTACATGTACAGCTGAGTAAATAGGAAAAGTTCATATACAAAGTGCGATATTATACAAATACTGTCAATGAGTGATTAAGTCCAATATCAAAAATACTTAAATGGGAAGTTATATTCAATGGGGACTAGTTGGGGAATTCCCTCTTTCAATGAATGAAAATATTCTTTCAGTTGCACTATTACAATTTAATTCACAAGGTTAAGGGTGGTCTTAACCCTGGAATTATGGAAACTTCCAGGCCTCATAACTGCTAAATTGTTGGTCTAAAGTATATAAAAGTATACATATATAATATCGTAAAGGCTCGATAAATTCATCTGTGATGTCAAATTTGGGCCAGAATGCTCATTTTTTGCCACAAATCCCCCAAAAACGGTTTTTGGCCCACTTCGTTTTCGTTCAGAGGGGGCATGCAGTGGGTTGTCAAAATGGTCCGTTTTGTGTGACAATAATATAATGTACGTTTTTTGAGAGCTACCAGCATAGTTGGGAGGACCACTTGGCAATCTGTCATGTGTGGGGGATTTCTAAAGCTAAATACCCATCATTTTTGCCATTGATTTTGATCCAAAAGCCTCAAAATGGGCTATTCCAGTTGAAATCCACACTACCCCTGTGGAAGATTCTGGAAATATCTTCCACATGGGGAGTATGTTTTTCAAATGTAATTGACCAGGGTTAATCATTTTGAAACTCATACTCCCCCTGTATTATGTCTTTACCTATATCTTCCACAGCTGGAGTGAGTATTTCAAATGAAAGTTACCCAATTAATATATTCTATTCAAAACTCATTCTCCCTCTGTGGAAGACCTTAGCTAAATCTTCCACAGGGGTAGTGTGGATATTAAATGGAATAGCCCAATATAGTTTCCTACTTTTCCTAGTTTTCTACTGATGTGAAATGATTAATTTTTGATGGGGATAAGTTATACCATTTTCCACCCTGACGTGGCAGCGACATCAGTGCACATTTTATTGGGTGCAGCTTCAAATCACTAGCATTCGCTCAAAGTGCAGGCCTACACATGCACACATTTAAGGATGCCGCGTAGATGCGCATCAGGATAGAAAATGGTATATGAATTTTAAATTCACTTCATTTCTTGGTTTTCACACACAGTGACCTGAACCTCATGCATGATTTCACCGAGTCGGACCTGTTCACCATAGATGGGGATTCTCTGCTGGCTGACATCTTTGCACACAAAGGCCTGGATTTCACTCATGGCGGGCAACTGCTTCACTTTGTCTACCTTGTGGAACATTTCCTACAGGTAAGTTCAAAGAAGTTCATCTACTTTTTGCCCCAAACAGCTGATTGTACATGATTAGTGTAATTTCTGTCACTCAAAGCTTTTTCTTGTAAATTTGATCGCTTAAAGAAAGTCTCCGGCAATCACGACATTATGCCTTATATGTTAGAAAAAAACATATCAACCACAAATCACATGGTTTTATTTAAAACAAACTCATCTTAACCATAAAAATTTATAAAAACAGGCATGTCTTAACAAGCGATATTTAAAATTCCTGTGCCAAAATTGTCTAGGGCAATGACATAATAGTTGTGCTCAACAGTCCCCAGCTTTCATTTTATTACTGGGACGTCATTGCACCAGATAATTTCGGTGCCTGGGAATTTTGAATATCGCGTATTGAGACATGACTGTTTTTATTCGTTTTTATGGTCAATATGAGTTTGTTTAAAATAAAACCATCTGATTTGTGCTTGATAATAATTTCCTAACATATAAGGCATAATCAGGCATGAGAATTTTCCTGCTTTTGCAGGATTTCCTTCTTTTTTGTGGTCCAAATTTCTGCACTTTCTTTTAATTTCAGCCCGTTTTTGGCCTTTTTAGTCTCATTTCATGCGCTTTTTCAGGCTTTTTCAAACTCTCAGGTTTTTTCATGGATGATCATTCTCATGCCTGCATAATGTTGTGATTGCCAGAGACTTCAAATATAATACTAAACATACATTTCCAATATTTTCTTGTACCCAAGGACTTCCAAGGACGTGAGGGCCAATTCCACATCGTATTCTTCACAGAAGCCGAGTCCATATGGCACAGCAATCCGTTGAAACTCCTCGCGAGACGAACCATCATTCAACATCTCGAACACAACACAAACTGTCATCTAAGAACCAACATATCCCACCCATACTCACCCAAATGGAAAGCCTACATAGACCAGGAGCATCCAGCGTTTGTAATGCTAAGCGATGGGGAGTCATTGGGCAGTAAACGTAGGATGCTGATACACTCTTTGCTGCGTGCCTCTGTGCAGTTGGGGTTAGACTGTGCTTTCTGCTCTGCTATGAGACGATCTCTAAGAAGCGTCAATACTTTCTATGTAGAAGCAAGGAAGGCTGGATGGTGTTGTGGATCACTGGTAAGATATATTTTACATATTATTGTATTTAGTTCTTTTTGACTGCAGACAACAAGTTCCAATTTTTTTTAATTCAAAAATTTCAGAATTATGAATTTCCATGACCATAATTAAAATCAGCATGAAAAATTAATTAAAATGAGTACAAACAAGCCTAGTATTGGTTCAGTGGTTTTTGAGATAGCTCTTAATATTTTGAGAAAATGTCTCAAAACCTGGACTTCTTATGTTGAAGTCTATCGCTAGCAAGCAGAGTATTAAGCTGAACTTATACTCGTTCGCTGAGCGATTGCGATGCATCACTTTTGAAAAGCGATGGGCAATTCCCAAATTGCAATACATCGCTCGTCACTTTTGCATTTTTACTAATCATGGCGTTCGTGATTGCAGACGACAATTAAAATGAATATTCAAAAGGCCACATAATATATTTTAGAACATCCATTGCTGTCAATAATGTATTGTTGTGACTTAGTTCATCTCCGAAAGTTTATGACCAAGGAAGATAAATTAATTAACAAAATAATAGATTCATTTGGTAGGAAATGATTGGTTGATGAATTCACATGACAAGCAACATCACCCTGGAGTTGACATTTCTTCAACTCTCAAAACCGACAGAGTTTTTGCAGCGATGGGTATCGATCAAACGGAAGTAAACACAGAGCATGCAAGAGAATCGCTTTTCTGCAAATGGAATCGAGTATAAATTCAGCTTTATTCTCTTTATTCATATTTAGATAATGTATTTTCTATTTATATAGAATTGCAGATTCATACTTAGTGGTAATAAAAATGAAAGTTATCAAATTGAACTTCAACACTACTTGTTTATTCGCTTACTTATTAAAAATGTTCCTTATTAAGCAAATGAGGCAGTTTACACTCCGTAGCTTTTACACTGAAATTTCAGGGCTTGCTCTTTGTTATGTTAAAACCTTTCCCTATTTCATATGTGTTCAAGGCTGTTTCTGCACAGGTGAACTTGCATTTGCAGGACGACTATTTGCTGCAGACTAAAATATCACATTAGTGTACTCAGAGAATGTAATGCCTGTTTCTAAACTAACAGTGATGTGATTATACATGTTTTTATTATACAGAAGCAGGATGGCTACTCACAAGCCACGGCATCACTGGAGAGACAAAATGCAATGCTCTATTCTCAGGCTGACCTCCACAGAGTAGGTATTTGACCTTGTATCAGTTTTGTACAGATGTTTGTGATTATTATCCCCCATGGCTTTTTAGCCACCCTGATGCGGCAATGACTTCGGTGCACATTTCATTGGGCGCAGCTTCAAATGGTAGTGTTTTATTTGCTCAGAGTGCTGGCATGCGCATGTGTTTATCTACGGCTGATATTGGTATTGATGAAGTAGCTATACTTCTGATATCAGTTAATGAAGTAGCTATCTAATGCTGAAATTGGTATTGATGAAGTAGCTATCTACTACTTATATCAATATTAATGAAGTAGCTATCTACTGCTGATATTGGTATTGATGAAGTAGTTATCTACTGCTGATATTGGTATTAATGAAGTAGCTATCTACTGCTGATATTGGTATTAATGAGTGGGTAGATATGAAGTAGCTATCTACTACTGATATCAGTATTAATGAAGTAGCTATCTACTGCTGATATTGGTATTAATGAAGTAGCTATCTACGACTTATATCAGTATTAATGAAGTAGCTATCTACTGCTGATATTGGTATTAATGAAGTTGCTATCTACTACTGATATTGGTATTGATGAAGAAGCTATCTTCTAATGATATCAGTATTAATGAAGTCGCTATCTGCTGCCTGATATTGGTATTGATGAAGTAGCTATCAACTGCTGATATTGGTGAAGTAGCTATCTACTGATTTTTATTATTTGAATCATTTCCGCCAGATTTGTGGTCAGCTGCTGTCTATTCTAGAGAAGCAAGACAGTGTGAATCTAATCTCAACGTGTCGTGATGTCATCATAGTGATTGCCTGTGCTGATGTCATGAAAGGGGCATTTACATCAAGAAAGCAGGATGAAATGGATGTGAGTAGGAAATATGTATTAGTTTGTTTGTTTATTAGGCATCACATATCATACACAACCTTCAAAGTGAAAGTAATAGGATTTCATGAATTTTCAATGGGTATTCTTAGTCCGTGGGACACGCTAGCAGTATGCACAACAGAATATGTGAAGTTGTAAACAAGTTTAGTTCATTTTATAATAAGGGGAGTTTTTACAATGGTAACCCAATTTTTGCTTAAAAAATAGTTTACAGTTATTAAAATAATATTTAACTGACTAAGAATGAGAATAAGCGATAGGAATTTTTGCTTTTACTATCCTCTACCTATGATAGATGACAAGCAGGTCCAATATTTTTTATCGTAGTGGATACTCAAAATATTGGACCTGCCTGTCGTTTATCACACGGTAGAGGACAGTAAAAACTAAAATTCCTATCGTTTATTCTCTAAATAAATTAACAAAATATATCTTCCCATGTTTGCCTCGTTTCAGAGAGCTTTTACTGAAGGTGCAGCTCAAGCGTGTATTTTGCAGTTAGTCTTACTGGAGTACCTCCCTCTGGAAGCCAGAGCGCAGAATATTCCTGATGACAAAGAAGTGTCACCTTTTAATGATGGACTAATGGAGAGTTTCCTGAAAAGGGTAAGTCTCTTATATGGGTGCTGCGGTGCAACAATTATGAGCCCTTGGGAAGGGTAAAATTGGGGGCCAGAATTTATTGGCAAGCCAACAGGGGGTGAAGTTCAATTTTTGGCAGGCCGAGGGGGCAAGCATTTTTGACAGGACGAAAAGGTGGAAAGTAATTTGTAGATTGATTGTATAACAAGTCATAAAATATACATTCTGCACATTTCAAGAATACGCAATGTTGCATTTGGAAGAAGCAGACTTTTCAGTAAACATCAAAATTGATGGGTACCAATTTTGATACAGCCTGTACCATAAGCAAAGTACAATGATTTGAATTTGTGATTTACACTTGACAGTTACACTATTGCATGGCCAGGGTAATGGCATCATACACAGATCTACGTAGCAAACTGAATAGACTAGATGCGATGAGAGAGACTGGGAGTTTAGCTGATCTCATGGATGGAAGATTACTCTATGCTACATTGTATCTGTTGCAGAAATCCAATGAGAAGAACATGGAAAGTAAGTTACCAATAATTCATACTAACTGTTGACCAGAGACATTAGACCCAAAGAGTTCCAACTCTGGCCTGTTTGCATGTCACTCATGGAGGTGTCCACATCACATAAATCAAGTTCATATTCTTTTATGTGTCAAAAGCATGAAAGGTACAGGTACAAAGGAATTTGATTTTCTCATGGTTAAAACTCCCTGGTTCATTCAAAGCACCATTTTGCTTAACTCTCTCCATGCGGGTGTCAACTGCAGACCAGAAGTTTAATTTTTTTAGTTCAAAAATGTCAGAATTGTTCATTTTCATGTGCATATTTGGAATTGGCATGAAAAATGCATTAAAATGAGTACAAACAAGTCTTGATATTTTGAGAATATTTTTCAAAACTTGGGACTTTTTATGTTGAAACCTATGGCTAGCATGCAGAGCATATTAATGATATCTTCTATTATATCACTCATACATAAATTCTAGACAGTTCATTGGCTGATTACATTTATCATTTTTACTATCACCCTCTCCGTGTGATAGTCTTTACCATCATAGTGCTCTGCAGTAGTGCGCCTGCGCCAAGTCATGCGCGGACTCTTGGACTCTCCGATTTAGTTATGGGGTGGACCCCAAATTGTGAAGTATATCACGGCAAAACATGGTGTTATGTTGATGAAAAAATTTATTTCCTACCTTGAATAGTATTTTAGTAATAGAATTTATGCATGAGTGATATAAAACAAATATTAACTGTCTTAAATTCGTGTAATGGTCGAAATATAATCACTCGGTGAAAGATGTATTGTTCCATTCCACTCGCCGTTCCGACTCATGGAATGGAACAATCCGTCTTTCACCTTCTTTTCGACCATCACACTCATATTTGTATGCTATATAACCAACAAGTTTTGGGTTTGATAGGTAAGTGGCTCAAAATGCAGTGGTGCATCGGAAAATATGTAAACCTGTCAATCAATCCTGTCAATCTTACAGCACACACAGAATGAATGATAGTGGAGTTGAGTGATGTGTGAGGGAGGGGTGGGTGTTGGAATATGTGTGAGGAGTTAAAAAGTGAGATCAGGTCTATAATGGGGAAATAAAATGTGATTCAAAAATTCAAAAACAATGACCAAAGTCCATCAAATAAAATGACCCCTACACAATAAGGCCCCCCAAAAGTTGTTTGTTTGTCCTCCACCGCCCGCTCCTCAGACTAAATGGTAATTATCATGCTTAATGCAGTTTTGTTCTGTTATTCTCATGTAAGTCTTACCTTGGTAACCAAAGATAATGTAACTATGATCAAAGAAATTACAAAATATGAAGTAGTTTGTTTTTTTTAGTTTTCTCAAAATCATGTGTCATGGACTTGGGTCATTGTTGTATTTAGGTATTCAATTGGACAGTGTCAATCACATGCAAAACTGTGCTTAAACTTACAATTTGTGTGTATATACAATGATTTTTATTATTTATTAGTTTCCTTCCCTGCTGAAGTTATGAAGAAGTTCCAATACCTATGGCAGGTTACTATGGCCTTATCAGATGCAGGTGATGAGAATGCCAATCATCTGACACAACTACCCGCTGCAGGTGGAGATGGAGCAATCATGCAAGCACCTGTTCACATATACAAGAATACATCTACAGAGCTGGGTAAGTTGAAATTGAACATGCAAGAAACTTCATGATAAATGAATGAATTAGGTAAAGTAGGGGTGTGGACTCAGCACATTGGTGTATTTAACCTATTACCAACTGCTCCTTGCCTAAAATGGGTGTAAATGAAGGAAAACTGTAACTTGAGAGAGAGGCAGAAGGAGCCATGTACATGTCATGATAGAGGCTGAAACTTATGAGAGGGTTCTTCTTCTTCCTCGGTAAGTATAACATCAAATGCATATGACAGGCACACTTCAAAGTTGTGCATGTACAAAGGATCAGGAACGTAACTTCAAAACAGCAGTGCAAAAGTATGCATGTACAGTGCGATGTGCAATAAAAAGCAGCGGTGAAGAAATATTAGTGCTGCGAGGCTAGAGCCCCCAATGCAGACTTTAAGGCATTGAGGGACGGTGAGATGGCTGGATCTGTCTGAAGAAGGTTCCAGTCCTTGGCTGTTCTCTGGAAGAAAGAGTGCAGGTAGACCTGAGTGTTGCAGTGATGAAGCTGGAATCTGGAATCATGGCCTCTAGTGTTTGTCACAGATTGGGTAAGGTACTGGTTCCACTGGATATCCACAAGGTTATATCTGATGCGATACATCATCAGTAGATGGCTCTGTTGGCGGCTGGCTTGTAGAGATGGCCACTTTATATTTCAACCATCACATTCATAGACAATTAATATTGTATTTTTGTCTGAAAACATTTTTTTTTTACAGTGGGGAACAGAAGCCTATCCAAGCGTAGGAAAGGTCTAGTGCAGGTGTCTGCTCAACTTGTAACTGACTATGTTAGCGATCGATATCTGCTTAGTGAACTGACATCCAACAAGTAGGTTTACAAGTAACAAGTAGTTATATATCTAATGCATTCGACAAGTAATCAGGGGTGAAGAGACCTATGACTTAAGAGCATTTTGAAAATAATCATAATAATATTTTTTGAATAAGTACTAGTTTGCAATGTCCATACAAACACAAACTTTCAAGTTTATAGTCTACAATTGGAAAGGAATCTGAACACACTAAATACTGTACTGTTCTCTGTGAAGATATGTATGCAAGGAAGATGTATATCCATGTCAATGACTTAAACATTACAACTTCTCAAATCACTGCCTCATTTGGGGTTTTATCACAAGACCTTTTGGAAGACCCATTCCCCATTTTTACAACAATTTCAAAATGAAACTAATATAATCCACAGTTTCAAAGCATTACTTCAGTCATGACTTACAATTTGATATATCTTTTTTCCCCTAATAAATATATTTTTAGTTTGTGTTGTTTTTGTTATTTTGCTTTTTTTTGTTGGGTTTTTTTGGTTGTGTTTTTTAATTTATTTGCAATTTATTTCAATTTTATTACAATAGAGCTGTCAACCTGAGATCCATATCAGCCAAACCCAAGCAATTTGTTGAAAACTATCACTGGCACACAGGCAAGCCATTAAAGGATGATTATGATAACACAAGGGATGATACAGGTAGGTACCTGGGGGTACCCAAGTTTGGTTTGGGTAGGGGTGTGCCGCTGAGAATATGAAAGGGGACCCATCAAATATACCAATTTGTCAAGAAATTTGGACCCATTCTATACACCAAAATTCAAAATTTTAAGGCAAATTTAACACAGATTGTCTAACTTTTTACAGATTTTCCTTCAAATTTTAGGGAAATTTCAATAATGTTGGCTGCAGTGAGGCAAAATCAGGCTATTTTCCAGAAAAAATTGAGAAAATTATGAAAAAAGGACCCATCCATATACTAAAATTGGCCTAGAAAAAGGGGTCATTGATATAACAAGACTGAAAATGCTACCCATATTTGCGACATGTCCGATATGGTCATTTGTACTGAATACCCATCCCCCAGCAGATAAGCACCATGTCTATAATCAAAATATCTCAATCATCTGAACCCATGCTGTGGACACATATTTTTTCATTGAGCATAATATAATGCAATGACCATACGCTATGGAGTAAGCATGATCAATCATGGTCTTCGAATATAGCCATCACTAGGCTATGTCGATTAAGGATAGGTTGAGTTTGTATCATTCCATAAAAAGTGCATGCACTTGATGCAGTGCACACAGTAGAACATGCTCCCATGCATGATCGAGAATTAAATGTACTTTGATTATAGGATAATATCTGTCAATCAAATACCATATTCAATACCAATCAATCAGTCTATCAGTCAGTTTTTATCCGTACCAGAACTCTGGAAACTGATCCTGGCTGTGATGGTTTATTGTGGTTTGAATAGGGTGTGCGCTTCTAAGCTGCAAGTCCCTGTTTGTTGCTGAATATCTATCTTAAGTGTCCGGCACTGGCTTTGAAGTTCAGCGTGTGCTGCGTTGGCTTGGCGTAATTTCTTGGTTGTACATATGCGGCACATTGATTGTGCGCGAAAAATTATGTACATGTACCAAGTAAGGCTAAGCTAACGCAAAACACGTTGAACTTCAAAGCTAGTGCTGGTGACTCGAGGTAGATATATAGACTATAATGGTTTATATGGTGTGTCATGGGCCACAGTGGTCAGCGAATTCCTATAAAGTGTGCTGAGGCTTGTGGGTTATGCCTTTATTTACCAAACATACTTCCTGTGTATGTTCAACATTTTGTCAACTTATGTATCTGTCTGTCTATCTGTCTGGGTTGACGAGGCTATACTTGTGTGTCTTTTTTGCGTACAAAAATGCTTGTGTGTCGTGTTTTTCTAGGTCTTTCAGGGGGGTATAGAGGGTATAGATCGAGGTCATTTTTGAAGGTATTGAAAAAGGCACACAAGCCACAACAAAAAAGAAAGACACACAAGATGAATAAAAGACAAATAAGATGTCCGTCAGGCATCCGTCACATGTACTTCGTGTCAAAATGACACACAAGTCTTGCTGACACACAATTATACCTGGGTTTGTATGTCTGTCTGTCTTAATTCTCCTCTCTTTCCTCTCTCTCTCTATCTTGGCTCTATTTTTGCTCTATTTCCCTCCCCTGTTAGCTCATTTTATTCATCTAATTTATCTAATTTAATATTTATTTATCTGTATTGCTATTTATAACATGATACAAGGAAAAGGATGCAAGTACACTCAAAACATCCAGAGTTTGATATCTCATTTTGATTCCCTTCAATGATATCATCAACCAGGGCTACGAAATCCCCGGTATCGTGGTACCGGCATTCCCAGAAAAAATTCATAGTCGCAGAAAAATAAATCCTAATCATTTAATACCATTTTCCTTCAGATCTGAAAATATTTTGTGAAAACCACCTCTTGTAAAATATATTTCTGCGAACTTTGAGAGCTTTTGAGGATAGCTCATAGCTGATCAATAAAATTAAACGCGAGGAATATTTGTAAACAAAATATGAAAATAAACAGATGCACTTGAATTTGTTGATTTTAAATTTTGTATGACTCGATCCACTGTAGTCTCTAACGCTGCTGCGTCAACAAAAGCTCCAGACCACACCGCTGGGATCCCAGAAAGTAAATGCGGCCAGGAAATGCGGTAGAGTCTATAACTGTCATTTTGTTTTTCAAGGGTTCATACCACTAAATCCGCTATATAGTCTCAACTTTGCATAAGAATTGTGCAAAATCGGTACAATATTAACAATTTTAGTGTTGAAAATTATGTTTGCTGGAACTTGTGAATGTGATCTCTACAAATTTGAAATGAAAACACGACAATTTGAGTGATATTTACGATTACGTGCGCATGAACAGACAAGGTCAAAACATGGTTAGCAGTTGGATGCCAGTGCCACGTACACGGGAAAATCTGGCCTTTTTATATGGCGCTAATTTTCTCAAAAAGTAGACCTAAATTCCGTAAATAAATTCATCAGGATTATCCATAATTCATAATTTGCAAATGTTCTTGTATACAAATCCAAAAGTATTTTGGTATAAAGATCTTAAACATACCTCAATGACGTTTCGTACTACACCGTAGGCCTATAGTACTTTCTCAAATTGACTGATTTTTTTTTCATATTTGAATTTTCAGATGTTTGGTATAAATTTTTGCAACCTGCTTGTAATTCGTAGTTTTGTACAACGGCCGGCCCCTGCCCCCGGGCAACTTTGGAGGTGACGCGTATGTAGGGCTGTTAAGACCCTCTTTTTCAGCATCGCTGTCACCCAAAGACCCCATATTTTTTTTACGAACACATGCTCTGTCACCCGAAGACCCCTATTTTTCCATTTAATTTGTCACCCAAAGACCTTTACAAGTTCAATTTGAACAGCAACTTTCATTTATCACTGATTTTGTTACTTATTTTGAAAAAACAAAGAAATTTGAAGCCATTTAGAACTAGAAATTCGATTTTCGAGGTTTCTGTGGCGCCGTTTCGGTTCTTACCCAAAGATTCCATATAAAAAAGTCATGTTCTCACCCAATGACCCCATAATTTTTACATTTTGCTCTCACCGAATGCCAAAAATCATGCTCTCACCCAATGACCCCATATTTTTTACATTTTGCTCTTACCGAATGCCCTTAGTGCGAAAGTGCCAGCCCTACACCTATATCCATTTCAAATTGAAGTGCCCCGGGCCCCTGCCTGGACCCCGCTGGGGTTTCGCCCTGGACCCCACCCGTTCTTACTCGCGCTCCGGCTCCGTGCTGGCAGAAAATATTCCAAACAGCACTTCACGTTCCCAGAAAGGAAATTATTTTTCGCTGCCCTGTCATCAACAACATTTTATTTGCATTTAGTACTTGCAAAATTATCGTCAGTATAAATCTAAATTCTAGAAACGGATTCATCAGGATAGTTTTAAAACTTAATGTTTTAATTATATTTCAGTGCAACTTTCAGCTGACCCAAAGAAAAGGAAATGGCAGTTGGAAAACAACCAGAAATTTGCGCGATATATGCAAAGTTATGGAGAATCTTTGGAGGGGAGAGCCCATGGTCTTATGCAGCAAACTATCACTGTAGATAAGGGTAATGCAGCCAAAAGCAAGAAAGTGACTGCCAAGCATCAGGGACAGAAGAAGAAGCAGGTATTACAATTGGATTTGTTTTCTTTATTGGCCACAAAGATCTTTTAGCAAAGGTAGAGCTGGTGATGCGTATACTGATGCATGGCCGTGAACGTAACCAGCCTGGCTGAAATATGAATATTATTAAACCAAAAAATCGAAGCAGACACATTTTGAGAATTGACCAATCATGGTCTTCTAATAATGTTGTCCCTAGGCAAGGCCAAGGCTTGGTCATGAATGTCATGCTATCGTGTTATTCCACACAAAAAGTACATTGATGCAACAGTGCGCAGAAGGTACATCCTCTCATGATCGAGAATTAGATATTTTGCCTATACACAAATCCGAGAAGCGTTTACTGTATTTGGCCCTCTATTGACGGAAACACAGATGTACCAGAGCGGGAGATTTAATTCGTAATTCAATACTCATTATTGTGTATTGAAAATCACTGTTGTGTACAATTCCCGGGTACAATTCTGTATAACACATAAATAAATAATGGATGGGACCCCCGACATCGGAACACCGCAGTTTTTCATCTTGTACATCGCGGTAGTGGCGAAGTCGGATCAGTGTATAGCACATGAAGATGACTTGAGTGAATATTGATGTTTGCCAAAGTAACCTTTTTTTTTTTCCTTTTGAAATCATTTCAGTTAATATCAGGCAAGGAAAAAATCCTCCATGACAAGCTTTTGAAAGATCAAGGTAAGTGTGCACATCACTGTTGCTTCAATCATTGGGCTATTCCATTTAAAATCCACACTACCCCTGTGGAAGATTTGGGAAATACCTTCGGGTGAGTATGAATTTCAAGTGTAATGAACACATTAGCAGCTCTATTTGAAACTTACCCTCCTTCAGTGGAAGATTCAGGTTGAATCCTTCTCAGAGGATGTATAAAATTCAAATGGAGTTGCCTGAGGTGTTCATTCCATTTGAAATTCATATTCCCCCTGTAACAGATATTTTCAAAATCTTCTACAGGGGTAGTGTGAATTTTAAGATAATAGCGAAAAGTTTAATTTTGGGGCCTAAAATTTGGTAGTGATTGTCTTGTTCTGACTTGGTGGAGGTAATGTCCAAGATTTGGGATGTGCCTTTCTACCCCCACGGCACTGCCACTGTTGAAGGAATGATCAGGTCTTCTAGAAATGTCACAGAGATATCCAAACTGGGAGTCTTTACAGCTGCATAAATGAATCTTGTCAATGTTTTTATTCAAACTACATATACAAAGTTTGATGTTGAGAATTTTTATAGCAAAAAAGATTTTGGACTTTTTGTACATATTAAACACTTTTATAGGAAAGATATCTTCCAAATTATAGGACCCAAAGCTGAATCTTAATAGGGTGCTTTCACCTTTAATGTTTATTCAAATTATTAAGGCACCACATCCAATTTGGTCCTATAGAACTATCGGTGCCCGGTTAGGTACCGATAACTCTAAACACCACTCCCTGGAGATGAAATAAATTGTATCAAGCATAATAATTAACAGTTGCATATTGTTATTGTTTTCATTTAAATAAAAACCAATTCATTGTACAAATGTTCAAGGTACGATAAAAAGAGCCATCGGTTCCTCTTGGGCACTGATAGCGCTATAGCACCAAAAAGATGTTATGCCTTAGTTCTAATTTGCACCTAAAATTTTAGTCTTAACTTATTCCCTAAGGTCAGACTGCTGTTGTTCCGATTATTCACTGGAGATATAACATGACAATCAAATATATCTCTTCACAGCTACAGCAGATGCAAGTGCTGGCCATAAGTGGTCAAACATTCTACCTGACATAGCGTCTGATGTTGAGGCCAAGAAATACACAGCTGCAGTGAATGCTATTGACAACTTTCTTGATCACTGTAGCTCAGATAAATGGACCACAGAAGCCATGTTGTCAAAGATGGACTGCTATTGGATAGCATGGAAACATGGTAAGATTTTGAATCACAGTTCAGAAGAACAGAGGATACCTAAAATCATCCACTGAATGAGTAACTCAGGCAAAGAAGAAATAAAGCAAAACAAAATACCTATGAGGTAGTGTAAAACAAATGTAACAAGTTTATTTTTGAGAAAGTAGTAGGCTGTTTGCTTCATTCAGATTGTGTACCTCCTTTTCAGATCTTTAACCTGGTCCACGCGGGTGTCAACTGCAGACGACAAGTTTCAATTTTTTTTAATTCAATAATTTCAGAATAATCACATTTTCATGACCATATCTGTACATTTCTATCAAATCGATGCACTTGTCGGTTGCTACATGTGTCTCATTTAACATAAATGCTGGGACTAAAACCAGACTCATCTCAAGTGGAGGCCACTTCAAATCATACCCAAGTCACATGGTTTAAGAATGTTCTCTGTATTTCTATGTAGCAATTAACTGACAAGTTTATCATTTTGATATGGATGTACACATATTTGGAATCAGCATGACAAATACATTAAAATGAGTACCAACAAGCCTATACTATTTGTTCAGTGGTTCTTAAGATAGCTCTTGATATTCTGAGAAAATATCTCAAAACTTGGACACTACTGGTTATCTAACAGCATTTCTGATTGGTTGATAACTTGAAATGCTCATTTTAATTGCCAATTATAAATAGGCTTTAAACTATTTATGGTCAGACTTGCATCGCATCAGCAGATGATCTTAAAATACCCTCCTTGATTGGTTCAAAATTGGACACAACATTCATTTTGGCCAATTGGCAGGTAGTTCTCATAGGGTTATGAAATCATTTCATATCCACAGCAAAATTCAAAACAAGAAGGGAATACTTGACTCAGCCATCCAGCTTATTCAGCGACCTAACAGGACGCTCACCCCATGTACTATCCCATCATGCTCTTTGTTTGCTGCCAAGAAATTCTGTGCTATGAGGAAACATTGAACAAAAACCAGGTGAAGATGATTGGGGCATACATGAGAGGTCTTGGGTTCGAATCTCTTGCAATGAGTATCAAAGCAATGGAATGTGGAAAACATTTTAATTTTGGAGAGGTAAGTTCTTACCGTATTTAGTCGAATAAATGCCCCGAGCGTTACATTTTCCCAAGGGGGGCGCTATATTAGAGGTCATTTGTAGCACGACAATTCCCGTTAAAATCATTAGGTAAGCTTAAAAGTCACGCTAAAATGACGAACTATGAACTTTTGACACTGACTTTTGGTTCACTTCCGGTGTTACGATGCAGATTTTCACCAATTATTGACCTTGTGGGGAACTTGGTAAGCTTACTACACAAGATAGCATGGAAATATCAGAATTTTTGAAACATCTTGGTTGAAAAAAGTGGTGGGGGCGTTTATTTGAGGGGGGGGGCGACTATTTGACGAAATACGGTATTTTTTTTTTAAGTTTGAGTCTAAAATTTGTACAAAATATCCAAGATACAATTATTTATTGATTGAAGAATATTGTAATGTATTATACCATAAGGTAGTTTTTTGTGTTTTCATTGGATAATTACTGGCTAGATGTATCCCTTATCCCGGGCCCGTATCCTGCCCTTTTCGCATAAAAATTGTTTTTCATCGCCTTAGGCTTGGTTTCTTTGCAACCATCTTGGGAAGACTGATTTTCTGCTGTTAGGTCCACACCATGGTGACTTGTTATGCATAGACACACACAAAAACCTTCAAGTCAATTTAGCATTATAGAAAATGCAGCCAAACTACAATATGAAATCCAACATGTATTCAAACATACCGTAAATATTTGGGCTGATAGCCCACTTGGGCTCCTTCACCATTAGGTAAATTTCACGTGCAAATAAAGAGCTCCCTCCTCCGATAATCCCAACAAGAATTAAGAGTCCATGGCCTTGTTTGCTTGTGGGAATTTTACAGGAGGGAAATTTTAGTTGTGCCTAAAATTCCAGTTATGTCAAGGAAGCTCATTATGCAAAATTTTTACAGTAGCAATCAATTCTAACATAAACCATAATATAATTTTCTTCCAGGGTTCTCAGAAACCAGTGTTCAGTGAGAAACTCCCAGACCAAGATGAGTGTAGTGTTGGTATATCATGCACAAGATTTCAACTCCAATTTGTGGGACAGTGGATGAAGAGGAATGAAGGAACCAATAAGGACCCCAGGGTGCCACACTTTATTCCTGATACTTGGCAGGTAAACAGGGGAGGGGCATTTCCACCCCTCTCACAATAAGAAATAGGAGGAAATCCCACTGGGGCAAAATTAGACTTGGGTGTTCACCACCCCTTCTGAAAACAAGAATCAAGCCCGGCTAAAAATCCCATTGTTTGCGGCAAAATATGCACAGTTTTCAGCAAATTTTTTTGCCTCCCCCTAATTATGGAGAATATGGTGGCTTTTATCATGAAGTGTTATCATTGTATTGGCAATTTGATCCACTTTAGCGTGACAAAAGGGTGGCAATGTCAAAATGGTAATTGTTGTCGATTTTGAACTACTTTGCTTGTTCTTAAATTTATGATTTTTAGTTTTCCTACCTAGACCTATGTATAAAAGAACATATTTGTTCGGTATCTGTGCCCAGTATCTGTGTTAGGATTTTATTTTATTTTATTTTTTTTGTGTGTGTTGAGTATGAAAAGTGCAAAACTTCTGTGTTGAGCTTGAAAAGTGCAAAAAATAATGTTCAGCGAAAATTTCTATTTCTACGGTAAAACAGAAAAGCAAACATTCTATCGGTAGGGGTTGCTCCATCTATTGCACTTACCCACTTCTCATGTTTGTCAATGAGAACACCCTCACAAAATCCCTATTGGTTTGAGCAAGGCCTTTCAGTTAAAGTCAATTTTCTCAGCACAGAAAATACCAATTTGCCTTGTCTTTGGTGCAAATTTCCCTGATAAGAAATCAAACTTTTAGAATGGTTTCATCAAGAGGTATTTATTTTATGACATGTTTTGTGATTTCCCCCATTGAGTGCAACGGTAAGTGTCCCCTTTGTGTCCGAGATGGAACAGCCAAATCTTGGCAAAAGCAACCAATGGGAAGAAGTGAGTAATGACAAGCTGACCAACAGAATAAGGCAAAGGTGAAAGCCACAATACTGGTAGTGGTAGAAATCCAATGAGATATGATAGTCCAATTGACCAGTGCATTTCTTGATACTGGATTATTATTCTTTATTGAATGAGTGGCAAGAAACATGGATGTCACAATACCAGTTAAGTAATGAACTTTTTGTTCTGTGTCACACAGAGAGAGCTTCTTGACGTTGTAGACAGAAATGAGTCGGCCCTGATTGTAGCTCCAACATCATCAGGAAAGACATACGCATCTTATTACTGCATGGAGAAAATACTGAGAGAGGGCAATGATGGAGTTGTTGTATACGTTTCACCAACTAAGGTAAATTTGGTGATCAAGAGATAAAAAGTTGTTTCATCTTCTAAATGAACTACTTCACAGTGGCACATGCTCCGATTCACAGACTGCTTTTCCATTTAAAAATCCCCCCCACTGTACAAGATTTTGGAATTCCAACTAAATTCAACAGTTAAAATTATTCTAGCTCCAACCATTTTCATCCAAAATACCAAAGTACCATAATAATCTGATGCCCAAGTTTTGATATTAGAAGTAAAAATGTGTTTCACAATGGCTCATAGAACGGTATGTGTGGTATACCACAATTAGGGGTTGAGGTGATCACTTTTTCATTCATAACATCTTAATGGAATATATTTTAGGCCTAAATTTTCACTGGGATGATGAGAAAAATATGAGATTCCTTCTGATGACAAATCTCCATTTTGATAGGAAAGAGCGATGGGATGAAGCTGTCAGTCACTCATCTTTAATATAGGCCAAATTTAAACTCAGAAACACAAAGTATGGGGTTTTGCTAATAGTTTCCTTTTTAAATCATTGACTTGTCGTTTAGAAAATACAGTGATTGCCACAAAATTCATGAAAAATATGTTTGTCCAAGAATGATTAATTGATGTTTTATATAAAAAAGACTACAACAACATAGTCAAAATGTTATTGTGAAATATTGTTGACAAACATTTTTGCAAAATATTTTGTCAATTCTTAACTCTTGAGAGTTGACAAAATATTGTATCAACTCTCAACTCTTATGTTCGCATGTTTTGCATCAAGTTTTCAAAAATGTTTATGGAACGGTATTAAAATGTTTTGTACCCTTTATATAACCCAACAATAAAACGTTTTCTGCGAAATGTTTTGTGTTTGTTGGGTCTCTAAATGCTGACCAAACAATATGTTGACAACAGCAGATCACTGCAAATTGAGAAACAAAATATCTTGACTTAAATCATATTTCATTCATATGATGATGTGAATTTTTATATTTGTTTTCCATATTGTATTTTCAGGCATTGATGAATCAAGTTTCAGCTACTATTTATGCACGCTTCAATAAGAAACTCCCCGGTGGGAAAGTAGTGTGTGGTGTGTTCTCAAGGGACTTTAGACGTAATGCTCTTAACTGTCAGGTACTGACATTATAGAAATCAATGTATGACAAAAGCAATTTACTGTATTTCCTCCACCCCTAATTATCACCAGGGGGTCACTCCCATACAGAAGTCCTGATATAAGCATCTCAAAACTGCTCCCTAAAGAGTCTATCATGTTGGGGCAAATTTTGCCCCTTAATGGTGTGTGTTGCTGAAGATCATACTCATTAATGCATTAACATAATGTAAAATTCAAAACAACTTCATATTTTGTAGAGCACACTCATAAATTTATTGAGATATTTTATAATTTTATAAGAATCTACTGGTCATTTTCCCATATGAAAACAGATTTTGTAATTATAAGCAATTATTAAGAAAGTAAAGGCATGCATTTCCATCGCTCAATAGTACATTTAACAGCATATCAAATTCAAAACTTTTTAATTTTAAGGACTTGATGAGACAAACAATATGTTGAATGATTCATTAAAAGTTTTGTGTTACTGTTTATGAGCTTTCTGTGTTACTTGTTCATATTTGAATGACTCTATATGAGTTTTTGCCAGATTTGCCAGTTTAAACTTGGCAAAAACAGGTTTTTGCCAGTTTTTGCTTATTTGCCGGCAACTTGAGAAGTGAAGTAAGATATTGATATATGTACAATATGTCCAAATAATGTCCTATGATATCTTCAATATCTATTCAAAATGCCTGTCAGCTTGTTTGACTTTATCCGTTGTTATTATTTCAGATCTTAGTAACAGTACCGCAGTGTCTAGAGATTCTGCTGCTTTCTCCATGTCGTCAGGAATGGGCTAAAAGGATTCGCTATGTCATCTTTGATGAAGTAAGTTCTTAACAAATTGAGTTGTCATACGTTAATCTTATGAGAAAGGGATCTTCTCTCACAGTGTGGGAGGTAAAGGTTATATCTGCCGTATGGGGTGCAAGGATTTCAACTGGAATAGCCCATTTAGATTTGCCTGGGAAAGGAATAGTAAAAAATATAGATTTGATAATAGGCAACTAGATTTGAGTATGTTTTATTAGCACCACATAGAAAAAGATACATGACAATTTCCTGTATCTTGATCAAAATTGTGATGGAAAATAATACTTCTTTCCCATTTTAGGTGCATTGTCTTGGTGGTGAGATAGGAGCTGAGGTGTGGGAGCATTTACTAGTAGCCATCAACTGCCCATTCTTGGCGCTCTCAGCTACAGTTCGCAATCCTCAAGATATACGAGGGTAAGGTTTACTGACTTTCATTGTGTTGTAGAGAATATTGATTAATAAAGGTAAATGCAATCAAAACATTTATATAATGGGTTCTGCTGTGCCTCGCCCATTTATGCTTTTACTGCCTCTGACACATTATTTGGGTGTAAATGATATAATAATGCTACACCCTTTATTTCTATTCTATTACCACAAATAGTGCAATTTAAAAAGAAAACATCACTTTTTGCCCAAGTTGTTTACTTCAGGGTTAGCATGTATGCATATTTACAGCATAAGTGACAGCACATATCACAGAACAATTGTAATGATAACCAAGTGTAATGCTGTGCGTAGAATTATGTTACGCTTTACTACATTTACAAAGTATGCACAATCAGGTAACATTATTGCAGAATAACACACTTTTTGTGGAATTTCAAAATTAGTGTCAGTATTCTTTTGTATAGAAAAAATTTTGTATAGATATTCAAGATTAGAGTCAGTCGGGAAAGGACAAGCAAACAATTGAATTTTTTGGCCTAAGCCTAAAACAGATGAGTTAGCCTGATGATGCACCAAGGATGTGATATGGTATATGTTAGCCAGCAAAAATAGTCCAGAAGACCTGGGCTTCATTTCACTCAACTTTATGAAGCTTGATAAGTCTTGAAATCGTTCGTAACTTACAACAAGTTGTAAGTTCCATTTCACTAAACTTACTTACGAATGCTACCCTTCGTAAGTAATAGGGATTCACTACAGGGACCCTTCGTAAAGTTAAGTCTAGTATTTGTAACTTTACTAACAGTTACTTCAGTTACGAAGTGGGTTATATGAAGGGTTAAAAGTTCACTGAAATGGACCCCTGATTACATTAGTTTGTTATTCCCTTAGATTATTAATACACAGATTGGAATTTTCCATGCCTGTGCCCTCTAAGTGTACTCGAATTCAGCTGACGCCGGTACAGCGTACATACCTGGCGACCAGTGTTGTAGTCAAGACCTTTATGTCCGAGACCGAGACCAAGACCTGCCCGTCCGAGATTGAGACCGAGACCAAACCTTCCGAGACCAAGACCACCCCTTCCGAGACCGAGACCTCTAAGTTCCGAGACCAAGACCGAGACCGAGACCTTGGTTTAATCCCGGGGGATACTCAAGTTCGGTTTGGGTAGGGGTGTGCAGCTGGGAATTTGAAAGGAGACCCATCAATGTACCAATTTTTCAAGAAAATGGACCCCAATTTAACAAAATGTGTCTTTAACTTTTCCTCCAAATTTTGTGAAAATTTCAAAAATGTTGGCTATAGTGGAGGCAAAATTGAGCTATTTTCATGAAAATTTTGAAAAAAAGGGACCCATCCAAATACCAAATTTGGTCTAGAAAAAAAGGAGGCCATTGATATACCGAAAGGCTGAAATTGCTACCCATGTTTGCAGCACGTCCATTTGTACTGAGTACCCCACCCCAGCTTAATCAGAGTGGTGGCGGAAGCATTAGCATTTTTGATTATGAAATAAAATTTAAAGCTCACATCCGAACATGCTCACTTTTGAGTCATTTATAACTCCACATATTGTTAAATCCCTAACCTCATACATGTCAGTATCATAAAAATGATTTCTGTATCTTTATTCTTAACAATTTCTTCAACATTCATTGAAATTTAGGGTAAGGAAAAAGTAATGATCAACAACAGAAAGTCGAATCTTTTTCTTCAGGTCTCGACAGGTCTCGAACTAAAAACTTCCGAGACCGAGACTTTTGAGGTCCGAGACCGAGACTTTTGAGGTCCGAGACCGAGACCTTGACACCCGAGACCCGAGACCTGCAAAACCAGGTCTCGAGATGGTCTCGAGACCGAGACCTGGTCTCGAGACCTACAACACTGCTGGCGACATCGCTTATCTTACGCGAGAAGTTTCTTTTGTGTACGCTCCCGATGTTTGCTCTATATTTGAGTTTGCTCACGCGGTACCTGACTTAGCGTCGATCCCCTGAGGCAACATGCCATGTTTCCGCGGTATGGCTATTCCTCTCTACCTGAAGGATGATTGATATTACATTAAGTGCTCCCTCTCGTAAGAAGAACTGGGTGAGGCCATTTCAAGCAATGCTATATGACTTGGTTACCAAATAATGATTCAATGTTTTGTGGCTTTTCAGTTTCATCAGCCCATTGGAACCTATCTTCTGTGTTTATGCAGTGCATGCACTTTAGTGGCAAAAAATAATACATATAGTATAAATAACTATAGTATAACCAATATATTTTTTGTTGTTTCACATTTTATAGTTGGCTTCAAGCAAGCCAGGATTTCAAGCGACAACAAGCTGAGGAGATTCTGAGGCAGAGTTCCAAGAAGAAAGCTGCCAAAGCTGATAGCAATGCCTACACAGTTGGCTTAGGTCAGTACTAGCATAGTATTCAGCAAGGTCCTTCAGCGGTGTCCTACTGCTCATCCTGATTGTTGCTGTTGCGTAAAAAGAACTAGGTCTTGCCTCGGTCATGCAATGCTATGTAGCTTGATTGGCGAATAAGGTGCCGATGTGATGATGACATAATTCAATTAGTCAATCAAAACTCCAATTTTGTGTTTAATAGTGCCAAATTGGCAAATTGCTGAAGAACCTTGCCAAAAACTACAGTGAACCATTGACTGTGACCCAATGCAAGTGAATGAGGCTGAATGAGCAAATGAGCAAAACTGAGATATTCATATCACAGTGTTTTATATGAAGCAATGAACATTTTGATACCAGAATCAATGTTATATTGTATTCCTTTCAAAAATTATAAATAATTGAAAATCATGTTGTCCTGCATGAATTATATTATCAAGTAATAATGCATATTTTGACAATTATGTATCTCCTTTGTTGATATAAAAATCAGTCCCCAGATAGGTTAAAGCAATAATATGTGATTTGCATAAAGAAAAGATTCCTATTTAAATGTTTGTTTTCACTGATCACATTATCCCCTTTTAATTTTGAGCCAAACAAGTGAGGTATAACGAAGAAAATTGCGATTTCATTCCAGCGCCTACATGCGTGTACTACGATTGTCAATCATGTTACATGTAATACTGCACGGAGCATTGCGCTTGATGTGTGTACACATAAGCTGACATCCACGGGACATGTTAGCACACTCGATCGGTGAACTCTGAATAAATCGGGTCTCCCTGGTTTTAATATAAAAAGTTAAATTTTACCTTTACGCGTCTTAGGCTTAGTACACCACTGGGCATTATAATTGTGTAAAAAGTAGAAATCCGAGTAAAATTGAGGGCGCTGCTGTGAAGCAAATCACACATTATGGCTTTAAAATCTGTCGGAATAAGTTTTCATTATTTTTTGTTTTTTCTTTACCCTTTGCAGTGATTTGGGAGGAACGGCATTCTGATCTGGAGAAGTATGTATACTTGCCCAAACCAATTACTAAGCAGAAGTATCCGTTGATGCCAGGTGACCCAAGTCTTTTTGAGACAAATGAATTTATACCTGTGCATCCAGTAGCAATGCTTAACCTTAACAAGGTAGGCCTAAAATAAATAGATTTTGCAAAGAGACAAAATACAGGGTCAAAGTAGTAGGTTTTACTTTCTTCTGTTAACCCCCTGAGCACTACCTGCTGATCTAACATTGCCTCTGATTGGTCAATTACATCATATATTCATTTTAAACACCAATCAGATTGGAGCTTTGCAAATAATTTATCCCAATTTTTTTTGTGTGTGGTGAAATTATTCTAACAGTGTTGCTGATTGGTCCAATTGATAATGAAAACTTCTTTTTGACCAATAGGCAGGTAGTGCTCATGGAGTTAACTCATATAATACTACTGTAGAAGTGATCATTTTGTGTGTCATTTTTGTTCTTTACCAATTTGAACATTCTTTGTTTCAAATTTGCAATAGGGTGAAAATAATCACTCAATTTTATGTTTGCAGTGGAAGTGCTGAGCACAAAAAGCATAAAAATTTATTTCCCACCAAAATTTGCAGTTTTACAGTACTCTCCTCTCCTCTCCTCTCCTTCCTTCCTTCCTTCCTTCCTTCCTTCCTTCCTTCCTTCCTTCCTTCCTTCCTTTCTTTCTTTCTTTCTTTCTTTCTTTCTTTCTTTCTTTCTTTCTTTCTTTCTTTCTTTCTTTCTTTCTTTCTTTCTTTCTTTCCTTTTTATTTTCCATCTTTCTTATTTTCTTTCTTATTCATCAGGCGAACTGGATTGCTCTCCTTCGGGATTGAGCTCTCTCACAGCAGTTTTTTATGATAACTTTGATTTGTATTATTTATTTAATTACGTATTTATTCCTTTCTTTTTTCATTCCTTTTATTTCTATTCTTTCTTTTTTTGTTTCTTCCTCATCAGTTCTCTGCTATTGAATAAAGGTGAACCTCAGGATATCTACCATTGTCCCCAAACAAAACAGGGATGCTCTTGTTGCCCTGCAAGTACTTCTTCCTTCCTTCATTTAGTTATCCGTTCTTCCTTCATTTCATCCTTCCATGTACCCATCTTTCATTTCTTCATTCATTCACTCCTCCTTCATCATTTAATCATTCCCAACTCCCTTTCCTTTCTCCCCATCCTTCCTTCATTCCTTCCTTCCTGTTACTAATCTTCCTGCCTTTGAATTTAGGTCAAGGTTCAAGGTCTTCCATCAGATTTAACACTGTCACCAAGGGAATCCTTAGTGCTGTATGATGCCATGAAAGCTGCATACCCTGCCTGCCAACAGATCAAAGTAAGAAAACAATTTATGTGATAAACAAGATTGTATTTTATTGGAGCTGGTCTCCACTATAATTGAGAGAAGGTCTCTTATTTTATCCCTTGAGTAAGAAAAGTTTTGTCTTTTCGAAAGTCTGGTCTTTAACTTTGTTGATATGTTTTGTGTTACTCCCCCATTGGATGTTGTGTCATATTTTCCCTGTTTTCTTCAATAAAGTTGACTTGTTAAAACCAAAATGTGAAAACCATGACCTACCCTCTCTGAGCTGGCAGAGGTCACTACATATTTCGCGATCAGAGGGGAGGGGCATTCTCAGAACCTGTGGTTATCAGAGGGTTTGTGCATGGTTTGTGCCCTTGTCATTAGACTGGACTTACATCAAATCATGAGGGCTCTGATTAAGAGCTACTCTGACATCAGAAATACTTTGCATAGTTGATAATGGCAATTGTGACCTGCTCCCACAAAACCAGACATAAGTCACTAATTTTGAAAATTGAGATTTTGATGTCATCATTTAGTATAGGTCTTCAGCTTTCATTTGATACCAAAATTGTGTTTCTGGGACATGCGGTCCTCGTTCTGCGGTCTTTCAACAGGAAGGGGAAAGCGGCACATAAAGAAAAGGCAAATGCAATAAAAATGGCTTTAAAGTTGTAAAATGACATGTTAAGGACTTGGTTTGGCTCAGAAAATGGTAGATTTGGGTGCTTTAGGCGTAAAAGAATATTTTGTTTTCAATGGTAGGTTAATGTAATTGTAAACATATTAAGGAATCAAAAAATAATGAAAACTGAAAAACAAAATCTGCAAGGTTTTTCACTCCTTTCCCAACGAGTGCGACTTATGGCGGAGCGGGTCACAATTGATATCAAGATATCTGGGAAGTTGTTATAGGGCTACCTGACCTGGCACTAATAATAAATGCAATTTTGCAGTGCTGTAAAAAGGGGGAAGTATCAAGATGAGATGGAGAAGAATGAATAACTTGCCTTTTAGGGAGAGTCGCATTTTAGACCCGATAGAGCTGCCTGGGACGACCCTGGACGAAACAAGCTTAGCTACCCGATGAAATTCAAAGATCTTGACGGAGAAGCATGACCCCTGAGATCGATCGTGCATTCAAACAGCAATTTGGGATGACCAATTTCAAGTGCTTTGCTCAAGTGGTCACTTAGTTTGGTCACCGATTACATTGATTTTAACTGGACTAGAAGTTATTACCAATTATAACAATAGCATTGAGTACCGAGATCGATTCTCACAGCGGGCGGTCGTGACGCTCATCTCAATTATCTGGTTTATGAATGTGACCTTTTCATTCATTCCAGGGGACGATGATGTAAAAAACACACCCGATTATGTATTCGTCCAGCTTGATCATCCGACCCGCAAAAACTTGCGGGTCTAATTCGCAATAGTCCCTTAAGCAGGCATGTGAGAGTTCCTCCCTATATCAGATTTAGGACAACATTGTTGGTTTCCTCCATTTTTCTACTCCTGCTCTGTACAAAAGTATTCAAGCTTTATTAAACTTTATGTTGACTTTTCTTCATTTTTTTGTGCTTGGTCACTCACATACCTGTAAAATTAACATATTTCAGGAAGCTCCCTTTTGTGTCTCCTCCTAGATGCTTGATCCAGATGTGTATTTCCAAGACATTCCAGTCTTGCGAAAACAAGATGCTCGTAACTATGAAAGGGATCTGAAGAAAAAAATGATGCGGTGGATAGGTGAAGACCATAGTCACAAGGTTAGAAACGGCTTTTAATTTAAGTGTTCATTTTTCATCAGGTCATTCATTAAGAAAGAAATGGATCATTGGAAGGAAATTGAGCAAATTCAGTGCTAAGATGGATGTAGCTACACTACACTAAAACATACCTGGCAGCTTTGTGGGTACCAGCTGATGCCATTAGTGTGTTCAATGGTGGAGACATACTGTTAAAAACATTCTTCAGTTTAAGGTCATCCTGTCATATAGCGGTTGTGCATGAAATTATTGATTGGCTCCAAACAAAGGATTTGAACCGGTGTCCTTCACCGTAATCATGGTGCAGTGCAGTCCATTCAATCACCTCTACACATCAAGTACACTTATTGATGTTTATATCTCAAAGCATAACTGTTTTATTTCTGAAGATAAAGCTTTACACATTTCGATGGCGTTTTAAAATCTTCTTCGAACACCTCAGTGAGGTGTTCACTGAGTCAAGTTGTAGATTAGTATGATCCCTAATTGAGGCAAATAACTATATATGTTACTTATATCTTGTTAACTCTTTATAACGTGTTCATGTTTAAAGTAGAGTTTTGTTTCAATTATAAATATATAATATATAAGGATTCAAAGAGAAAGTTAAAAAGCTCACCCTTGTACAGAGTTAAAATTCGGGGGTGAGAAAGCGAAACTTCTCACACATAAAAGTGAGGAGATACATTCCTAAAATGACCATGTCCGCCACGACAGATGGTATGTTCAAAAGTAATGGTCATTTCGATCCTGAATTCTGGCTAATCTGACTAAATAATCATAAATGTGGTTTTGGCCAAGGAAATCTTCCTCTTCTTGGCCAAGCCTCCTCCTTTCAGGATTTAGACCATCTCAAGGGACACCACCCACTTTATTGGTGATCTGAATCATACCAGCCATATGATTGGTTGAAAGTTGATATCTAAACCTACTTGGAAGTTTGTGATTGGTCAGGAAAGTTTAGTACCAATCACTGTTAAGAAGCTTCCGATTGGATAATATTAATTATCTGATTATTCCTTCATTTGTATGTATATGGAGATATTCCTCTTCTCTTCAGTCTAATCTACAACTTGACTCAGTGAACACCTCACTGAGGTGTTCGAAGAAGATTTTAAAACGCCATCGAAATGTGTAAAGCTTTATCTTCAGAAATAAAACAGTTATGCTTTGAGATATAAACATCAATAAGTGTACTTGTGTGTTAATGGCCACGCTATGCATTCGTCACATGGTAGCAGCTAGGTTTACGACACCTGAAATGTTCTTCGTGTAGAATTTTTGTTTGAACAGGATCATCTAATGTGGAGGAAGTCTAACGGCATCCCAGTAGCTATGGGTGAGTTATCCATATTTGTTAAAGTAGTGAAATTGGCATTATGGTGTAAATTTGAATCGGACATTCAAATTGGTGTTAGTCACACTAGGCCTCGCATTAGAAGATTTAGTTTCAGTCAAGCATAGTATGGCAGATGCAAATTTAAATTTTGGCTTTGATGATTCACCTTTTTATGTAATTTGATGACCTGTCTTAACCAACAGGTAATAAAATCAATTTTGAAAGAAAATGGCAAAGTGTGCCGGATAAACTAAACAAGTCAGTTTACTTTAAATTTTTAATTGTAACTACTTACAGTCACAAGTGATTTTGAATTACGAAAGAAGCAACATTTTGATATTGTATCTATTTGATTCAAACTATAAAGATGGCCATTTGGTACCCTAATTTGGGTACACCGCTTTATCAGATTTACTGATTTTATCACTAAGGACTACAGTCAGACGGACTTAATGGGTGAAGTGATGAGTTTATTTTGTTTCACTTTAGTCAGGAAGACTATTGTGATGTTTTATCAGGGAAGTGCTGAAGTGCCACCTCCTGCTTTTATCACTAGGTACTAGGGTCGCACGAGACCTAATGGTGACGTGATGGGTAACAATAGTCACTTTACTCAGGGAAGACCTTTGTGATGTTCGCCGCACAGGCATTTTTGGCTACTTTTATGATTTGGCTCTGTAAGATATAATGTTGAATTGTTGATGTTAAATTGTTAATTTAATATCATAATAACTTTGAATTAAAGTTAGGATCTTTCTTTTTAGTGAAAAGAAAGTTTAATAGCAATTAAACTTAATACCTAGAATATATTTCATTTAAATATATAATTTTGAAGTGATATTGAAATGAATTAGTACCAGATCTTGCATTTATGATAATGCAGATCTACTTGTTGCATATCTATTGAAAGCATATAATTTTAGGTTAGGCATGTCAGTATCGCATGGGTATACTTCATGATAGAACTGGATAGTCAGTGAAAGTGGCACCTTAATTACTGAAACGCGTAATTCTAATTGTAACCAGGACTGGTAGTGTTGGGTGCAATTTATCACTAGGGACTAGGGTTTCAGACAAACCTAATGGTGATGTGATGTTGTTATTGCCACAAAGGGAAATGTTTTGGCCTCTCTGATGTGTTCTTGATGAATTGCGAGAGATGCTAATTTAATGGTTACAAAATGAGACTTGTTATGCAACCAATTTGAAAAGAACTGCCATGCTATATTTTACTAAAGCAACTTAACTGCAAAGTAAGTTGGAAAGTTTGACGGCCGACAACAAAGCCAAAACTTACTATAATAACATGTTTTAACATATGTACACATGTTATAGGAAATGTTGAACTCGAAACTGTTCTAATTTAAGTGATCATTAAAATTTAAACTATTTTGGATATATATGATCTATGAAATTTAAAAAGTGAAGAACCAAAAAAGGAACGATTAAGCAAGCAAGAAAGCAAATGAATAACAAAATTACACATAGAATTGCTAAATTTGTGTGACTAATTCTAAACTTGAATGTTGGATGATATTTAACCACCATATGCCACTTTCAGTGCGTAACATGTGGGTGGCTATACTCTAAAGTTATTTGGGTGACCAATGGTCTTCCAAAACCATGCCGTCTTACGTAAGGCATGAGATGATACATCATACAGAGACAATGTATAACTCTCTGTGGAGATAACTATATTATGCTGTTTGTTATTTTACCTGAACTATATTTATCCTGCTTCTAAAACATAGATCTCTGCCAGATTTTGCTCCAGAGAACAATATGAACTTTGACTATTATATTCCATATTATATATCCTACATGGCGGCGACATGCTGATGATGACAAAAAATGGTTCCAGTAACTTTGAATTGCTTGTACATGTATAACTTGTATCCTGCTTTATAATACATGTATAATGACCCAGTTTATGTGTAAAATGCTAGTACACATATTGGAGATCCAGCTTGTATTGCAACAAACTGTAGCTGAACCAAGAGCAAAGGTCATTTTGACCATGCAGATCTCTATGGCAACAGAGCTTAATTTTGACATTTCCAGAAATGTTTTATGTCTTTGTAACAAGACACCATGACTGTAACCAGTAAAGGATTTCCTTGAATTGTACACAGAAGTTGTACAACTTTACCTTGAATGACCTACATTTTACAAGGGTATACTACTTGTCTTACTAGTTACCATAGCAACCAATGAATTAAGCAGATATTTCTTGGGAAAGAGGACTGGAAGAACTCTATACACTGTTGGAACTCCAGACAGGGATCACCTTCAAAAATGTCAACAAACTGTATTGCATTTTACTTTTACTATGGTTCCTATGGACACCGAAGATGCAACTGGCTGCATTCAGAGAGAGAGCAGAACTTTCTACATTGAAATGAACACAATTTGCATGTTCTGATTATACAATGTTATGCCTGGAAAATTATGATAATCGCCTAAAACTCTATGTCAAACATTGACTTTTGTTAATATTATAATCTGCCCAAAACAAACCTGCTCATGGAAACACAGTTCCATACTTAGAGAAGGGGGCATGTGACATAGTATGATCCCTAATTGAGGCAAATAACTATATATGTTACTTATATCTTGTTAACTCTTTATAACGTGTTCATGTTTAAAGTAGAGTTTTGTTTCAATTATAAATATATAATATATAAGGATTCAAAGAGAAAGTTAAAAAGCTCACCCTTGTACAGAGTTAAAATTAGGGGTGAGAAAGCGAAACTTCTCACACATAAAAGTGAGGAGATACATTCCTAAAATGACCATGTCCGCCACGACAGATGGTATGTTCAAAAGTAATGGTCATTTCGATCCTGAATTCTGGCTAATCTGACTAAATAATCATAAATGTGGTTTTGGCCAAGGAAATCTTCCTCTTCTTGGCCAAGCCTCCTCCTTTCCAGGATTTAGACCATCTCAAGGGACACCACCCACTTTATTGGTGATCTGAATCATACCAGCCATATGATTGGTTGAAAGTTGATATCTAAACCTACTTGGAAGTTTGTGATTGGTCAGGAAAGTTTAGTACCAATCACTGTTAAGAAGCTTCCGATTGGATAATATTAATTATCTGATTATTCCTTCATTTGTATGTATATGGAGAGATATTCCTCTTCTCTTCAGTCTAATCTACAACTTGACTCAGTGAACACCTCACTGAGGTGTTCGAAGAAGATTTTAAAACGCCATCGAAATGTGTAAAGCTTTATCTTCAGAAATAAAACAGTTATGCTTTGAGATATAAACATCAATAAGTGTACTTGATGTGTTAATGGCCACGCTATTCATTCGTCACAGTTGTCATCAACCTATTTGATCGTAGTGCATTTGTATGTGTGTGAGACGAACTGTCGCGGTAGATTGCAATCATGCTTATCTTGAATGCATTTGAGTAGGCCGCCATATTTACGGTATGATACGTCATATGCATAACCTCTGCAGGGAGACCTTATATGATAGGATGGTTTGTGTGTCTAGGTGTTGGTGTCTGTGCAGTGGCATGTCGTTCAATACCTCTTATTCTCTATAACACAGTTTTCAGTGGAAAAATAGGTAATTTCAAGCACAATTTTCTCAAACATGGAACAATGAAAAGACATTATCAATTAAGAGTAGAAGGTTGAATTTTACAGTGCCCCCTTCTTTTTTTTTTGGACCAGATAGGAGCACACCGGCTAGGTGGGATAATCGGATGATCCAGCGGATGAATGTAGTTGAAATTTTCATCAAAACTGTAAAATAATTGAAGAAAACATATGTAATTTCTGCATGTTACTCTGAAATTTGCACATTTTTGGCTATACAGTTTGGTATTATTCAGTGATTTTTAAGCACCTTTTTTAGATGCCATGCGAGAAAATAGTCCCACACTGCCCAGATCTAATTAGAGAATAAAAGATAGGATTTTGTCTTTTGCCATCCAATATCTTGTCATAATGGATGGGTGCAGGGCTGGCCAATATTTTGAGTAGTGGATGCCGGTGCAACAAAATCCTATTTTTTTATTCTCATTCAGTTTAGGTATAATATTTGTAAGAAAAACCTGCTTTTTTCCACACAAAAATAAAGTTACTTTTGTGTGGACATCCCTGTTGTTTAAAAGGAACAAAACCATCACGAACGTCTATGCTGCCGGACCGCGTTCTTAGTTCGTGCATGTGAATTACGCGAACTCATTATTACCCGATGGCTTAAGGATCATCAAGCATGCCACCGTTGCGTGGCGATAGTTGTATGTTGCGATAGTCTTATATGACTATCCACTATTGTGTGATATTAGGGACCGTTCATTATTTATAGGGGAGGGGGGGCCGGGAGGATTTCAAAATTGAGTTCATAAAATTACACAACCCCCCCTATTAGCAGCATCTAAAATTACATAACCCTCCCTATTGCCGCAAAAAAAAAACGTAACCCCCCATATCGAGAAATACATTTTGCTGGTAGGCCTATACCATGGCTGGATTCACCTTTTGATGGCCCCTGGGCATGGCAACATGATTGCCATGCCACCTCTGCATATCTGGCTCTTCGTATAGAAGACACCCCTCTCCCCACAATTGTAATCCAAGTTTTTTTCTGTCTCCAGAAAATATGCTATTTCAATGCTAAAATTCAAAGAGAGATGTATCAGAGTCACCGAGCCGGGGGAGGGGGGCAAAATTTCCAAATCGTCCCACTGATCTGCTACTAAAAGAACATTACCTGGACAAATGCGCTTGAAGCGCGTGAAAAAAACCCAGCTAAAATGAACAATATGTGGCCTAAAATCATTCTAAAGGATGATGTATATAGGGCTTTCACAACTTTTGGTTAATTTAGTCCCAGAGTATACAAGTTTTATTCTGTTTCCAAGCATCAGAGGAGCTGCCCTAGCACTCATATTTATGAATTATAGAATGGATGGAATTATACATTGTAACTCTCATTTTTGAGATTCGTGTTCAAGTTCAAGATGAAAAAAAACCACCAGAATTTACAAGGGCCCGTCTCGCAGATCTACTCACAGAATGGTTTTTCTGAGATAAATGCGCGCAAAGCGCGCGGCAATTTGGCATTTTGATACTAAATGGGGTTAATTTAGGGTCTAAAATAGACCAAAAGGAAGACGCAAATCATAAGTTTTGTCACAATACACCTGTCGACTGATCAGGGGAGGGGACTGACTTCCCACCCTGCCATATGGCTATTAAATGTGCTGATGAACAATGGCGTGGATTTCTTTATGACATGAGGTGGTTGTAGTATTTGAAGTATTTTGAAGTATTATGTGAATCCAGCATCTGTTTTTTGGTGAGAGAATAAGTTTATGACACCAATGCGTGTGAAGCGCACAAAAATGTTGCCATATTGAAGCTAATGTAAACTCAAAATATGGTGCAGGAATAGATTCGCGCGAAGCGCGCAAAAATTGACATTTTTGTGGCTAAAATGGCAAAATATGAGGTAAATATCATAATCATAGTGAATAATTTAATATTAAATTTCACCTGACCCCCCCCTATCAGGAAAAATAAAATCACATAACCCCCCTGTTTGTTAAAGTGAAAATCACATAGCCCCCCCTACATTTTTCCCGGCCCCCCCTCCCCTGTAAATAATGAGCGGTCCCTTATACACCCGAAAAACAATCAAATTATGTGAATTATTTACAAGCCACACCCACTGAATAAGAATTAGTGGTATTTAACCATATATCAAGAGTCAGTTGTCATGGGGGAGAGGGGGGCAAGAAAGACAATTTTCTGGTATTCATCATTTTGGCCTAGTATACAGAGGTACATACTTTGGAGGGACTGATGTCAAGTCTTCCTGCTGACCTACTCCAAGAATGACTTCATTGGGACAATTGCACATAGAGTACAATATAGGGCTCTTCATCATGTTATGGTGGTGTGTCCACTACTCATATAATCGGACAACCCATTTTGGACTGCTATCCCTATTCTTTACCCCGTTTTAATTCATTACTAACAAAGGGGAGGCATTGGGTGGGAACAGGCAGTATCAGTATTATATAAGGACAATGATTAATGGAGTTACCTTTAACTCTTGGTATGGTAATAAAGCTTGTTTTTATATTATTCAATTTTACTCAAAGACACGTTTCTCCTTTTTCCTGGGGGTAAAATGCCTTCAATTTTTTAGGTTAACTTAGTGATCACCAGCTTGAAGGCAAACCTCATAAAGCATGTATCAGATGCAAAGGATGCGCTGAAAAAGCAGAAAAGAAAGGCCAAGACAAAGGAGGAACATGAGGCAACTGCAGGTGGTATGTGGTCTGACCGTGCATCAATCAGAGACTATGCCAAGCTGATAAGACAACTGAATGAACAGAATAAACTACCAGCTCTCGCATTCAGGTACAGTTTCTCGCAGTAATGGTCCCCACCAAATGATCATATCAATTTCTGAGCTCTCTTTTAGCAAACCCTGGTTCATTGAATGGGCTATTTTTAAAATCCACACTCCCTCTGTTTTTGCTCAAGTTTTTCACAGAGGGAGTATGAGTTTTGAATGGAATAGACAATTGGGTAACTTCCATCTGGAATACTTACTCCAGTTGTAGAAGATATATTATAAGCCATAATATAGGGGGATTATGGGTTTCAAAATGATTAAACCCTGACCAATTACATTTGAAAAACATACTCCCCTGTGAAACATACTTTCAAAATCTTTCACAGGGGTAGTGTGGATTTTAAATGGAATAGCCCAATGTACACAAGGCTATGACAATACAAAGCATATACAGTCATCTTTGGCAAACAATTTACTATTTAAAAATAAGTGGTCATTGCTCATTATTTTGACAAAAGAATACAGACAATATGAGTTTGCTCTGTCCATTAATAATATAAAAAATAATGTAAGGTAATTCAATCAGCCACTCAGGACCCACTTCCATACTTATGTGGTACAATGTTACATCAACAAGAAAGAAACTGTTGATGTTGTTATTGATGAAAATGTCCTACTGCTTCTATCATTTGCAGCCAGAATCGTTTTCTCTGTGAAAACCTTGCTGACAGTATTGCTTCTTCATTGGAAGACACAGAGACAGAGATGAGGGCAAAATTTGAAACAAGGCCACTGTGGAAAGAGGTGCAGAAGATAATGGAGAGATTAGAGAAAGAAGCAAAAAGAAGCCAGGATAAAGAGACTCATGGGTGAGTGACAAGGTCATTAATACAATCAAGGGCATATTGTGCATACATACATGTTATCTAACAGCACACATGATTGGTTAAGAGCCCGACTATTTTAGCATGACAATAATTTTGATGTCCAAATCCACAGGAAAAATATTTGCTGGTTAATCGGGCATTTTCTTTAAATTTCATGGGGAATTATTATCCCTCCCCTAAACATAATTTTTCAAACACAAAAGAAAAGAATATTTTTGTTTTTAATTAATATTATAATTATATTCATATTTTCTTGTTATGTATTTCAAAATTACTTAAAAAAAGATGTTTACATTTGCCTTTCAGAAGAAAGAAGCCACCCAATCAAAAACTGGACCCCAACGATCCTGATCCTCGCTCAGCTATACATCTAGAGGTCAAAAGGACCAAAAGACTAGCCTGGAGAAGACCTGGATCAGGTGATACACATGTCAACAAAAGTCCACATATGGATGCTGAGAGGTTTGTAAAAGGAAAGCAGCATATTGATACAGATAAAAGCTATGACAAAATGATTGTTACTCATCCATTTTTATTGATAATGAATGAGTCTGATACATCAAAATTCAACATAAGATCCAAATAGTTTGTAGATTAATTGTATAACAAGTCATAAACTATTCATTCTGGAAATTTTAAGAGTATCCAATGTTGCTATTTTTCTTCCAAAAGGGCTTATTTTTTCCATAGCCAAGGAGTACATAATTGTCAAGTTTATATATCCTTAGCTGATTAATGAGATAATATTCAAATTCCCCAATTGGGTCCATGGTCCCTCCCCCCTCTCCCTTCTCCCTCTCCCTTCCCCCACTTCCTTTGCACATAGGTTTGTGATGATGATGTTGATGATGATGATGATGATGATGATGATGATGATGATGAATACAATAATGATAATACAAGATATTTAGAATGAAAATTTTTAAATGTCTTTAAGCACTAACTAAAACTTGATATTGATGATGATAATTTCATCTGCAAATTAGGTAGGGAATATCAGTTGTGTATATTGGTGTTATATTGGTATACAGTATCCAACAGAAGAAAACATAAACTTCATGATTTTGAGACCCAGAAAATAACTTTTTTTGAGCTCCTCGATGTTGGACAATATTTTGGACAGAATAATTTAAGATTTTTAATGAAAACAGTAAAAAGTAAAAAAAGGGTTTTGGTTAGAACGTTTTACCTGGTCAGTCGGTCAGGTCAGATGAGGGTGAGCAAACAATCTGTTTTATTTTGCCTGATAGAAATAATCACCCATTCATTTGCAGTGGTGAATACTCAACTCAGGAGAGGCTGCAGTACCTTCAGTGTTCTTGTTTATTTGTATTTCTTGTTTATCAATATTTTTCGCTCTTTAATTTCAATTTCTAGATTAGATTTCAAATTTTAATCAACAGAATAATTTGTTTGCTCCATATTTTAGATTTGAAACCTGTTTAAGTAAATCTAGTTTTTTCGAGAGAGGCAAACTGCTTGCTGCTAAATACTATCTGATGGATGACCCGCTACCAAGCTGTACATTGCAGGGAGAAGGCAATTTGACAAAAGAGGTAAATTTCAAGGGGCATGCATGGGCACTCTAAGTGGGAAATTTTTGACACTTTTTTGTTGTATTGGCAGTCAAAATGCCACTCGGGGAAAATCAGATCCTAATTGTAAGACTATCCCTGTGCCCAAGGTGAAATTTTACACCTACTCATGTTACTCTCTAACCATTTTCCTGGGAAACAACAATTCTCAATGTGTCGCTTTAAATTAAAGCCATGATTTATCTCTGTGATACGGAAAAACGGAACAATTCATGGAATTCGGGTTTGCTCACGGAAATTTGAAAATGCCACAAAGTAGTGAAAATCTGTGCAAAATATCTAACTTTTGTACATTGATTTGCAAAAAAAACAACAAAGAAAAGTGATAATTTAGCAGTAATCAACCATTAAACAATCCATTCTAGCATTTATTCTAGGCCTACGATGCAAGATTCTGTCCGATACAGCTATCGGAAGTACACACAAGACAATTGATGATGCTTAATTTTAATGGGGATGTTGAGGGGAGACTACAGTAAAAAGGTACATATAATTATCTAAGACAAATTACACTTTTAAAAACATGCTTGTCAGTACGACAGCAACTTAGCTCACTTCCGGTAATTTTTACCGGCGTGACCTTTGCTGTTACGTAACGTAATGTTGTAAATCAGGTGGCAAATACAGTTTTTCAGAAAACATCAAAAAAAATGGAATACATGAGTGGTTTCTCCCTTCATTTCCATATTGAGCCCATAGATAAGATATGAAACATGAGTATAAGGCAAACAGTAACGTGTAAAAGTCCAATTATTGTGGAGAAAATGAATGTTTATTGTGCGCCAAGTAGCCTAAAATGAGAAAAAATGCATGTCACGATCACCAAAATGGTTATATCTGCAACTATGCGCCAACGCCGGTCGTATGCTTTTCTGTAATGATAGACATTAGCTAACTTGAGCTTGTATTAAATTTTCAGCGAAAATGATTGGTGGAACAATCGAGTCGTAGGTTGGAAAGTTGCTTTCAAAACGGCTTCCCCTACGCAATCGTGCGTGACCATAAGTGACCAGTGTCAGCAGGAAAATTAACAGCCGGCCTTGTCCATATAATCGATTAATAATTCGTCCAGTTGACTACAGTGATATTTATTTATTCATACAAAATACTGCCCTGTCATACAAAATATCGAAGTCAATATAAAACGTAATTTCAAGCCATTTGACTGAACTTACAAACAGTTTATAAAAGATTATTGTTGAGCGAGACACTGAATTAGAAATAACATTGCAAAAGGTACGAGAATAAGTTAGCAGGTTGTGATGGTCTAGTGGCTAAGTCCGTGCCTGAAGTGCGTGAGGTTGGAAGTTCGAACCCTACCATAGCGGGTTTTTTTTGTTGAAAATATTTATGATATTAGTAAACAACTTTCAGGAAGGGTTTCTGATCATTTGAAGCAGAAATAATGAGGTAAAATGAAAGAAAGCATTTTTTTTTTATCTTGACCGCTTGTGGTGTTCTATTGAAGATAATTAAAGTTACTCTAGACAACGAAACGCTGATTCCAATTATGTGTATGTCTGGGTATGGTGTAAGAACGGTATAAAAATTACAAATAATATTATGCCAAAATATCAGGTTTCAAATTAAGTAAATTATGGCTGACGCTATCTTATCTTATTTTTTAATATGTAGGCCTAAAGAAAAACATTGCAAACGTGTTGCATAGAAATATTTTTAATTGATCATAATACTGACGGGCCTACACCATAAGCCTAACAAAACAAGAGAGAAAAAAATCGAAATGCTGTAGGATTCAACCTTCAACCTCTCGCACTTCAAACCACGGCGTCAACCACTAGACCATCACAACCTGCTGTAACATACTCGTGTCTTTTGCAACCTTATTTCTCATTCAGGGACTCGATCAACAATAATATTTTTAAAACTACTTTTAAGTTCAGTCAAATGAGGTGATATTACTTTTTATATTGACTTCAATATTTTGTAAGTCAATGCAGTAATTTACTTGAATAAAGAAATATCACTGGAGTCAACTGGACGATTCTGACGATTATTATTCGATATAATGACAAGGCCGGCTGCTATTTTGCTAGTGACACTTGTCACTAACGGGACACGCATTTCGATTGAGACACTGGCCGTTTGAGAGTAACTTTACAACCTACGACTCGATTGTTCCACCAATCATTTTCGCTGAAAATTTAATACAAGCTCAAGTTAGTTAATATCTATCATTACAGAAAAGCATAAGACCGGCGTTTGCTCATAGTTGTAGATATAACCATTTTGGTGATCGTGACATGCAATTTTCTCATTTTCCGGCCACTTTGGACATGTTCAAGCTTCTTTATTTTCAATATTATTCAACTTTTACTCGTTTTTTGTTCTTTGCACAAATGTTTGGTATCTTATCCGTGATCATGGTACACAATTTAAGCAAAAACGACCGTGTCTCCCATTTCTGGAGCTATTTAAGCTAAAACATGTTTGCCGCCAAATTTTCAACATTTAGTTACGTAACCCGTGTTCACCAACCCGTAAAAAATTTCTATCGAACAAAAGAGGTCACGAAGTTGCCGTCGTACTGTTGTATGGGAATGTATGCACTTTTCAGTGCTTTATAATGTAAAACGGAAAATCATGGAATTGTCCAATTTGTAACACAGAATTTAAATTTTGTAACACAGAAAAATCATGGCTTTACTTTAAATAGATGGCTTATTGTGTAACTGGTTGTTCTACATAGAAATATTGTGTCCTGTAATATCCAGTTTCAGGATTCAACTTTTTATAAAATAATTATTTGTCTTAATTTAATCTAAACTCAGGAAATAGATGAAATTCTAGAACGTCTTCCTGATGATGACACATCAAACAATCTCCGTTGGCTGATCTCTAGAGGGGTGGCCTACCACCATGCTGGGCTGAACAACAAGCAGAGGGTTGCCGTGGAGACCTTATTCCGAATGAAATATCTGAAGGTAAAGCAGTTAATGAAGTTATTAATATTGACCGATCATTACTAATCGGTCTGACTGCCTGCTCAGGAAACACTGCCGGGCCAGGCAGCATGTTGCCTGCGCAAGCAACATGGCATCCCACAATGCAATGCTCTATTTCAAATAATGCATCCATTAATAGACAGTTATTTCTTGGTTTAGAGTAAAGAAGTAGGTAAAATATGTAAAATTGTCAATGGATGTACAATTGCAGGATTCCAAACCTTTAGGCCTGATATAAAAATATTTTGGGAGAGGAAGAGATCTCACCAAAGCAAGCCCAAGGCTGAAACTGTCAGATTTTGTATTTCCCTGGCCGATAGCGCAAGACCTTAGACCGTTCGGCCATCTCACCCACACCCTTCTTTGGTCTGTCTGTGTGTCTGTCTGTCTCTCACACTCTTCTCTTACCTTCACCATTCAGGATCATGTCTCTGTACCTCTCAGCTCCTCTCTCTTTCTTCATCTTTCCTCTGTCTCACCAAGGGACCACAATTTTCTGTCTTTGTATATGATTTTTCTCCATACTCCTTTACTTTGATCATTGGGTATTAGATGTGTCTCTTAATTGCCATTTAGGGTGCAATATAAAATCCATCTTTAATTTATGTTTCAATTCTTTTTCTTCATAATTATTTCACAGGTTGTAAGTGCAACAGCCACACTAGCCCTAGGAATCCACATGCCATGCAAGACTGTAGTGTTTGTATGTGAAGATCTATGGCTTAAGCCTCTATCCTTTAGACAGGTCAGTATCTATCATTTACTCCAACCTTTGGACAGATAAGTATCTAACATTTAAAAATTTTAAAAGACCAAAAAATTCTATCTGTGTTACAAATTCCATCTCAAATTAAGCCATTTTGGATTCCATCCCAAATTCAACCATAATTGTCATATTGGTTCAATATCATGCGACACTTTGACACCAACCAAGAAGCACTTCTGCACCTCTACTGACATTTGATATGTGCAAGATACAATGTTAGACTTGGGTCGAGACTGAGGGCATAATTTACCGTCAAAGTTGTATTTTACAGAATGCACCACCATTCCATCTCAGAACTTAGGAGATTGTGCCTTGTGGTGATGTCACATCCTAATTTGTATAATAATGTACACTTAAAGCGCCGGTATCTGTCGAAAGATGCTCATGGTGCTTTGCAAAAAACAACCAATGTATAATAATACAAACATATACGTTTGTATTTCGTCAAATAAACGCCCCCGGGGGCGTTACATTTTCCCAATGGGGGGCGTTTATTCAAGGTCAATTTTAGAACAATAATTCCTGTTAAAACTCACGCTAAATTGACGAACTATGAACTCGAAACATGGACTTCTGGTTCACTTCCGGGTTTCCAATCCAGATTTTCGCCAATTATTGACACTATTATCGACCATGTGGGCGACTTGGTAAGCTTACTACACAAGATAGCATGGAAATATCGGCATTTTTTAAACATCTTGGTTGAAAAAAGTGGTGGGGGGGCGTTTATTTGAGAGGGGGCGACTATTTGACGAAATACGGTAGTTTGATCAGCTCATAATCGGCGGGCCTTATAACATCAATACATTTTATTTTTGAGAATTGCCTTGTGATATCTCACCAGAAGCGTAACAAATTATTAAGTCAAGTCCTATACTTTTGTCTACTTTCTTTAACACGCAAAATTCAGCCCAGACAGGCCAACTATATCACTCTTAAAGTGTGTCTACTTTTCAGTGGTAAAAGCCTAACAATTCATCAGTGTTGTATAGTTCATGCATTGAGTCAATCAAAAACATCTTGGAACAAATGTATTTTCAAGTTTGTTTTGAAACTACACAAGTTCTATGAATATGGCAGATTGTTCCAAATTTTTGCAGCTTAAACATGAAATGATCTGCTGCCCCACTGGTATCTGTTTATAGGTGTGTACTTCTGATTCAGTGTTAGAAATAAGCCTTGCTTGACTTAAGGGCCTAATATCATACCTGCCAACTACTCCGATTTTCGCGGAGTTACTCCGATTTCCCGAGTTTTAAACCCCCGAAAATCGGAGTACT